>NC_044194.1:1309566-1669566 GCF_900880675.1 Sparus aurata | reverse complement strand
GTACGACGCCGGCCGCGGCCACGCTCACTCAGCCAAAACTAAGGTGATTACTGGACGGGTGTCGTGTTGACTGTAAGCCGGGAGGATCCGGGCCCACTGCTGGGGACACAAATGGGATTTGTCTCTCATGCAGAACATCACACGTGAGTTTTCAGGCCACAGCAGCAGAGAAAGCATTACAGAAATCCCTGCTCACCTCCAGGCAGTTCAGGGGCAGGTGATGCCGTCATTAGACACAAATACAGGCTGAGAGCCACCTGACAGCACAAAGAACCGGGCCGGGCCGCCTCTGAACACGTCTTCCTGCGTGGTGTCGTTACACAGCGATTAGTCATCAACAGACATGACAGCAGAACCAGAACAGACTGGACCACAGAGTGAATCTGAAGGAAGCAACCAGGGACAAATCTGAACATCACAGAGCAGCAGGACGGTCCACCAGAACCAGAACCAGGACACACTGACACATCCAGGTCCGACAGTCACACAGAGCTGCTTTCATTAAGGTTTTTCAGGAACTCTAACCCAGAAGCAGCGCCGGTGAGTCCACCAAACTGATGTGAAACGAGGGGACGTTAGTTTTAGGTTGGAGTTCCTGTAGACATTCGCTCCAGAACCAGCAGAGTCCGTTTCACCTGGTGTGAGTCAGAGGAGGTCCGTCAGTGAGTTACTGTTGGACTGAAGCAAAGACACTTTCAGTCATTGCAACACCTGCTGTCCTGCTCAGATTTGTGGAAACGATGGTTAACGACGGTCAGTTACTGGATTTAATTAAGAGCAACTCATATTCTATAGATTCTGTTAATAGCCTCACGTGACCCAGTGAATCAGAACCAAATCCAAAATGTCTTCCTGTCCTGGTTGAATGAGACACATCACTTTTTTACTGAATTTCTTTGGATTTCAGCACCTTAAATAGATTTCATGTATAATCAGTATTTTCGTTCAGTATCTTCCGGGTCACATGACCTGTTGAATCAGAACCAAATCCAAAATGTCATCGTGTTCTGGCTGAATGGACCTGAGAGCCCATCACAAAGACGCTCATGTTAACAATCCTCAGGTTCTTTAAAACCAGGATCCGGACCGAGACCGAGGAGGTCCGGCTCCCTCACAGCCTGTTGTTCTTTTGTGCGTCTCTCTTTGTCACGTTTCTGTTTGTCTGATAAAATGTAATAACGTCTTCCAGCTTCAGAGCCAACGAGCTGACCCGAGGCTCCGCAGGACGGCAGCTCTGATGATTACATCTGTAGCGGCTCATATTTAATCATCTACCTTTCAGCAACGTGACGGCCAAACACCGTCTGCTGCGGTGAACGATATGAAACGACATCTAGAATTAGATCATCGTCTTATTACAAGTATTCAGTTTATTATAATATCAAACAGCAAATCTTCACGTTTGAAACCAGAGAATAATTCTGTGTGATAAAGTGAAACATTTAATCATGTCGTCTGCGTTTGTGTCTGTGAATTCATCCACAATTCATTTCACTGATTCTATTATTGTTCATTGATTTGCTGACTCGTCTGTTAATAAAGGATCTATAACATGATGACATCACACCTGAAGCAGCAGGTGTGATGTCATCATCTCTCCGTCTGACACTCAAACAGCAGGAAACAGAAAATGAACCATTTAAATAATCAGTTCATCGTTTTGGTCAAGTTTCATTAAAACATGTTGAACATTTTGTGGTTCGAGCTTCTTAAAGGGATATTCCGGTGTAAGTTTAATCCATCCATCTAAATCACTGTGAAACTGTGTTAGACTCCCTCTCGAGAGATCAAGTTAGCAGACCGCTAATTTACGGAGTTTTATCAACCTCAGAAACGACCGCACGACAACAATACACTGCAGTAAATGGATCCAAATATAAACCGCCACCAAAAAGCCACAAATAATGCTCAGAACAGCACCAAACTTCAGCAACAGTACAAATAGGGTCTCAGCACATAGTCCGGGGCATCTAACCTCCGCTAGCTTAGCTGGATTTCTATTGTGAAGCTAAAAACAGATTTCAACTCTCCTCCATCAGCTTCCAGGTCGGGGAAGTCCTGACGCGACGATTACCGAGTGCGGTTAGAAATGCTCAATTCCGTTCTTTTCCCTGTCCGCTCTCGATAATAACTGTTATAAACTGGCAGGTAAGACACATATGAACTTTGATTGCTTTTCCATGGAGTCATAATCATACATTTTCATCCATGAGCCGCGGAACTCTACTGCACTCGGTAATCGACTCGTCGGGACTTCCCGTCAACAGGAAGCTGCTGCAGAAGAGTGGTAAATTTAGTCAGCTTTTCAGTAGAAATCCAGCTAAGCTAGCGGAGGTTAGATGCCCCGGACTATGTGCTGAGACCCTATTTGTACTGTTGCTGAAGTTTGCTGCTGTTCTGAGCATTGTTTGTGGCTTTTTGGTGGCGGTTTATATTTGGATCCATTTACTGCAGTGTATTGTTGTCGTGCGGTCGTTTCTGAGGTTGATAAAACTCCTTAAATTAGCGGTCTGCTAACTTGATCTCTCCAGAGGGAGTCTAACACAGTTTCACGGTGATTTAGACCATGGATTAAACTTACACCGGAATATCCCTTTAAATCTGATGATTTGCTGATTTCTGACAGTAAATAACCTGAAAAAGTCGCCACGATGTTCGTGATCGCGTCGTTTGTTTGGTCATTTAATTTCCATTTACAGTTTGACACGGCAGTAATATAAAAAAACATCATATTCAGCCACATAAATGTTTAACTGACCTGTCGACACACTTTCACTCAGCATGTCAACGAGCTGCAGCTTGTTCAACCTGCACACTGAATCAGACCTTTACTTCACTGAAGGGTTGTTAAACTGAAACCACTCGACTTTTAAAAACTAACAGTTGATTTTTGTGTCTAATTCCCAACTCGACAATCACTGACTCATCAGGCTCGTAGGTCTGTCGGGTTGACGCCACAAAAATAAACTTTTCAGACAATTACGACCTTTAAGTCACAAAATCCTGCATATTACAAAAAGGCTGAAACTATCGTCAGGATTTAACTGTACAAACGTTTGTGCTTTTCTCTCAGAGTTTACCTTGTCAGCCTCTGATAGACTATTAAGTGTTAAAGTGAAACTCTCACCAAAATGCAACCGAGGCGTTATTTGTGATTGAATATGAGTCAAACCTTCATGTAAAAGCATAATTACGATGAAAGAGGCACTTTTAAGATTCACCGTAGTTTTGTTTTCAGGTCAAACTCATTTTCAATGGGAGTGCTACGGGCACTTTTACAATAGCATCAAAATCTCTATATTTAAAACAGTAAGAAGTCTCGACACAACATGAGACTTTGCTGGTAGCATCACCAGGGTCTCTACACATGAACACGAGCATTGAGAACATTGTTTGTGTACACAGAGTTTACTAAAAAGAAGGGTTTTGAAAGCTCAATGCTAGCGTACCAGTGCCCGTAGCACTCCATTGAAAATTAGCTTGCCCCGAAAACGAAACTACAGTAAATCTTAAAAGTGCCTCTTTCTTCATAATTATGCTTTTACACGAAGGTTTGACTCATATTCAATCACAAATAAAGCCTGGGTTGCTTTTTGGTGAGTTTCACTTTAATGCGTCGGCTCGTTTTTTTCTCATCACTGTGTTTTTTAATCATCATGTGAAACGTTCTTTATGTTTTTATCTACAAAATCAGTTTTGGCAAAATCCCTTTTTACACATCTTCTGTTTAAAATGTGAAATATGGAAATCTCAGTGTTGATCCTCTTGATGCTTCAGATTGAACAACTAACAGCTTTAAAACTCTGGTGAGGTGAACAGAGTGCAGGTCAGCTGTGTGCACGTGATTTATCAGGTGTTTTATCTGATGTTTTGATGTTTTGATATATTTCTTCTGTTAGTTTGCTGTCCTCACTGTGTTTCTGCCACTCTGAGCCAGGTCTCCACTATAACAGAGATGTGTGACGTCAGTGGGACAGTCCTGGGTAAATTAAATCAAATTATAAAATAAAAAGTTACAACAAGAGTCCAAAACTTCAGAGAGACTCAGTTCAATACAAGACAAGGTGACATTAGACGCCGTGAACCCTCAACAGATTATGATCATTGTTCAGGTCGACTACTCGGACTGGACCGGCTCTACTGAGCGGTACCGAGGCTCTCAGGAGAACACAGTGCAGTGACAGTGGTTCCCTCTCTGATGAGTGTTGGTGGACTCTGAACAGAACCCTTCTCTGAACAGAACCCTTCACTGAACAGAACTCCTCACTGACTTCTGTTACATCACAGTCTGTTTATGAACGTTTATTCACAGCAGCACCAGAACCGAACCGGCCACAGACACACACATCTCCTCACTTCCACCTTAACACCAGTTCTCCTCGAACACCTTTAAGCTAACGAACTGACCCGGGAGCAGTGTGACCTGTGTGCTAACAGCTAGCCGCGGAGGCTAACCGGCGGCTGGACTTTAAACAGCGGTGTCGCGGACACAACAAGATGGCGGCTGCAGCGGGTCGGTACACCGAGCAGGACAGAACCGAGCCGGCACTCTGCGGCCGTTTCAATCACAACTTCACACGTGAAACTTGAGCTAAAGCTACAGAAGCTAACACACCTACCAGCAGCGTGCGGTCAGACTTCCTGTTGTTGTCATACGTCACGTGTCGCCCCCCGGGTCCTAAGAGCCGCCGGTTTCACTGAGTTAATTAAATGTCACCTAATAATGTTCAGACACCTTCTGTAAAGGTTAATGGGGTTCACATAATGCATAGAAAATGTACAAACAAACATCTAAGGAAAGAATTTCAGAGACATTATAAGTTTTCATAATAATAACATGATAAAGTTTGTTTGGGATTCACAGTTGGTTGATATAAACTGGCTGGAGGCGGTTGAGTGGTTGTGTCCCTCTCAGTTCTGTATTTAGAATAAGATTAGAGAAGTTATTTTAACATTTTACATAATATTTATCCTCATAACAAATCAATTTCTAGCTTTGCTGAAGTGGATGAAATGTGCACTTTTTGTGGAGATGAGTCAGAGACAATTTTGCATTTGTTTTGTATGTGCCTGTTGTCATCTATAATTTATCTAAAAGTTTATCTACAATAAAACTAAACAGTACGTAACAATTAGACCCAAAGATATTATTTCAAAATTTGAGTATAATGACAAATCAATTTGCTCCACAATAAACCTCATGATTTTAATGGGTAAATTCCACATCCACAAGAGTACATTTTCCAAGATCCTCCCAAACTTGAATGTCTTCACAAATTAGTTTATTTGTTATATAGATACCTTGAAACTGATGCCAAACAAGAAAAGTGAGCGCACACTATTAAACTTAAAGTCATTTTCACTTCAAAATAAGGATATGGAGATATGTTTCTTAATTCTTAATGTAACATGTCTTTATCACTCAATGCCTGTTTTTATCTTCACTCTGATTGTCTGTACTTTTCCAAATGTTAAATAAAGACTTTCATTGAAAGAAAAAAAAGCTGCCGGATTCATGTCTGATGATAAAGAAATATTTAATAAAGAGAAATAAAAACCTTTAATGAACATCATTTATCTGTTAAAGGTTTGTATGAACAGTTTGCAATAATAACATTTAAATACTACATGAACATATTTGAGATATAATTAATTTAATTTAGCTTTAGTACTTTATCCATCTGTCACTGCAGGCAGCCACACTGTTAAAGCTCTCTCCTCCTCCTCCTGATGATATAAAGTCCTCCTCTCCTCCTCCTGATGATATAAAGTCCTCCTCTCCTCCTCCTGATGATATAAAGTCCTCCTCTCCTCCTCCTGATGATATAAAGTCCTCCTCTCCTCCTCCTGACGATATAAAGTCCTCCTCCTCCTCCTCCTGATGATATAAAGTCCTCCTCTCCTCCCCTGATGATATAAAGTCCTCCTCTCCTCCTCCTGATGATATAAAGTCCTCCTCTCCTCCTGATGATATAAGGCCTCCTCTCCTCCTCCTGAGGAATAAAGTCCTCCTCTCCTCCTCCTGATGATATAAAGTCCTCCTCCTCCTCCTGAGATATAAAGTCCTCCTCTCCTCCTCCTGATGATATAAAGTCTCCTCTCCTCCTCCTGATGATATAAAGTCCTCCTCTCCTCCTCCTGATGATATAAAGTCCTCCTCTCCTCCTCCTGATGATATAAAGTCCTCCTCTCCTCCTCCTGATGATATAAAGTCCTCCTCTCCTCCTCCTGATGATATAAAGTCCTCCTCTCCTCCTCCTGATGATATAAAGTCCTCCTCTCCTCCTGAAGATATAAAGTCCTCCTCTCCTCCTGAGATATAAAGTCCTCCTCTCCTCCTCCTGATGATATAAAGTCCTCCTCTCCTCCTCCTGATGATATAAAGTCCTCCTCTCCTCCTCCTGATGATATAAAGTCCTCCTCTCCTCCTCCTGATGATATAAAGTCCTCCTCTCCTCCTCCTGATGATATAAAGTCCTCCTCTCCTCCTCCTGATGATATAAAGTCCTCCTCTCCTCCTCCTGATGAAATAAAGTCCTCCTCTCCCCCTCCTGATGATATAAAGTCCTCCTCTCCTCCTCCTGATGATATAAAGTCCTCCTCTCCTCCTCCTGATGATATTAAGTCCTCCTCTCCTCCTCCTGATGATATAAAGTCCTCCTCTCCTCCTCCTGATGATATAAAGTCCCTCCTCTCCTCCTCCTGATGATATAAAGTCCTCCTCTCCTCCTCCTGATGATATAAAGTCCTCCTCTCCTCCTCCTGAGATATAAAGTCCTCCTCTCCTCCTCCTGATGATATAAAGTCCTCCTCTCCTCCTCCTGATGATATAAAGTCCTCCTCTCCTCCTCCTGATGATATAAAGTCCTCCTCTCCTCCTGAAGATATAAAGTCCTCCTCTCCTCCTCCTGATGATATAAAGTCCTCCTCTCCTCCTCCTGATGATATAAAGTCCTCCTCTCCTCCTCCTGATGATATAAAGTCCTCCTCTCCTCCTCCTGATGATATAAAGTCTCCTCCTCCCTCCTCCTGATGATATAAAGTCCTCCTCTCCTCCTGATGATATAAAGTCCTCCTCTCCTCTCCTGATGATATTAAGTCCTCCTCTCCTCCTCCTGATGATATAAAGTCCTCCTCTCCTCCTCCTGATGATATAAAGTCCTCCTCTCCTCCTGATGATATAAAGTCCTCCTCTCCTCCTCCTGATGATATAAGTCCTCCTCTCCTCCTCCTGATGATATAAAGTCCTCCTCTCCTCCTCCTGATGATATAAAGTCCTCCTCTCCTCCTCCTGATGATATAAAGTCCTCCTCTCTCCTCCTCCTGATGATATAAAGTCCTCCTCTCCTCCTCCTGATGATATAAAGTCCTCCTCTCCTCCTGAGGATATAAAGTCCTCCCTCCTCCTGATGATATAAAGTCCTCCTGCTCCTCCTCCTGATGATATAAAGTCCTCCTCTCCTCCTCCTGATGATATAAAGTCCTCCTCTCCTCCTCCTGATGATATAAAGTCCTCCTCTCCTCCTCCTCTGATGATATAAAGTCCTCCTCTCCTCCTCCTGATGATATAAAGTCCTCCTCTCCTCCTCCTGGTGATATAAGTCCTGCTCTCTCCTCCTGATGATATAAAGTCCTCCTCTCCTCCTCCTGATGATATAAAAGTCCTCCTCTCCTCCTGATGATATAAAGTCCTCCTCCTCCTCCTGATGATATAAAGTCCTCCTCTCCTCCTCCTGACGATATAAAGTCCTCCTCTCCTCCTCCTGATGATATAAAGTCCTCCTCTCCTCCTCCTGATGATATAAAGTCCTCCTCTCCTCCTCCTGATGATATAAAGTCCTCCTCTCCTCCTCCTGATGATATAAAGTCCTCCTCTCCTCCTGATGATATAAAGTCCTCCTCTCCTCCTCCTGATGATATAAAGTCCTCCTCTCCTCCTGATGATATAAAGTCCTCCTCTCCTCCTCCTGATGATATAAAGTCCTCCTCTCCTCCTGATGATATAAAGTCCTCCTCTCCTCCTCCTGATGATATAAGTCCTCCTCTCCTCCTCCTGATGATATAAAGTCCTCCTCTCCTCCTCCTGATGATATAAAGTCCTCCTCTCCTCCTCCTGATGATATAAAGTCCACAGAACAGTTCTGGAGCTTAACAGTAAAACCGAGTTGAATTAAAACGGAGAAAGCTACTGAAACTGAAACATGGAGCTGGTCCGGTGTGATTCAGCCGCTGAGATCCCAGATAAATTTAAAAAGCAGTTATTTACGCTCTTGTTTTAAATCTTTACAGTAGCTGCTGGGCTACATGTGTTGGCACACACCTGGTCTGACTGAACTGTGGGCCGCGGGCGTTAATAAAGTGGTTTGAGTTGGAAGCTTCACACGTTAATGGGACATTAATGAGCTTTAACCCACAGTGACTCAGTTTCTTTTCCATTCCGCTTCAGTTTTATTAAACCGAGGAGTTTAACACTCAGCAGAATGACATAAAATGTCTTCGGCAGAAAGTGATTATACTGTAAAAGCGGTTCTGTCAAACGAATGCTGACGGACAACTGAACACACTGCGCTTAAGATCAAATAGAGTAGGAGAGCAAACTGCCTGAGAACAGGAGGAGCGGTGGAGGAACTGGAGATGAAGGAGAAGTTCAGTTTGAAGCGGGAACTGTCGGTTTGAAAGGAGGCGTAGCTCTTTCATGATAAGGAGCCCGGCTTCTCCTTCAGGGCTTAATTAAAAGTGGGATGTAGCGGGAAGCCATTATCAGACCGGCAGCCTCACACCACCGTTTCTACCACTCCACTGTATTTGCTGAGGAACCACAAATGAGAGGTTATATAATATTACTGCACATTCTGGTTATTAAGACTAACACAGTTTATTCTCCTGATGTTGTTCAAAGGGAACATAGTTATATATTTACTCTTAAATTGGGTGCAAACAAAACAAATGGAAACAGAATCGAGGAGATAAAGAATAAAGAATGTAGCGTATCGACAATGAATAGATATATATTTTATTTATTTCACTCTGTTAAAGGTGCAGTATGTAAGATTGTCCACCTCTTATAATTAATTATCCAACAAACTGGGGCAGCATATCACCAGGCTAACTGCTAACTGCTGCTAACTGTATAGCTAATGTTAGCTTGTTAGCTCAGTTAGCCATGCAACTAGCCAGACCACTAAGGGATTGTCAGTGTTGACACCGCTCAGCACAGAAGCTTTGGACCGCTGGGAGAAAAAGCTTTTCAGGCCCGGAGCTAACAGGTTAGCATGCTAACAGCATGCTAACATCTGTAGAAATCTCTGCAACACAACAAATCTGATGTTTGTGACAAAACAACAAACTTTTATTTGAATGTTTTAAACCCCAATTTTTACATACTGCCCCTTTAACTCTGTTATTGTACTTGTGTGTGTGTGTGTGTCACTGTACAGGACACTGACAGAGGCGAGCAGCAGAATCAGAGCCCTCTCGGCTGCTGGCTGACATTGACCCATGTGGGCGGCTCTGCCCACATAATGACATCTTTTGAGGCTCCCCGGCTCTAAACAGAACCGGCTCTATAGGTGCTGAGCCGGCAGTTGCTATGCAACAATTCGTCGCCAGCAGCATCCAGGTTGGACCTGAGTGGAGAGCAGCAGCCGAGCGGAGGAGGCGCTGGTTTGAATGTGTTCAGCTGGGTTCCTAGGAGAGCTGTCACTACATCAGACTGTATGAAAGCTTAATAAGTGGCAGCGGGCCACGGCAGCCGCTGAGTGAGGTACAGTAGAGCTGTATCACAGAGGAGCAGCATGTAAATACAGACAAACAGACCAAACTGGGTCACGTAAACAAATCAAACGTGTGATCTGTTTGTAGAGACAGAGGATGAAGCCACACTTCTGGTTTGGCTCAAAAATGAAGCTGAACATGTCAGATGAGGAAAATATCTCCCGTTTCCTCCCTGAGCTGTGATGAAGGGACATCATGGTCACATACAGTTCTGTTTACCAGACAATGGACCGGCACATGACTCAAAGGAGCCTTTAGAGGTCCTCCTGCTGGCAGTAAACCACAGATACGTTCACATTTGTATCATGAACATGGAGACAGAAAGCAGATCTCTGAACATCTCCAGCTCATTCTGCAGGAACAGAAGCAGGTATTTTAAAATAAGCATGTTTTGAGCCTAAACCGGAGCAGACAACAAGCACAGTGTCATCACACCTGAAGGAGTGTTGAAGTGGTGTTCAGGCTCTTTGATGTGAAGTTGTATGAAGTATTTCTCCTCAGGCGGTGAAGATGACATCAAGATTACAATCTGGCGTCTCAGTAATCACATTCAGACAAAGCTTCGCTCATCTGGTTTCCTGTTCTGTTGAAAACACGACTCTCAGAGACAAACGTTGTCTTTTACTTGTATTTTAACAACCTGAGATTAAATCTGGACATCATGACTCAAACACAGTCCTGCCTCATCTGACAGCATGTTGTCTCTGTATGTGGGCTGCTGTTGGAGCGTCTCTCTGCTTTTTAAGAAAAACACCAACAAAGAAACAAACATCTCTGGCTGCTCGGAGCTGAAGACTGATGTGACTCATCTGGGAGCCTCGGTCTGAATCAGAACCTCATCATATCTGAGCTGCGTCTGTCTGCGGCTGCCCGCCCGCCCGCCTCTCTCCAGGGTTTAATTAGAGCCGCTGAGCTCCCCGTGAATAATGTAGCACCTGAACACACCTGAGCGGGCAGCTGGAGAGAGGCCGAGAGAGCACCGCCCTCAGAGAGAAGGAGAGAGAGACAGACAGAGGAGAGAGAGAGACAGACAGAGAGAGAGAGACAGACAGAGGAGAGAGAGAGACAGACAGAGGAGAGAGAGAGACAGACAGAGACAGAGAGATAGAGAGAGAGAGAGAGACAGACAGAGGAGAGAGACAGAGAGAGAGAGAGAGAGAGAGAGACAGAGAGAGAGAGAGAGAGAGAGAGAGGGAGAGAGAGAGAGATATTGTGAACCACAGTCATGCCAATAAAGCTTGTTGAAATTGAAATTGACAGACAGAGAGGATGGAGAGAGACTTCAGAGGATTTAAAGGTTTCATCTCATTTTAATCAGAACATTAATGAACAAACAGAAAGATGAACTTGTTATTTCTGAAGGACAGTCGTACTTTTATTCATCTGATGCATCTTCATTCACATTTAGATGAACTGCTCCTTTTTAAATCTACATTTTCTACATTTACTCAAGTACAATTTTTTTTTTTACTCGTCCTTCACTCGAGTATTTCATTATTCAGACGTTGTACTTCCAACCGGCTTCATTCTGGAGACAAATGCTGTAATTTACCCCACTTTTTATTTATTTTTCATTTAAATTACTAGTTACTTTGCAGATTACATCTGAGCTGAAGTAGTTCTTCACTAGATTAATTTATTTATTTATCTACAACAGATTAAAATAATCAACCGGGCTGAAAATAACCAGTCAACCTGCTGTAAAGTATACAGGTTATACACAAGTATAGATAAGCTGTATATATGCATCATTTTACTGAAGTAGTATTTGTGTCAGTCACTTATTACAACACTGACTGATAGTATTAGTATAATGTTATGAACAGTGTTTGTGCTGAATGGCTGTTTGTGTTTACACATCACTGACATTTACACAATCTCCCTGTTTTTCAGCACCTAATGTTGGAGGATATGAATTTTAGTGAAGTCTTAAATGTTTTCAACAAAATTCACCTTTGCACCTTTAAAGATACTCCACAAGCAGAAGATCCTGTGTCATTAAAAGTGGACAATATCTTACTCAGACTCATTATATTGTTATAATCAACATAAAATACTTCTTGATTTTCACGATAATAATAGCAGCATCTCAAAAAGTGTTGTGTTTTAAAATGTTTGTGTATATAATAATAATAATAATAATACTCATAATACTACTACTACTACTACTACTAATAATAATAACAACAACAACAACAACAACAACAACAACAACAACAGCAACAATAATAATAATATGCACTTTAGTAAATCTAATTATTTCCATCACTGGTTTACATTATTTTGATAATTAATTTGAAGAAGTGTGCTGTTTAACAATAACATCAACAGTTCTGCTCATATTATTGATGAACTGTATAATTCTATCAAACAGCATGAAGACATCTTGATCATATTTGTGTTGGAGAAACAACAAAGAGTCGAGTGGCTGCAGGACGATGAACTGTGAGCTGTTTGTGCCACCTGGTGGTCAAAGTTCAGTAACACATCAACACTTTACTGAGAGAAACTTACAGTGTGAACACAAACAGAACCTTTAATCAGCCGGGTCACCAACTGTTAGATCCTCTGTGTTCGGACCCACAGGACGCCCGAGATCCTCACATTCACTGTGTTTCCACAAACTTATAATAATGTGTTTAGTCAAGTTGTCCCTTAATGTTTTACTCCGGACATGATGACATTGTTTCCTTTGTTATTGCTGCTGAGGATGAGTAGATCATACCGGAGAATGAACAGGGACATTTTCATACAGATAAATGTGGTTTTACATGATGCCTTCAGGGACATGTTCAGAGGTTCTGGGGGCAGAGAGCAGGTCAGCCAATGTGTGAGAGTCTGAGTGTGGAGGTGAACAAATGTATTAACTTTTTCTTTTTTTTAAGGCAAACCACATTCAGCTGTCATGCAAACGCTTCCCTACAGCTCATCTATTGATCTTCAGTAATCAACATTGATTGTGTGAAAACGTATAACAAAATAAAAACTTTAACCCGGATGTATCTCGTCAGTCCCAGTGACACAGTGTAATAGTTTAGATTCTGAACATGTAATAATTGACATATAAACATGAGATTTGATGATAGTTCAAAACACTTAAACGCACCGTGCCGCGTGTGCGTTTTACCTGAAGTCCCTGAATGCAGCATACTTTTTTCCAACCTCTGATTGGTCAATTCGCGGCTGTTTTCACCACATGACACTAAAGATGGCCGCCTGTGACGGGAGTGAACACGGTATGTTGAGTTCTCAGACGCGTCAGAGGCTTTAATGAGGCAGTTTCCAGCTCGGAGCGGATTGTTCGTCTGTAAATAAACTCAGAGTCTGTCGGACATTAATGTAGCTGGAACAGGCGCGAGCTGTTTACTTTGTAATGGAGCTAAACAATTAGCAGCTAGCCGACTATGCTAACAGGCTAACCTCCTGCTGGAACCACAGTGACTCAACTGCTGTTTTAATGATTTAATGACAGAATATAATTAACTGTCACTCACGTTACAACCTGTTAATGTGTTAAATTAAGAGTGTAACACCTACCTGTTTTGATGTACCTGTGTGTGTGTGTGTGTGTGTGTGTGTGTGTGTGTGCGTGTGTGTGTGTGTGCTCAGGTCAGGACAGTATACTGGAACCGCTGTGTTTTCCAGAGCAGCCAGCTGATGGCACCAGTGCTCCCAGTCCTCAGGGGCCTGGCTCCGAGCTGCTGGTGTGCCTGTTCTGCCCCGAGTCCGTCCCCCTGCTGCAGAAGGACCTCCTCCTCAAACACCTGCTGCTGGAGCACAAGCTGGTCATCGCAGATGTCAAACTCATCGCAGACCTCCCAAAGTATGAAGCGTAACGGCCGGCTGCTGAATCATCCTCCGTCATGCTGCAGGTGAAGTGACGCTGATGCTCTTCTGATGCGTTTCCTGTTTCATCAGGTACATGTTGTACTGGAGGGGCAGATTCCTGGAGCAGCCGGTCACAGATTTCTGCAGCGTGATCAAGACAAACTCCACCGGACCTGTCGGTGAGTCCACAGAACTTCTTCTGAGGAACCTTACAACCAATGACACACACAAACGGTTTCCATCCACCGCTGCAGACGTTCAGAAACCAGCCAGCTGTGGGATGATCAGGATTAGTCAGCTGTGCTTTTACATAACATTAAACCGTCAGTAGCTCTCAGATTGGCAGGTATTAAATATGATGGACTAGCCCAAAAAATTATATTTTGTGGTATGTAACATATATACATATATGTAAAATATATATTTATAACCTGCTTGTGTTGTCCGGTGTTTTCCTTCAGTCTGATCATTTCTCTGTTAAAGAAACAGACTTCATCTTCCTGATGAGAAGCTGCTTAACGATGCACATATTATAACTCATGTCTGATTTAAAGCTCGTCCTCCTTTTGCTCTCACAGAGAAGCAGGAGGACTACTTCCTGCTGTGTGACGTCCTTCCAGAGGACCGAATCCTCCGAGAGAGGCTCCAACAGAAACGACTGGTGAGATCTGACACCAAGTCCAACATCAGCCTCATCTCGGCGCCACTGTAGAACTCTGCTGTCATTTTCAGACCTGCTGACATGAATTTAAAAGCTGAAACACATTTTGTAAGACGACACAATTCAAACCAATGTTCACCAGATTCCTTTTAAAGACACAATTCTCCAGTTAAATGAGAGATTGTGGATTTGTCCGCCTGTTTCTTTACACTCAATGTCTCAGCCACAATAAGAGGTGGCGGTGTTGTTCTTCCTCTGTGGTGTTTGTCTGACGGTGTTGTTCTTCCTCTGTGGTGTTTGTCTGACGGTGTTGTTCTTCCTCTGTGGTGTTTGTCTGACGGTGTTGTTCTTCCTCTGTGGTGTTTGTCTGACGGTGTTGTTCTTCCTCTGTGGTGTTTGTCTGACGGTGTTGTTCTTCCTCTGTGGTGTTTGTCTGACGGTGTTGTTCTTCCTCTGTGGTGTTTGTCTGATGGTGTTGTTCTTCCTCTGTGGTGTTTGTCTGACGGTGTTGGTCGTCCACAGGAGGAGGTGTTGGAGCAGCAGCAGGCGGAGAGAGACGACAGCAGCTTCCATCACGTCTGCATGTTCTGCAGCGACGAGTTCACAGGAAACAGGTAAAACACATGAACACCGGACTGACACCGGGGAGCCGGTCGCTCAGCATGTTTCAAGAGTTGCATTGTGGGTAATGTAGGCGCTGGGTGTGGGATGTGATTCTGCTGTATTGATTTTGATCATTTGTTTTTAAGCCATCCATGACGAGTCCAACAGTGTTTTATCAGTGACTTTACCCTTTTAATTAACTTTAACAAGTTAGAATCACCAGATATTATATTAACGTTGTCACTGAAGTCATGTATTTAAAAGGAAAATGTAATTACATCATTATTTACTTAAAAAAACTTATTTTATGGTCCTCATGAGGAGCTGTAAAAAGTTTTGTGTGATGCTGGAAATATTAGCAGCATTATAAAGTATTAATGTTTGATTCTCTACATTTTAATTGTTACCAAATGACATAAAAACACTAAAACCTGAGGTCTGATATCAATGTGTTGCTCAGCTCTACTAGAGATCTAGAGATACAGTTGAATTTTTAAAAAAGTCTTCCACCTCTCTGTGTTCAGGTCGTCTCTGCTGAACCACATGGCCCGAGAACATTCCTTCAGCATCGGACTGCCGGACAACATCGTCTACTGCAAACAGTTTCTGGAGACTCTGCAGAACAAACTGGACAAGTGAGAGAACCGACTGATGATCATGACAACAACCTCACAACATCTAGTTTAATATGAGATTTTAAAATATTCTAACGTTGGCCAAAACTTTCACCAGTTTCTATCATAAATGCATAAATGTACCGACCCGACGACCTTCAGTCCAATCTAACTGTGATTGTGTGTCCTCCCGTCAGTCTGCAGTGTTTGTACTGTGAGAAAACCTTCAGAGATAAAACCACACTGAAGGATCACATGAGGAAGAAAGCTCACCGCCGCATCAACGCCAGCAACCACGAGTACGACCGCTTCTACGTCATCAACTACCTGGTGAGACTTCAACCAGAATATTCTGCTTCAACCCAGTTAGAGGACTCTGGACCTTACTTCCAAAAACCAAAACATTATATTTCATGTGATAGAAGGTCAAATTAAAAGATGTTTCATACAGTTGTAAGATCAGATTTGTGCTTTTTCAAAGTGTTTCTAGTGAGTAAAAACTACAACTGCTCACATTTGAGAAGCTGAACTTGTTCAGTGTCAATAGAACAGTTAATTACTGTTGTTTCTTGTGATGTCGATCTAACAGAGGAACAGTTTGAGCAGTAGATGTTTGTTGTGTGGAGCATCAGGAGGTTTCTGTCTTCACCGTCTGTCTCTGCCGTCAGGAGCTCGGGAAGACGTGGGAGGAGGTGCAGAGTGAGGACGACCGCGAGCTGGTGGACGATGAGGATGAGTGAGTATCTCCAGCAGGAAGCAGAAAGGTCCGGAAACATCAGCCGGAGGCCGAAACATCAGATTTAACTGACCCAGTGTAAAGTCTGATGTATGACCTGTGAGCCGGCTGACTGTTTCTGACACGTCGCAGACGTCAGTTCTGTCGAATCTCATGTGTGAAACGTTTGAGTCACCTCTCGTCTTCGGCTGTCTGACGTCTCTGTGTGGTCCACAGTGATTGGTCGGACTGGCAGGCTCACCCAGTGTCTGCTGTGTGTCTGTTCTGTGATCATCAGTCAGAGACGATGGACCAGATCTACACACACATGAAGGTACGACAACACACACTGTCAGTAGTTTCTGCTCAACGGGCCTGAAATGATTCCTGTCTGATGAGATGCTGAATGCAACAAAACACCCCTGTTGGGTTCTGATCACAGGAACACAGATTTCTGAAAACAAAGCTTCTTCTCTGACTTTTAATCTTTTACTTTATTGTTTAGGAGGCTCATGGCTTCGATCTCCACAAGCTGAGGACAGAACTGAGTGAGTAAAACCACTAAAAAAGTCCTAACAGTTGCACTGCTTCCTCTTTAAAACATCATCATCAGGATTAAAGGAAGTCGTTTACTGATGACTAATGTGTTCAACACATCACAGCACACAAGTTTGACTTCAGTCCATGTGGTAGAAAAACCAGAAACATCCGTCAGATTAACACGACTGAAACGTTTATTCCTCTGTGTGTTAAACTTTACAGCCTCCAGCTGATTAATAAAGTGATAATGCAGCAGCTTGATGTAATATGAATAACTCCAGAATCTTAAATGTTTTTCAACATTTAGTTCACGTACTCACCTTCCCGTCCTGCTCTGTCGCGTCCCGTCCTCAGATCTCAGGTTCTACCAGCAGGTGAAACTGGTGAACTTCATCCGGCGGCAGATCCACCAGAGCCGCTGCTACGGCTGCCAGGAGAAGTTTGAGTCCAGAGAGGACACCGTCCGTCACATCGTGGCTGACGGTCACGTGATGAAGCTGCCAGACGTGTCGACCTGGAACCAGCCGCAGTAAGTTCAGCAGCTGGAGCTCATGTTTTCATGTCCGGTTCCAGAACCTGCTGCTGGACTCGATCGACGCATGTGTCAGCACATGACTGAAGCTTCTTTAGATGTTGATTTGTGATGTTGTGAACTGTGATACATGGCGAGCCGTGCTAAGACCTCGATCTCTCCTCAGGTATTACTTCCCCACGTATGAGAACGACGCCCTCCTGTGCACGCTGTCCGACAGCGACGAGGACGAAGGCGGCCAGGTGAATCACAGCGAGGACGTCCCGGTTATCGCAGAGGACATCTCCAACCTCAGAGCGCTGAAGCAGACCAGCGTCCTCAACCAGCTGCTGAAGAACAGAAGCTCCAGCAGCTAGGACCAAGAACCACAGCCGGACTTTGTTGGGACTGCTCGTCCTCTGAACACCGGAGCTGAGGAAAACCTGCTGCACCCATCAGCTGGTCTTCTTCAACACCGTGTCCTCACTGCATGTGACCACGAAATGAGACGTGATGTTGGACGCTCACTGTCCACACTGACTCTGTTGCCATGTAAACAACCAGGTAGCTGTCAGCATCAGATCAGACTGGAGACGTGACGGATTGATGAGTTGTGTTCGTACGTTTTAGACAGAAAACACACAATGTGTTCTGTGATGTTTCCACATTTCTCTCCTGGTTTTACTGACCAGAAACTTTCAGCTCCCTCCAACCAGCTGACACCTTATTTATGATTATGTGAAAGGAGACGCTCCAACAGGAAGCGATGAGATCCGGCTGATGCTGTCTCTGCTGTGAACCTTCTGGCACTTACACAAAGCTCTTCATTAAAACAAGTGATGCACTTTAAAGCCATCAGCAGCTTTTACAGAAGAGCTGCTCAGATCAGCTGTTCTGCCTTTACTTGCTGCTAATTTCCATTCAAGCAATAAAGAGATAAATACAGGCATGTTTCCTTGAATATTACATTTATTACTGAAGGTAAAAACTGTGTTCTGTCCTGTAAATGAAACTCAAACTACAAACTGTCCTGAATGACTGAAGGTACAAACATGACAACAGATTAAACACTCAGTCTGTTAATATTAAGACTCCCTGAGCTTCACACGGGACACACGGAGGATTCAGAGACAAACATCTTCTTTCTGTTAAATAAAAGTTGTGTCCGGTTCTTCTACTTCACAGTCTTGTTGTTTTTAGCCGGGACGATGTTCTGCGTGGCTTTCCCAAGTGAAACCTGCCGTATGGTGGAGCCGAACTGCAGCGTGCTCAGCGTCTCCGCCTCGTCCTTCGTGTCCGGACTCACGTTGACGAACACGCAGCACTGCAGAGGAACCAGAGGACACGAGCGTGAGGGACTCTGTGTGAACAATCAGTTTCTGATCGATCAGGAAGCTGTAAAATCACAACGATCTGTCAGTTCTGCCAAGTTTACACAACCTGGAACACAACAGTATGAAGCCCGTCAGGTTCAGGAGTTAACGTAGAATATTAACAAGGAATATGAAGCTCTAACTCGCAGCAGTGTTTCTGTGGTCGTGACATTGTTCTGATGTTTCCTGCAGTCGTTCAGGAGCTCACACATCGTTCCTCTGTGGTAAAGACACTTCTCCTGTGATTAGAAAAAGATGGCGGGTACCTTTGCGTCCCCGCTGAGGCAGGGCTGCAGCAGGAGCGTGAGCTTAGAGTTCCTGAAGGGGACGTGGAGGGCGTTGCACCTGAGAGCACTGAACACCTGAGGGAGAGACGACACACCTCTGAGCTGAGTGTTAACACTGTATACAGGTGGTGTGTGTGTGCGCTCCAGTTAACAGACTTCCTGTACGACATTATTCAGTCTGACAGGAGAGTCTGATTCACTGAAAGTGTTAGAACTGGACCAGGTGAGTCCTCGGAGGTTCTGTACCTGTCCCAGAGCTGTCAGAGATTTATTGATGGCGGCCGCCTCCACCAGCCTCTGACCCTCGGCCTCCGTCTTGGAGATTCGTTCAGATCCAGCGAGATCGCACAGGGTCAGCGTACCGCGTGACGTCAGTCCTGACACTTCATCTGAGCCCTCCACCTCCAGCGCCACCACCAGGTGAGACCGAGAACTGAGGAAGAAGAAGAAGAAGATGATGATGAGGTGAAATCTGAGTTTCATCAGTTAGACTTCCTCCTGCGCTGCATTAGAGCACCTCTGCGTGTTCATCTTGGTCGAGGCGATCTTTCGGTTCTTTTCACCCGTCTCCATGACGGCGAGGATGTCGGCCTCGGTCTGGACCTGGATCCGGGTCAGTCCTGGGACCGACACCGACTTCCCCTGGACTCTGATGTCCAGAGCAGCGTCGGAGCTTTTAGTCAGAAGGTCGTTCAAAGTCTCGTTATAAATATCCAACATGGAAATCTGAAAATGAGCAGAAGTTTGGTGAAGTTCAGCTGCTGACCAGCGTCACCAGTCACACCTGAGTAACAGTGAGAATACTGAGCTAAAATACATTTACTCCAGTACTGAAGAGCAGTTTCAGGTACTTTTTATTTCCATGTTCTACTTTCTGCTTCCACTCTACACTAGTAATTAGTAATTATTATACTTCTACTCTTTTAATCTCACTGTACAGATTCTACGCTGCATCAGAGACAAAGAAGAGCATTTTTAAATTATCATCAGATAAAAAGACTTTGTGCAACACTGGTTAAAATATTAGTAAAAAGAAAATCACCCACAGGAGAAATTACACAGGAGATTAAAAGTCTTAAATAATAACTGGACTCAAATATCAAACCAGTTATTTGATTTAATTTTCAGCATTTTGGGGAGTTTCGAGTGTTTTACTTTTATCAGATTGCAGATAAATTAATTAATAAATATTCTACTTAGACTCTGATGCAGCATGTAATCTGCAGAGTAACTAAAGTTATGTATAAAGTAGCAGTAAATTCAGACATTAGAAGAATATACAGAATATTCAACATTTGTGAAAAATAAACCTGCAGTTCATTTTATTAATCATTAAAAAATAAAATGTCCAGGGTTATAAAAAGTATTCAGAAGTTATATCTGAATGAAAGCAGATATATAATATTATTTAATATAATATTAAATTATTACCTCAGTTACAGTGAAAGTCACCTGTACAAATAGTAATCGAGTAAAAGTAACACAGTATGTGATAATAAATTTACTTAATAAAAAATACAAGTTCAAGTTAATTACATATATTTAAATATTGTGTGCACTGTTTTACAGTTATTAGTAACTAAAGTCATCAGTGTAGTGGAGTAAATAGTATGATATTAGAAAGAAGACATAATGTTCTTACTGTAAATACAGTTCTTGAGTGAATGTACTTAGTTACATTCCATCATTGCTTTAGACCAGAAACATAATTATACTTTTTATACTTTATGTTCTTATTTAAACAAATTAGATCACAAAAAGATTCATTTGATGTTGGATCTTTGTATGACAGCAGTTTTACCTTCAGACTGTAGGAGACCTTCTCTTTCTCTGCACAGATCCGTAGAAGCTCCCGTATAGACCTGACGACACACACACACACACACACACACACACACACACAGACACACACACACACACACACACACACAGACACACACACACACACACAGACACACACACACACACACACACACACACACACACAGGTGTGTGAGGTGACAGCAGAACGTTGTGTTGCTGTCGTTCGTCTCTGACAGTGAAACTCGACCTCTCTGTGTAAACTGACTCTGTCAGCGCTGAGCTGTCGCTTCACCTCGTCACATATTGATGAACTGTTGTCGGGTGACACGTCACATAACGAGCAGCAATTAGTCTCATTTGGCCCCGACAGCTTCTCATTGTTCCAGGCAGAGCGAACACACTGCAGACGGATTTTAAACGTGTTTGGTCGATAAAAGCTTCGTCCTCTGCAGACGTTCTGTTGAAACAGACTCGACTAATTTATCTCACCTGTTTCATTGAGCTGTGAACACCAGGACCAGCACCAGGGTCCCGGAGCTGGACCAGCACCAGGGTCCCGGAGCTGGACCAGCACCAAGGTCCCGGAGCTGGACCCGCACCAGGGTCCCGGAGCTGGACCAGCACCAGGGTCCTGGAGCTGATAGAACTGACTTTAGTTCAACGTGTTTAATGTGTGAAAAAAGGTCTGCATAGAGAATTCTTTCCCATATTTCACAGAATTTAATCTGGACCCTGACGAACTGTCACTGCTTCTTCTTCTCTGATGGATTTCTGCCCGCTGGCTTCCTGTGAAGTGCAAAATGGCGGCTCTAGAAAGACGATCTTTGATTCTGAGGGAAACCAAAACGTAACATTGATGCTCAGCGTTTGGCTCCGTGCAGAGTTTTTAGATCGACACAGAGCCAGAAAAACATCAGACCCGCTCATCAGCAGGTCCAAACTGAATCAGCACGTGTATTTCTCTCTACACAATATTCATTTAAGAAGAGAAGAAAAAGAAGAGTAAACTTTACACGTTAAAACAACCTTAATTAATCTCAAGCACATTGAAAATAGATATTTAGTTCTCAGCTCCTCAGCAGTGAATCAGACTTTTCACATTGACCCACAAACTCTGAATACACCCAACTGTCAGGAGTGTGTTAATGTTCTGACATTCAGGACCCGGTATCAGAGTCCAGGTGTCGCTATCAAACATGTTTTAACGACGCCAGCTCTCACCTGATGTTGACTCCGGGGTTCTCCTTGCTGCCCATCATGGTGTAAGTCTTTCCTGAGCCAGTTTGTCCGTAGGCCAGAATACAGACGTTGTATCCGTCCACACAGGAAGTTATCACCGGCAGAGTTCCTGCAAACACGTCCTCCTGCAGGAAGGAAGGAAGGAAGGAGGAGCCAAACCTGGTGTTATAATCTTACCCATGAGTCTGTTCAGAGTGGTTGAAGGTGGAGGTGGAGGTGTAGGTGAGTCCTCACCTGTGTGCTGCTCTGAGGGTAAACCTTATCAAACTGGAACTTCTTCCTGCTTCCCTTCTGGACGACCACCACCTCCTGGTCGTCGGTTTTCTCCACGCAGGAGCTGGAGGCGTCGCTCCTCCTGCAGCGACAGAACACGCGGATGTTTCCCTGCAGCTCCAGCAGCTTGTTGTACAGACTCTTCCGCTCCACCGCCTCCTTCCTGTACAGGGATCGCAGCTCCTCCACCTCCCCGGCCGCCTCCTGCTCCAGCAGAGGCAGCTTCCCCGCGGCGCCCTTCAGCTGCTCCAGCTGGTTCTTCATGTCGGTCAGCGCCTGCTGAACTGTGGATCGAAGCTGCTTGTTGGAGACGTTCAGCTCTCGGGTCAGACGGCTCACCTGGCGGAGTTGGCCCGGTTCCACTGTGTGTTCTGTGATCGTTTTGACAGGCGGGACGGCGGGAAGCCGGCGGTTCAGGAGGGATCGGATCTTCTCTCGTGCCTCCTGCTGGTCGGCCTCAAGCTCGGCCAACTTCTGGTTCAGGTGCTGGATGACGTCGCTCAGGTAACGTACCTCCCTGGCCAGGTAGCTGTTCCTCTGGAAGAGACTGTCCACCTCCTTCTCTTTAGTCCGGAGCTTCAGCCTCAGGTCCTCGATGACCCGGTCCCGCTCCAGGAGGGCTCTGCAGGGTCGAAACAAGAAGTCTGGTGATGAGTTTAGAGAAGTTAAGTCCGTATATTCTAACTTTAGATTCTGCTTTAGACAGACAGCTTGTTGTTGATGTGTGAACAATGAGTTTGTCGAGGACCTGAAGGAGTTGAGGTCGGTGTAGTTGTGATCTCCGCTCGGAGAAGTCTGCAGGAGGATTTCTCCAAACATGGTGAGGTAGACGGAGATGACCTCTTCAGGGTCGTAGTTACACTGTCTGAGTGCTGCAGTGATCTCCTTCTGGTCCACCAGACCCGGCAGGACGGACTGCAACACAGAACCACACAGAACACAGATCACCTGCAGTATGCTCACACTGGGACTGCAGCTAACGATGATTTGTCATTATCGACTAATCTGCTGATTTATTTATCTCTTTTCTCCGACCAACAGTCCACAACCCAGAGACTCTTCATCTCCTTTCATAAATGATGAAGAAAAGCAGCAAGTCGTCACATTTCAGAAGCTGGAAACAGACGATGTTTGACTGAAACGATTAATCGATTGTGATTAACCTCCTCGATTTCCTGACTCATCACTGCAGCTTCAGAACTCACTGACCACGTCAACAGGCCGTGTACAGACAGAACAGAACCGCAGTCTTCCTCACCATGACTCGTTGGACTCGAGCTTTGACGAACTCGACGTTCACCTCCCACTGCAGCGGCAGCAGCAGCCACACACCCGACTCTGGATCCCAGAACCTGCAGATATTCACCCGCTCCTACAAACATCAGCACTGGTGAGAGAACAGAACTTTAAAGTAGAACGACTGGATGGACACAACAGAGGACGTCGCACCTCGAACATGTAGGTCATGACGCTTCCTTTTCCTTGGATGTAGATGCTGCCGGTGCGGTCGTCCTCCCTGACGGCCGGCTGGCTGCTGGCTGCAGTCTGCAGCAGACCGGAGCCCTGAGGGGACAAAATGTCTCAGTTTGGTCCTCTGCAGCTGAATGTGTGGTTTGTAATGAAGGATTCATTTCATCTGTAGTGAAACTAACAGACGGACGGACCTCATTGTTGGCGCTGATGAAGTGTCCCTGACTGTACCACTCCTTTGGAAATGGCTGCAGGTTCTGGTAAAGGCAGGGCAACAATGAGGAGTCAGGTGTGACAGGAGAACCAGAACTCAGGCAGAAACCGTCAACAGAGGACAAAACTGAAGTTTGATGACATTAAACAGCGAAACAAATATCCAAGAACACGACTTCAGATCCTTTATTGAACTTAAAGGTGTTTTTTTTATTGACACTCCTGTTGGTTTACTAAAGATTCCCAACAGGACCAAAGTGATAAAACTGTCAGACTTTGGACTGAGGTGGAGCTGGTGCTGTCCCGCCAAAGGAAACTGGACTAAAGCTTCAAAGTTTCTGCAGATGGTTGAAGACAAAACAAGGTTGTTTTATGTTAAACCTGCTGTGATGCTGCTGTTAATATTCACTCAACTCGGCTGCAGAAAACTCAAAACTTCCCTCAATCAGGAAAAATTAAAGACGGCAGAGAAATGTGAACAGGGTCCAAACAGATCAGAACTTCAGGCTGATTGAATCGGCGGAGTTGCTCTGCAGCGAGTTAACACAGGTGTCCGAACACTCTGATTGGCTGTGAGCTGCTCTTACTCATTAACTAGGAGTCGCTCTGCACACCTGAACAACAGGTGATCTGAATCTCCTCCAATCAGAGCAGAGAGATTCTGATGCTCAGCTGCTCCGATGATTTTGTTTACAATCACACTATTTTCCTCCATTATTCTGAGCATGACAACGTTCACAGTTTGATACAGGTCATGTTCACAGTTTGGATAGTCTAAATGCAGCATTTTATAACGAAGTAATGGGGGATATGTCGGCACAGAAGGGTCATTACTGATTCCTAAAACCCAGAAATCACTGAACCCGTCTACAATGACCTCTTCCTGTTAACAGTCGGGATGCAGAACACACCAACTTCTAAACATTATGACAGACGACGGGAGCGACGTGACTGCAGTGTGAGAAGGAAGTTAAATCCTTCACCACACTTTAATTACGTTTATCAGCACTCATATTGTCTTTTTTGGAATAAGAGCAAAAACCAGAATATTGTGTGGATGTAGACGAGACCAGAAATCAAACTTTTCTTGGTTTTTGTCACTGAAGGCGTCTCATTGTATTTTCTTTAAGGTCACGTTGACTTTCTGATAGAGGATAAATGACAGAATGAGTTGTTCATGTATTGTTACCATCTCAAGATGACATAAACACTTTTCAGGATGTTAAACCTGCCGTCCACAGTTTTACTTCTCAGTGTGAACTTCCCACCTGAGACTCGTCCACGTAGACTCTGTTCCCGTGGTGGTGGAAGCAGCTGTAGAGCGTCCCGTTGTTGTGGAGGAAACTCTCAAAGTCCAGAGAGACTTCTTCACCTTCAGCTGCAGTTTCCTGACAGCAGGTAGAGTGACAAGGTCTGATTCAAACATGCTAACTGACCAACACCAACGTTCAACAACAGAGGAGGGAAAGAGCAGCTGGTGTGGAAAACCTGCAGAGAATTCTCACCTTAAAGTCCACTGATGTGAAAACATGATATAAAATATATAAAGATGGTTTGATTCTCGTCTTTTTTCTGATGTTATCCACTGTAGTCGACCTGGTGATCAGAGAGCTACAAACTGAGGCTGATTTGTTGCTTCTCAAAGATAATTTAACAAAGTTTGAACTTCCTGTTTGAACATTTAGTCTAAATGTTTGATTTAAAATGAACCATGTGTTGATTTGTTTTTAACATCATGATGGAACATCTAGAAAATCAAACAGAATCTTTTCTACGTGTTTCAGTTCTAGTCGCTGATTTCAGTTTGTGATTTTCATAACAGAGCTGAGACGCTGATATAAATATTGGATGACATGACAGTCGTAATATGATCACGTAATGATAACAGATACATTATTGATGTTTCAGTGAATATTTTAAAAAGCTGCTCACAGTAACTGGAGCTGGACTCTCCTCCTCTTCTTCTTCTACTTCTTCTTTGTCTTCTTCTTCTTCTTCCTCTTCTTTTTCTTCCTCTTCTTCTTGTTGCTCTTCTTCTTCTCCTCTCTCCACTGTCTGCACGTTTCTCTCTTCACTCGTTAACGACTGAATATCCACAGTGTGACTCTGCGGCGTCGCTTCATCTTCATCTGCCTGGAAACACAAACACAGAAGCAGGTCGCTGATTTTACACCTTTATTACATCAAGTTGTCAAATTGTTTGTGTTTGAATTCTGTGCTGCAGTTTTTGTTGTTTTACAGTCACTTCCTGTTTATCCTCAGCACCGGTAACTCTGCTTTTATAATTGTATAATTATTATTATCACATTTTAAACACATTACACAGTGTTACAGAGTGTTTATAATCTTTATATTTATTATTTCTTGCAGCTGTAACAGGACAATGTATCCACTGAGTGATCAATAAAGTCTCAACCCATCTTTACTTTAGTAAAAGTTGCAGTACTGCAGTGTTCAAATATTTACTGTGACAAGTACAAGACCTGCATAATAAACATTTTACTTTTATTCAAGTAAAAGTAGAAAAGTGTTAGCAGATGATTTATTATCTATTAGTTGGTTTGTATTTTGTGTTAATCATCTAAAACTGTGAGTAAATGAAGGAGTTTCAAGTATTTAAAGAGCCTCTTCATTGCTCTGAGTAAAAGTACTTAGTTACGATCGACGAGTCACTCTAATAAACCTAAACATATACAGGTTTACCTGCAGGGTGGCGTCGCTCTGCCTCACAGGTGTGGAGGACCGGCCGGGCTCGGGCTCAGCCTGACCCGCTTCCAGCCTCTCCAGCCGGGATCCTTCACCGACCGACGCCCCGCTGCCCATCCTGACACCCGACAGACAGACAGACAGACAGAAAGAGAGAGAGAGAGAAGGAGAGAGACGGACAGGCCAGGTGGTGGCATCAGTGACAACAGGTGACAACAGGTGCAATCTGACACACCTGGCCATGTGACACAGAGATCTGTTACATCACAGCTCCAGAAGTTGTGTTTGCTGAAATCTGGGAAAATAAAGTTTTAGATTTTATACAGAAAAATAAATGTAAAGTTGATTTTGATTTTTACAAAAAGTGAAACTGATTTTCAGCTCGTCTGTCTGATGTTTTCTACTTATAATCATTAAGATCTGACTTAAATTAATGTTTTAAAAGTCGAGTTTAAACGTTATAATTATTTTAGGAACATAACAATAATGAGAAAAACTACTGGAGGAGATCTGATATTTAATCACACATATATGCAAACTTTTATCAGCAGTGAGAACGTCAAACAAAATCAATATCAGGTTGTATATAATTTACATTTCTGCATGTCTTAAAAATTCAAATCAGGTGTTCGTTAAAAGTTGTTAAAATAAATGTTAAACATGTTTTTTTTATCAGACTTTTAGGCTTTGATTTGAAATAATTTCAAATATTCTCTGTAAATAAAAAGACCATTAACAAAGTCATGTGTGCTGATAAATTGTTGCAGCTGTTGTTAAAATGTAAAATAATTGTAGTTTGTTTTCTGCTGATTTACACAGAACTGATAAAAAACTGTTTTAAGAAGCAACAATTTCTCAGACTGATCATCTGAACACGTCTCAGGTCAGGTGTGTTAACTTATAATTTTTATTTTTCCTGACTTATTAACACAGTAATGGTCACAATTGTCATTTTCCCCACTGCACCTGAAGGCAGCTCCTGCAGAATTTGTACCTCTCCACATTTTGGCTTTTTAATAAAAGTTACAATCAGTGAAAATATCATGTTTAATTTGTCTGCACTGCCTCAGCTCCTCACTAGAGGGCAGCATCAGTCTATAAACAGGGTTTAGAGCAGAGCATGAAGGCAGCGTTCCTGAATATCACTGAATTTATTCAAACAGTCAGAGACTTCCTCTTCCTGTTTAGGTTGAGCAGAGGATGATGTGCTTCCTCTGTCTTCCATTTCAACCTTCATTTCTCCAGAAAAATATATTTTGTTATGTGATTCAGAACATTAAGTGAAGCAAAGAAGTCGTCTTGGGTCAAAGTAAACTGATATAAATGTGCTGTTTACTTTGAGTCAGCCTGTTATCAGAACTGATATTCAGCCTCTCTGATGTTCTGGGTGGAATGAAAAGGCTACTGGAGTCTGCAGGGACGCTTCAAGCTTCAGACTTGTTAAAGGCTGAAGATCTTAAAGGCTTTTTGTTTCTGCCCAGCAGCTGGTTCCTGCTGCAGGATGAGACACTTTCACCCTTTTGTTATCTGAATGTCTGGAGCAGCTGGTGCACCCCGGCAGATATCTGCATCCTGGTCTGTCTGTGCCACCGAGCAGTGAAATCCTCACTGATTGCCTCGTTTAGAGTGGACGTATCCTCCTCTTCTCTGTCCTGGAGGAGCTGCTGGCTGTGCTGGCAGCCGGGCGGCGGTCGAGTGTTTGGTGGATAACAGCAGGGACTCGTTCTGCCTCGGCTCGGCCTCCACGGACGGCCAAATTAGAAACGACAAGCTATAAAAGAGGAGAGGAAACGAGTTTCCCCGGAGAACAATCTGGGAAATGACTCTCTATTCACACAGACAGCGAGAATATTGACAGAGTCACACACACTCTCAGCCAATCAGCTTTTTGTTGCTTTTTATAAGAGCAGGAACAGAAAATCTGCTGCTTCCACTGCTTTTCTGTCTGTCTGTCTGCTTAAAGAACACAAATGTAAAGATCACATATGAAGTAATATTCTAGTAAAAGACCTTAAAAGAAGCTCTTGCATTCTATTTTTGTTTTTTCAAAATGACCAGAAACAGAAGTCCCCTCTTAGATAGTGGAGAGATGCAGTGCCCTGTTGGCATATAGATGTGTATGTGTGTGTCTGTGTGTTTTTGAAGAACCACATAAAAGATGGGTACAAAACAACAATTCAACTACCAACTGCATGTTTCATTGTTCAGATCCAAAAACATTATTTCAAATTGTTGTCCAGATTTTAAAGTTTCCAAACAATAAAATCCAAGTTCCAATACATGAAATGATCCAAAATACTGTAAATATACCTTTATTTTCTCCTTTTGATGTAAAGAACTCACAATGATTCTGATTCTGTGTTTTCAGGCTCCATCAGTTGAACTCTGCTGTCAGTCGTCTGTTCAGTGAGAGGACGAGTCGTTCTATATTTAAGGTGGACGTCTCAGTTTGGGTTCATGTGATGTTGTTGACTGAAGAACTGAATCTCTCTCTGCTGTTTCTCTCTTCATAGAATAACCAAATAAAGAATAAAGACAGGAAATGAAATGAAAACAGAAACAAAGTTACTGATGATTACAACAAACACTAAAGACTAATGTTGAAGATTAAAACCTGATTTACTTTCTCGTGTTCAGACTTAAATGTGAAGCACTCCTCTGAGTCACATGTGAACCAACAGCATTCAGCAGGTCTGACAAAGCTCCGCCCACATCCGACTCACACGAGGCAAACCAGGAAACAGTTTGTCGGTGTGTGTGTGTGTGTGTGTGTGTGTGTCTTTAGTACAGAACCACAGACAGACGATCAGATCCACCTTCAGACTGAACTAACAGCGTCCTCTGAGTGAGTTCATCTACAGGAGAGAGGAGGAGGAAACTACAACACTGCAGACGCTCCACACACTGAAGGTGAGTCCGACCAGAACCAGAACTGAAAGTAAACTTCAGTGAAGTGAAGGAGGAAGTGGAGCTGTGACTGACTGTACTGTCTGCTGTGTTCACAGCGTCACTCAGAGACAAAATGGCTTCCAGGTTAGAGGAGGATCTCTGCTGTCCGGTGTGTCATGATGTCTTCAGAGAGCCTGTCGTTCTGTCATGTAGCCACAGCTTCTGTAAAGACTGTCTGCAGAGCTGGTGGACAGAGAGACAAACACGGGAGTGTCCAGTTTGTAAGAGAAGATCTTCAAAGGAACATCCACCTGTTAAGTCTGGTGTTAAAGAACCTGTGTGAGACCTTCTTACAGGAGAGAGATCAGAGAGCTTCAGAGGATCTCTGCAGTCGGCACTCTGAGAAACTCAAACTCTTCTGTCTGGACCATCAGCAGCCGGTGTGTCTCGTCTGCAGAGACTCAGAACAACACACCAACCACAGATTCAGACCCATCGATGAAGCTGCACGACAACACAAGAAGGAACTTCAGGAAACTCTGGAGCCTTTAAAGAAGAAGCTAAAGGTTTTTGAAGAAGTTAAAGTGAAGTTTGATCAGACAGCAGAACACATGAAGGTCCAGACCCGACACACAGAGAGGCAGATTAAGGATCAGTTTAAGAAGCTGCACCAGTTTCTAGAAGAGGAAGAGGAGGCCAGGATGGCTGCACTGAGGGAGGAAGAGGAGCAGAAGAGTCAGATGATGAAGGAGAAGATGGAGGCTCTGAGCAGAGAGATAGCAGCTCTTTCACACACAGTCAGAGCCACAGAGGAGGAGCTGAGAGCTGAAGACGTCTCATTCCTGCACAACTACAAGGCTGCAGTGGAAAGAGTCCAGCAGCGCCCCCTGCTGGAGGATCCACAGCTGCCCTCAGGAGCTCTGATAGACCAGGCCAAACACCTGGGCAACCTGAGCTTCAACATCTGGAACCAGATGAAGGACATGGTCTCCTACACTCCTGTGGTTCTGGACCCAAACACTGCTGGTCCACTACTCATCCCGTCTGAAGATCTGAGCAGTGTGAGACGAGGAAAGAGACAGAAGCTTCCTGATAATCCAGAGAGGTTTGATTATTTCTTCTCTGTCCTGGGCTCTGAGGGCTTTAACTCAGGGACTCACAGCTGGGACGTCGAAGTTGGAGACAGTACAAACTGGTTACTGGGTGTGTTAGCAGAGTCTGTCCAGAGGAAGGGAGACGAACTGTTTGGATTATGGAGAATAATGTTAGACGAAGGTAAATACTTAGTGGAGTCACCATCAGCTCCACCCACTGATCTCGTAGTGCAGAAGAAGCTCCAGAGGATCAGAGTGAATCTGGACTGGAACAGAGGAAAGCTGTCGTTCTCTGATCCTGATACTAACACACACCTACACACCTTCACACACACTTTCACTGAGAGGATGTTTCCACTCATTGACACTGTGGATGAACTTCCCACTGAAGATATCACCTCTGAAGGTGTGTGTGACAGTGGAACAGAGCAGGTAAAGAAGTATTTCATCTCTGGAAAGACGGCCCTTAAATAAAACTTTCTCTCTCTGCAGTAGAAAGACAAATATTTTTTAACTTGATGCTACATGAGCAGAGAAAACAGAGTAAAAGGACTGTGGTGTTCACTTCTACTCAAAAGGTAGAAAGACTACAACTCCCAGAGTGCACAGCGCTGCACCGGATTGGACGGGGCTCAGTTTTGACTCAGAGGAAGTTCTGAAAAAAGTTCTGAAATTCTGACACAGAGATAAACAGAACAATTTATTAGGACCTGACAAACATTTTAAAATCATTTATTCACAATCATAATAATGTTTTTAAGGAAAAGAGAGACTTTCACTCTGCAGCGTTCTACGAGCTCTGTAGATGTTTTATTTGAAAAATGATTTGTCAACATAAAAATGTCGTCAACATGTTTAAATTAAAAATCACAGAATTCAACCTGTTAATCTTCACCTTCTCCTCCTGCTGTCTCATTATTCACAAACACAGATGTTGATTTTTCTGTTCTTGTAGTTTTCAGTTTGACAGTTTGCTTTGTGTTTCTATTGTCGACCTTTTCATGTTAAATCTCAGCGTGTTTATCTCTACATCAGCCAATCAACCTGAACAGCCCAAATATTGAACGTGAACGTGTTTATTTGTGCTTTAAAATGAAACCGCTGTGAAACAATCCTAAAATAAGTTTTTATTTCTCAGACTCACTGCTTCATTTGCCTTCTAGCTTGCTTGTCCACTGCTGCTCTCTTCCTCTCTATGTCTCATCTGTTGAGCTTTGAATAACATTAGAAACAACAACTGATGAATCCTGAATAGCTGACTTGATACTTAATAAACAATATAAATAAACTATATTAACGATAAGGATTAAATTCAGTATTTGTTGGCACCACAAACTAAAACACAGTCTGACGTAACGCTCCTCCAAAACTTACAGCGGCTTTCTTCCCTGTTGAAAGTGACTTCTCAGTGATTTAAGTGCACAGATTAGTAACTCACTCCTGACGGCTGCTGGGCTTCAGCAGGGGAAACAATACTCAGTCAAACTCTGATCATGTGGAGGACACGGCCATGTTGGGACCCACAGATGAAGTAAGTGCTCTGTAGAAAGTGTGAGAATTTCAGTTCAGCATTTTCATATCCTGTATTCAATGCATTGTAGTCAAGCTGTCATAATTTGATGACAATTTAAGTGTTTTGGACTTTAGATTTTGATACTACGTGTTTCAGCCCGAGTCAACTTTAAGAGACAATCCTCTGATTGTTACTAACCTGCATTCCACTTAGTGCATGTTTAAGGTTAAGTTAAGTTACGCTTGTAAACTGTGTTCATCTTTATTGGCCCCAGTCTGTAGCCCAGAGCCACTAGATTGTGCCATAGAGAGAAAGAGTTGTGACACTCTGTGATGTCACCGTCGTGGCAGTCATGTGGTTCATGTAAGCCCCAATAGTTCCAAAACATACGCTGGCTGTCATGGTCTTCTATGGGACAGACAGCAGCGATTGTGTTATTGAACGGCAAATATTAAATAAACACACACCCAAGTACTTTTTCAGCTGTTGTTGCATTATTGCATTTTTGTTAAAGTCAGTTTTGCATTTTGAGAGGCAGCATGACAACGACAAGCTGTATTACTTAGATAAGTTTTACATTTCTGCAGGGAAAAGCTTAGTGTTCATGTTTAACTTTTCCATATCATTCATCTGATGATAGACGTTTCATGATTTTCATTTCAGAGTAACTGGGCCGTATTGTTGATTCCCGTGATTTGACTTATAAATTCATATTCAGCCATGAGCTTACCCTCAGGTAGCACTAAGAGGTCTGCCGTGGTCACTAGCAGCTAGCTCACTTCTTCTGATGAAAGTGGCCAAAACGTGAAACATGATCATGTTCAGGCTAAGATTATAATTTTAAGATTAAGCCATACACATATTTTCAAAACTATTACAGAATAAAAACTAATTTATGCTTGTATGTTTTGGTCTATATGTAAGTGCAGAGCTGTTAAGATGTTTCTCTGTGGCTCTGGGTTAGTGCACAGAGTAACAGTAACGTTAGCTGTAACTTAAGTAACTCAAGCAATTAACTATCATAACAAAACACTTGTAACTCCTGTTACAGTTACTGAGACATCAGTGTAAGGATGGCTGATACAAATGAAGGTTTTCAAAGAAAGTATTTTTAATTAAACAATGACAGACAACAAGAATGTGTGTGTGTATGTGTGTGTGTGTGTGTGTGTGTGTGTGTAGAGATTTAGTTCCCTGTTGTCAGATAATTAAAACCACTTTAGTTCAGCATGACCTTTTTATAGATGGTTTCTTTGCCTCTTTCAGCAGTTGCGCACAAAATTTCTTATCCCACATACACTCATTTTTTATTACTTACAGCTGCGTGATTTTATGCGTAAACAGCTGCCTCACTTTCCAGAAATTCCCCAAAGTTCTGATATTAACTCTCTATTGTCCAGTTGTTTAAAGGTATGATATCTAACCTATATAGCGCACTTTCATCCTAAAAAACCCTTTCCCTTGCCACTATAAGACATAGATGGGAGCTGGATATGTAACTTGGGATTCAATCTTAAAAAGAGTCCACACCTCCTCTATCTGTGCAAGGCACGGACTACTACAGTGTAAAATATTGCATCTGGCTCACTGAACTAAAGAGAAGTTATCAGAGAGATTCCCAGACACAGATCCAGCGTGTTTTCGTTGTAAAAAACTGCTCCAAGCTGACGACAAACTGGACTGGTCCTAGAGGTGTCTATAGCCCCTCTACCCTCTCTACCTCCTCTCTGTGCATGTAGAGGGCAGAGAGCTCTGTGTGTTTGGATTTCCAGACATCAACAATCAGTTCCTTGGTTTTACAGGTGTTTATGTCCAGGTTATTGTCCGAACACCATTCTGTCAGATGCTGTATCTCCTCCCTGTAGGCTGACTTGTTGTTATTTGTTATCAGACCTTCTATGTTCGTGTCATCAGCAAGATTGATGATGGTGTTGGTGGGGTGGATGGGGGAGCAGTCATGGGTGAAGGTGGAATAGAGGAGGGGACTGAGGACACACCCCTGTGGTGTGCCAGTGTTCAGGATGAGAGTGGATGATGTGCGGCCTCCCGACGTTTTGTGATCTGCTGCGAAGAAAGTCCAGTATCCAGGTGCACAGTGAACTGCCTAAGCCCAGGTTGCTCAGTTTATGGATTAGTTTATGGGGGATGGCTGTGTTGAATGCTGAGCTGAAGTCCACACACAGCACTCTTACATACGTGTTGGGCTGATCCAGGTCTGTAAGGGCTGTGTGGAGTGTTGTGTTGACAGCATCCTCTGTCGACCTCTTCGCTCAATAGGCAAGCTGGTGGTGGTCCCAAGTCAGCAGGGATGGCAGATTTAATGTGAGAAAGGATGAGTCTCTAATTTGGTCATGGGGGTGAGAGCACCAGGCCGATAGTCATTAGGGTAGTTCACTGTACCTTTCTTTGTAATGTCTGTAATTTTCGTTTTTCAAAATGACCAGAAAAAGAGGTCCCCTCTTAGATAGTGGAGAGATATGGTGCCCTGTTGGCAGTGTAGATGTGTGTGTGTGTGTGTGTGTGTGTGTGTGTGTGTGTGTGTGTGTGTGTGTGTTTTAAAGAACCAAATGAAAGATGGGCACAAATAAACAAATCAATTAATAACTACATGTTTCATTGTTCAGATCCAAAAACATTGTTTTAAATTCTAGTCCAGAATTTTTAGTTTCCAAACAATAAAATCCAAGTTTTGTTATAATATGATGTGTTTGTAATTCAATAAATATATTAAATGATCTAAAATACTGTAAATGTACTGTTTTTTTCTCCTTTTGATTTAATCACTCCGTTGACTTTTGATTCTCCATCAGTTGAACTCTGCTGTCAGTCGTCTGTTCAGTGAGAGGACGAGTCGTTCTATATTTAAGGTGGACGTCTCAGTTTGGGTTCATGTGATGTTGTTAACTGAAGAACTGAATCTCTCTCTGCTGTTTCTCTCTTCAAAAAATAGCCAAACAATGAATAAAGACAGTCGATGAAATGAAAATGAAAACAAAGTTACTAATAATTAAAAGAAAAAGTAAAAATTAATGTTGAAGATTAAAACCTGATTTACTTCCTCGTGTTCAGACTGAAATATGAAACACTCCTCTGAGTCACATGTGAACCAACAGCATTCAGCAGGTCTGACAAAGCTCCGCCCACATCTGACTCACCTGATACAAACCAGGAAACAGTGTGTGTGTGTGTGTGTGTGTGTCTCTTTACTACAGAACCACAGACAGACGATCAGATCCACCTTCAGACTGAACTAACAGCGTCCTCTGAGTGAGTTCATCTACAGGGGAGAGGAGGAGGAAACTACAACACTGCAGACGCTCCACACACTGAAGGTGAGTCCCACCAGAACCAGAACTGAAAGTAAACTTCAGTGAAGTGAAGGAGGAAGTGGAGCTGTGACTGACTGTACTGTCTGCTGTGTTCACAGCGTCACTCAGAGACAAAATGGCTTCCAGGTTAGAGGAGGATCTCTGCTGTCCGGTGTGTCATGATGTCTTCAGAGAGCCTGTCGTTCTGTCATGTAGCCACAGCTTCTGTAAAGACTGTCTGCAGAGCTGGTGGACAGAGAGACAAACACGGGAGTGTCCAGTTTGTAAGAGAAGATCTTCAAAGCAACATCCACCTTTAAACCTGGTGTTAAAGAACCTGTGTGAGACCTTCTTACAGGAGAGAGATCAGAGAGCTTCAGAGGATCTCTGCAGTCGGCACTCTGAGAAACTCAAACTCTTCTGTCTGGACCATCAGCAGCCGGTGTGTGTCGTCTGCAGAGACTCAGAACAACACACCAACCACAGATTCAGACCCATCGATGAAGCTGCACGACAACACAAGAAGAAACTTCAGGAAACTCTGGAGCCTTTAAAGAAGAAGTTAAAGGTTTTTGAAGAAGTTAAAGTGAAGTTTGATCAGACAGCAGAACACATGAAGGTCCAGGCCCGACACACAGAGAGGCAGATTAAGGATCAGTTTAAGAAGCTGCACCAGTTTCTAGAAGAGGAAGAGGAGGCCAGGATGGCTGCACTGAGGGAGGAAGAGGAGCAGAAGAGTCAGATGATGAAGGAGAAGATGGAGGCTCTGAGCAGAGAGATAGCAGCTCTTTCACACACAGTCAGAGCCACAGAGGAGGAGCTGAGAGCTGAAGACGTCTCATTCCTGCACAACTACAAGGCTGCAGTGGAAAGAGTCCAGCAGCGCCCCCTGCTGGAGGATCCACAGCTGCCCTCAGGAGCTCTGATAGACCAGGCCAAACACCTGGGCAACCTGAGCTTCAACATCTGGAACAAGATGAAGGACATGGTCTCCTACACTCCTGTGGTTCTGGACCCAAACACTGCTCATCCACTACTCATCCTGTCTGAAGATCTGAGCAGTGTGAGAGGAGGAGAGAGACAGAAGCTTCCTGATAATCCAGAGAGGTTTGATCATAACTGGTCTGTCCTGGGCTCTGAGGGCTTTAACTCAGGGACTCACAGCTGGGACGTCGAGGTTGGAGACAGTACATACTGGTCACTGGGTGTGTGTGCAGAGTCTGTCAAGAGGAAATGCTTCATACAGTCTGGATTATGGAGAGTAATGTTATACGATGGTAAATACTCAGTGCGATCAGCATCAGCTCCATCCACTGATCTCGTAGTGCAGAAGAAGCTCCAGAGGATCAGAGTGAATCTGGACTGGAACAGAGGAAAGCTGTCGTTCTCTGATCCTGATACTAACACACACCTACACACCTTCACACACACTTTCACTGAGAGGATGTTTCCATATATTGCCACTCTGGATAAACTGAAGATATCACCCCTGAAGGTGTGTGTGACAGTGGAACAGAGCAGGTAAAGAAGTATTTCATCTCTGCAAAGACGGCCCTTAAATAAAACTTTCTCTCTCTGCAGTAGAAAGACAAATATTCTTTAACTGGATGCTACATGAGCAGAGAAAACAGAGTAAAAGGACTGTGGCGTTCACTTCTACTCAAAAGGTAGAAAGACTACAACACCCAGAGTGCACAGTGCTGCACCAGATTGGACGGGGCTCGGTTTTGGCTCAGAGAAAGTTCTGAAAAAAGTTCTGAAATTCTGACACAGTGATAAACAGAACAATTAATTTGGACCTGACAAACATTTCAAAATAATTTATTCACAAAAATACAAAAGTTTTGAAGGAAAAGAGAGACTTCTGTCCTGCAGCGTTCTACGAGCTCTGTAGATGTTTTATTTTAAAATGATTTGTCAACATAAAAATGTCGTCAGCATGTTTGAATTAAAAATCACAGAATTCAACCTGTTAATCTTCACCTGCTCCTCCTGCTGTCTCATTATTCACAAACACAGATGTTCATGTTTCTGTTCTTGTAGTTTTCAGTTTGACAGTTTTGTGTTTCTATTGTCGACCTTTTCATGTTAAATCACAGCGTGTTTATCTCTACATCAGCCAATAAACCTGAACAGCCCAAATATTGAACGTGAACGTGTCTTTATATAGTACGTATGTTAGTTTGATTGTGTATTATCATTTTTGTGTTGAATAAAAGACTTTTGAACCTTCTTGCTGTCTATTTAATAAACTCCTAAATTCTTCAACCATCACAGCTATTATGGTAAAATTGGTTGTAGTTATTAAGTATTATTAATCAGAGTTTTAAACAGTTTAGTACCTTTTTGTGAGACTGAATTATTGAAGTGGCTATCTTTTCCTTTCTTCAAGGATGGTGCCACAAGGTGATCTAATGTAAATTGGATCATATTATTTATCATAATTAATAATTTTCCCTGATAATTACTATCAGGGACGTTAAGCCAATAATTATCCCTGAAAATCATTATTATTGATAGCCAAATTTAACTCCCTTTTAATGTTGCATAAACACCACTTAATTATGCCCCGTGTGATGCAAGGCCGAACACAATGGTGCCCCATGTGAGGCAGCGTACTGTTGATTTCATATATGTGCAATATTATTTTCAGCATAATTTGGACAGTGTCAAAATTTCAGATTCCCATGTTGAACCCTCTAGCCAAAAGTTTTTATATTTAACCCTACTAGTCTATTACAGGAGTAGACATTGATTTGTACCTACAAACAATTGCAGTGTGATGAGAATTGATTTATCAATCAAATTTATAAGCCATTTATTTAACTACAATCTTTTAAGTTATCAACTGCCACTTTGAGCCATTTGCCACTATCGATTCAAGTTGAAAGTGCTCAGTAGAAATTGTAAGAATTTCAGTTCAGCATTTCAATATCCTGTATTCAATGCATTGTAGTCAAGCTGTCATAATTAGATCTGGGAAACTGTTGTCACTTCTAAATCCTGTAGTAGGACACCTGAAGCCCGCCAGCTCAAACAGAGCAGCGTGTCAGACTCAACAGTCAGCTGGACGGAGAAGAGCTGCGTCTGTGTGTTAATTTTTTTGTACACAAAAGGACTCACATCACATCCTGATGTATAAGAAAATGCATTTATTTACAAAGAGCAGATTGAACACACACATCATGAACTGATCAGACAGTTTTCATCCCTGAACTCACAACACACATCCAACAATTAATACAGAAGTGTTCTTTAGTAACAGAGAATTTTATGATGAATTTAAAATGACATTTGAACTAATCAGTTTTAATCTCATATTTGTGTAACTGGAGAGCCTCTGATGTAAATCTGGAGCTGCACAGATCTGTGGTGTGTCAGATCAATTATTTTATACTTAACAGTCGTGAGTCAAGTTTACGCTGCACCTGTCTCAGAAATGTGTCTTTACATTATCCTCACACAGCCGGCATAGTTTGAGAAATCCAGACTAAATCTGGTCTTTGGCTACAAGATCCACATAGAGCATCTTCAGACGTTGGACTCAGGCGGAGGTGGTGCTGTCCCGCCAAAGGAAACTGGACTAAGTTTCTGCAGATGGTTGAGGACAAAACAAAAGGTTGTTTTATTTTAAGCCTGTTGTGATTCTGCTTTTAATATTCACTCAACTCGGCTGCAGAAAACTCAAAACTTCCCTCATTCAGAAAAAACTAATGACGGCAGAGACGTGTGAACAGTAGGGGTGTAACAATACATGTATTTGTATTGAACCGTTTCGGTATGGGACGTTCGGTTAGGTACAGGGCTGTGCACGGGTGAGTTCCCCAAACTGAAGTTGAGAGTGTTTATTTTCCGCCGGCAGCTACACGTGCAGCCCGTTTACATCAGAGCTAATGCTAGCGAGAAACCAGAGCTTGAAGACCCTCCCTTGTCGCTAAAGTCTCCAGCGTGGGAACACTGCGGCTTCCTTAAATATTTAAACGGAGAAAGACATATTTCCGGTGTGACAGTTTAACTCTGGTGTTCATTTTAACTGGCAAGGGTCCCAGATGTGCTGGAGGTGTGGTTGAGAATCCCGTCTCGAGAGGGATCATCGGCCATATCCGCTAACCAGGAAAACATTCCGATCGCCCTGCTCATCGATCCATGTATATGTATATTCATTTTGACGTGGCTTGAACACTATTCCACACGGAGATGCCTGACCACTGCAAACCACTGTTAGACGATCGCTGCAGAGCGCGTAATGAAAACCTGTACTCACAAATGTGGAGTCAATGTGGACTCTTCTCCTCTTCTTCTTCTTCTTCTTCTTCTTCTTTGTTTTCTTCTTCATCTTCTTTTTCTTCTTCTTCTCCTCTCTCAACTGTTTGCACATTTCTTACTTCACTCTTTAACGACTGAATATCCACAGTGTGACTCTGCGGCCTCGCTTCATCTTTGTCTGCCTGGAAACACAAACAGAGAAGAAGGTCGCTGATTTTACACATTTATTACATCATAAACATATTACATTACATACATATGTTGTCAAATTGTTTGTGTTTGAATTCTGTGCTGCAGTTTTTGTTGTTTTAAAGTCACTTCTTGTTTATCCTCAGTGTTTGCTTTGTACAGCACCTGTAACTTATTATACACATTACATATTAATACTGTGTAGTCATACTCTACACATTCATCTTTATATAATGATGTATCACATTCTATTACAAGTTATTTATGAGTCTGTATACAAATCCCTTCATAAAAAATATAGTGTTTATAAAAGTAGCAGTACTGTAGTGTGTAAATGCTCTGTGACAAGTAAAAGACCTGCATAATATACAAGTAAGTAAAAGTAGAAAAGTGTTAGTAGCTATTATTCATTATATATTAGTTGGTTTATATTTTGTGTTAATCATCTAAAACTGAGTAAATGAAGGAGCACATTTGAAGCATTTAAAGTACCTCTTAGTTGTTCTGAGTAAAAGTACTTAGTTTCAATCGACAAGTCACTCTAATTAACCTAAACATATAAAGGTTTACCTGCAGGGTGGCGTCGCTCTGCCTCACAGGTGTGGAGGACCGGCCGGGCTCGGGCTCAGCCTGACCCGCTTCCAGCCTCTCCGGCCAGGATCCTTCACCGACCGATGCCCTGCTGCCCATCCTGACACCCGACAGACAGACAGACAGACAGAGAGAGAGAAGGAGAGAGACGGACAGGCCAGGTGGTGACGTCAGTGACAACAGGTGACAACAGGTGCAATCTGACACACCTGGCCATGTGACACAGAGATCTGTTACATCACAGCTCCAGAAGTTGTGTTTGCTGAAATCTGGGAAAATAAAGTTTTAGATTTTATACAGAAAAATGGTGATTTTGATTTTACAAAAAGTAAAACTGATTTTCAGCTCATCTGTCTGATGTTTTCTACTTCTTATCATTAAGATCTGACTTAAATTAATGTTTCGAAAGTTGAAAAAAGTTAAAACGTTTATTATTATTTCAGAATGATCACAATCATAAGAAAAACTATTGAATTAGATCTAATATTTGATCACACATATATGCAAATCTTTTTTGTTTAGCACAAATGATGAAGCTACTAAACTTCATCATATCATTTTTGTTTGCATTATCAACCAATATGACTTCATCAGTAGTGAGAACATCAAACAAAATCAATATCAGGTTGAATATGATTTACAATTTCTGCATACGTCTGAAAAATTCAAATCAGGTGTTCGTTGTAAGTTGTTAAAATAAATGTTACGTCATGTTTTGTTATCAGACTTTTAGGCTTTGATTTGAAATAATATTATCTGTAAATAAAAAGACTGAAAAGTCATGTGTGCTGATAAATTGTTGCAGCTGTTGACTGAAATCAGGCTGTTAAAATGGAAAATAATGGTAGTTTGTTTTCTGCTGATTTACACAGAACATGATTTTTAAAAAACTGTTTTAGAAGCAACAATTTCTCAGACTGATCATCTGAACACATCTCAGGTCAGGTGTGTTAATTTATAATTTTTATTTATCCTGACTTATTAACACAGTTTGGCTTTTTAATAAAAGTTACAATCAGTGAAAATATCATGTTTAATTTGTCTGCACTGCCTCACCTCCTCACTAGAGGGCAGCATCAGTCTATAAACAGGGTTTAGAGCAGAGCATGAAGGCAGCGTTGCTGAATATCACTGAATTTTTTCAAACAGTCAGAGACTTCCTCTTCCTGTTTAGGTTGAGCAGAGGATGATGTGCTTCCTCTGGCTTCTATTTCAACCTTCATTTCTCCAGAAAAATATATTTTATCATGTGATTCAGAACGTTAAGTGAAGCGAAGAAGTCATCTTGGGTCAAAGTAAACTGATATAAATGTGCTGTTTACTTTGGGTCAGCCTGTTATCAGAACTGATATTCAGCCTCTCTGATGTTCTGGGTGGAATGAAAAGGCTACTGGAGTCTGCAGGGACGCTTCAAGCTTCAGACTTGTTAAAGGCTGAAGATCTTAAAGGCTTTTTGTTTCTGTCCAGCAGCTGGTTCCTGCTGCAGGATGAGACACTTTCACCCTTTTGTTATCTGAATGTCTGGAGCAGCTGGTGAACCCCGGCAGATATCTGCATCCTGGTCTGTCTGTGCCACCGAGCAGTGAAATCCTCACTGATTGCCTCGTTTAGAGTGGACGTATCCTCCTCTTCTCTGTCCTGGAGGAGCTGCTGGCTGTGCTGGCAGCCGGGCGGCGGTCGAGTGTTTGGTGGATAACAGCAGGGACTCGTTCTGCCTCGGCTCGGCCTCCACGGACGGCCAAATTAGAAACGACACGCAATAAAAGAGGAGAGGAAACAAGTTTCCCCGCAGAACAATCTGTGAAATGACTCTCTATTCACACAGAAAGGGAGAATATTTACAGAGTCACACACACTCGCAGCCAGTCAGCTTTTTGTTGCTTTTTATCAGAGCAGTAACAGAAAATCTGCTGCTTCCACTGCTTTTCTGTCTGTCTGCTTAAAGAACACAAATGTAAAGATCACATATGAAGTAATATTATAGTAAAAGACCTTAAAAGAAGCTCTTGCATTCTATTTTTGTTTTTTCAAAATGACCAGAAACAGAAGTCCCTTCTTAGATAGTGGAGAGATGCAGTGCCGTGATGGCATAATGATGTGTATGTGTGTGTCTGTGTGTTTTTGAAGAACCACATAAAAGATGGGTACAAAACAACAATTCAACTACTAACTGCATGTTTCATTGTTCAGATCCAAAAACATTATTTCAAATTCTAGTCCAGATTTTAAAGTTTCCAAACAATAAAATCCAAGTTATGTTAATATATGAAATTCAATAAATACATGAAATGATCCAAAATACTGTAAATGTACCTTTATTTTCTCCTTTTGATGTAAAGAACTCACGATGATTCTGGTTCTGTGTGTTTTCAGTCTCCATCAGTTGAACTCTGCTGTCAGTCGTCTGTTCAGTGAGAGGACGAGTCGTTCTATATTTAAGGTGGACGTCTCAGTTTGTGTTCATGTGATGTTGTTAACTGAAGAACTGAATCTCTCTCTGCTGTTTCTCTCTTCAAAAAATAGCCAAACAATGAATAAAGACAGTCGATGAAATGAAAATGAAAACAAAGTTACTAATAATTAAAAGAAAAAGTAAAAATTAATGTTGAAGATTAAAACCTGATTTACTTCCTCGTGTTCGGACTTAAATGTGAAGCACTCCTCTGAGTCACATGTGAACCAACAGCATTCAGCAGGTCTGACAAAGCTCCGCCCACTTCTGACTCACACGATACAAACCAGGAAACAGTTTGTCTGTGTGTGTGTGTGTGTGTGTGTGTGTGTGTGTGTGTGTGTCTCTTTAGTACAGTATCACAAACAGACGATCAGATTCACCTTCAGACTGAACTAACAACGTCCTCTGAGTGAGTTCATCTACAGGAGAGAGGAGGAGGAAACTACAACACTGCAGACGCTCCACACACTGAAGGTGAGTCCGACCAGAACCAGAACTGAAAGTAAACTTCAGTGAAGTGAAGGAGGAAGTGGAGCTGTGACTGACTGTACTGTCTGCTGTGTTCACAGCGTCACTCAGAGACAAAATGGCTTCCAGGTTAGAGGAGGATCTCTGCTGTCCGGTGTGTCATGATGTCTTCAGAGAGCCTGTCGTTCTGTCATGTAGCCACAGCTTCTGTAAAGACTGTCTGCAGAGCTGGTGGACAGAGAGACAAACACAGGAGTGTCCAGTTTGTAAGAGAAGATCTTCAAAGGGACATCCACCTGTAAACCTGGTGTTAAAGAATCTGTGTGAGAGCTTCTTACAGGAGAGAGATCAGAGAGCTTCAGAGGATCTCTGCAGTCGGCACTCTGAGAAACTCAAACTCTTCTGTCTGGACCATCAGCAGCCGGTGTGTCACATCTGCAGAGACTCAGAACAACACACCAACCACAGATTCAGACCCATCGATGAAGCTGCACGACAACACAAGAAGGAACTTCAGGAAACTCTGGAGCCTTTAAAGAACAAGTTAAATGTTTTTGAAGAGGTTAAAGTGGAGTTTGATCAGACAGCAGAACACATGAAGGTCCAGGCCCGACACACAGAGAGGCAGATTAAGGATCAGTTTAAGAAGCTGCACCAGTTTCTAGAAGAGGAAGAGGAGGCCAGGATGGCTGCACTGAGGGAGGAAGAGGAGCAGAAGAGTCAGATGATGAAGGAGAAGATGGAGGCTCTGAGCAGAGAGATAGCAGCTCTTTCACACACAGTCAGAGCCACAGAGGAGGAGCTGAGAGCTGAAGACGTCTCATTCCTGCACAACTACAAGGCTGCAGTGGAAAGAGTCCAGCAGCGCCCCCTGCTGGAGGATCCACAGCTGCCCTCAGGAGCTCTGATAGACCAGGCCAAACACCTGGGCAACCTGAGCTTCAACATCTGGAACCAGATGAAGGACATGGTCTCCTACACTCCTGTGGTTCTGGACCCAAACACTGCTCATCCAAACCTCATCCTGTCTGAAGATCTGAGCAGTGTGAGAGGAGGAAAGAGACAGAAGCTTCCTGATAATCCAGAAAGGTTTGATTATCCCTGGTCTGTCCTGGGCTCTGAGGGCTTTAACTCAGGGACTCACAGCTGGGACGTCGAGGTTGGAGACAGTACAGACTGGTCACTGGGTGTGTTAGCAGAGTCTGTCAAGAGGAAGGGATTCATACTGTCTGGATTCTGGAGAATAGATTTATACGAAGGTGAATACTCAGTGCGGTCAGCATCAGCTCCAGAGACTGATCTGGTAGTGCAGAAGAAGCTCCAGAGGATCAGAGTGAATCTGGACTGGAACAGAGGAAAGCTGTCGTTCTCTGATCCTGATACTAACACACACCTACACACCTTCACACACACTTTCACTGAGAGGATGTTTCCATACTTTTACACTTCGGATAAACTCCCACTGAAGATATCACCTCTGAAAGTGTGTGTGACAGTGGAACAGAGTATTTCATCTCTGGAAAGACGGCCCTTAAATAAAACTTTCTCTCTCTGCAGTAGAAAGACAAATATTTTTTTAACTTGATGCTACATGAGCAGAGAAAACAGAGTAAAAGGACTGTGGTGTTCACTTCTACTCAAAAGGTAGAAAGACTACAACTCCCAGAGTGCACAGCGCTGCACCGGATTGGACGGGGCTCAGTTTTGACTCAGAGAAAGTTCTGAAAAAAGTTCTGAAATTCTGACACAGAGATAAACAAAACAGTTAATTTGGACCTGACAAACAATTTAAAATAATTTATTCACAATCATAATAATGTTTTTAAGGAAAAGAGAGACTTTTATTCTGCAGCGTTCTACAAGCTCTGTAGATGTTTTATTATAAAATGATTTGTCAACATAAAAATGTCGTCAACATGTTTGAATTAAAAATCACAGAATTCAACCTGTTAATCTTCACCTGCTCCTCCTGCTGTCTCATTATTCACAAAACATGGATGTCGATTTATCTGTTTTCATTTGTTTTAATTTGACGGTTTGCTTTGGGTTTCTATTGTCGACCTTTTAATGAATGAAATGGGGAGAGTAGAGTGTAGATAGATTTAGTGACCTGTTGTCAGATAATTAAAACCACTTCAGTTCTCCACCTCCAGACTCTCCTCATGTTTTACAAAAATATAACTTAAATCAGAAGACAAGGATTTTCATTGGCTGATGTTTTTCTGCCTGAATAAACTAAATAATGAAACTCTTAGTTTTCACGACTGAATAAACTGAATAAATAAACTGATCTTAAAGGACAACACAGTTTATACTGTTTTACTTTGTTTAGTTTACATGTGGTGGACCCTGCCACCTTTCTAGCTTCAAACAGTGTTCTTGTTAGACCTGGGTAAAATTGAGGACTCAAATGCAGTCAGTGAACGGTGTTGACAGGCTTTTATTTTGATGTTTTCATGAATTCTCGTCAGAATGGGTGACAACACAACAGGCTGTGAAAAACTACACTTGCCTGAACAGACGAGGACGACATACAAGAAAACAAAGAACAGAAAATCACTCTCGAAGGAGGAAACACGCACAAGGTCTACACTAATCTAAGAATGAACAAATACTCCATGAAAATTACACAAAACAAAAAAACACTCTCAAAGAGGGAAAACCAAAAGGCTGAAAACTTAACTGAGCTACACTGAATTACAAAATACTACAAAAACAAAAGACGCTCCAAAGGAGGAAACAAAAGGATCAGCAAACAAAACTTTCTTCAATACTAACCACAACACTATCACAAAATAAGGTCAGTCTTCTTCAGAGGAGTTGAAAAAACATGAAAATACAAACTTGACAAGGCACGAGGTTCTTGACTTAGGCCAGTGGTTCTCAGTTATTTTTTGTCATGCCCCCCCTAGAGGACAGAATTGTTTTCACGACCCCCCCCCCAAATTGAAATACTATTGAGAACCTGATAATACTTATTTATTTATCTGTATAAAACACTGTATGAGCTGCAGCATTCTGCACACAATCACCTGATTTTCAAAATGGTTTTATGTTGTCAGCTGTCAGAGTTTTTAGGCAGAAAACACATATAGGTCTTTCCTTATTTCCGACCATGTTCACAGTAAACCCAAGAGCTATGTAGCCATCGTCATATTTCCTGCTCCATAGTTCCTGACCATAGGACTAGCAGAAGAGCTTTGTGTCTCTTTTTTGAGATTTGTGTGCTGGTATCAACACAGAGTGTTGTTATTTTGAAAAGAAACCGGATGTTATATTGTTATTTCAGCGCTTTACTTCCTGTCTGCTCGGTGCAAAATTCAGCTGGCTTGCTGTGTCGTGCTCCGGCATCCGCCGGATACATAGAGGTCCTGCGCAGCGCAGCGGACCTGCTGGAAATTTACATAGACTAGAGTGAAAACGAAACCTATCTGCTCCGCTGGCGATACGGAGACATAATGCAGAGCGGACGCGTATGTAGTGGAAATAGACCTTCGCGTCCTGCCCTGCCTCTCACGCCCAACAATCAGGGGATCAGGGGAGACAAAGGACCGGTGACACAGGAGGAAAGGCAAGCGACCTGATACGAGAGGAGAATTCGATTTTCAACATAAAACAGGAAGTTGGCCAGACAAAACTCCAAGACAGGACATCCCTCACTGCGGTGTGACAGTTCTGGGAACTTATTTTCCTCTGAGAGCAGCTTGTTCACTGATGGAGAAAGGTTTGTGTTATGACCTCATTACTATTGTTAATATTAAATATCTGAATTTGAATTGCTCCAAAACCACGTGACACCCCTTTAATGCTGATTATTGGGCCCTTGGGTCATAAACAGTTGCATTTGTCTTCAGTCAGTGTGAATAAACTCTCAGTCTCTTACTGAGGACACTCTTTGTAAATATCTGTAGATTTACTTACAGAGTCAAATGAATATTAAGTGAACAAAACAGACTCTGTGTTAAAGTAACTGGTCAACAGAAACACCTGTTTCACTGCTTCCTGTCTCTCAATACAACACATACTGTGATCTAAATATCTCAGTGTGGCTCAATCTGAAAATTTTCATAAATACTGTAATGATCTAACACTAGTTATGTTAAATAAACGTTTGTAGACTGTTTTTGGATCAAGGCTGGACAACAAATCAACAGAACATGAAGATATTGGTGCCCAAATAAAAGTGACAATATAATCAAGTTAATGTAGGATAGGTATGTAGGCTATGCGGGCCTCACGTGGACGGCACCATAGGTCTAAATGTAGGGGACTATCACTGCTTGATAATCAAGGTCATTAATCACTGGTGATTAATTTTACACTCGTAGAAGGGGCACCACCTCCATTGTTTGATTTACTGAAATAGGCTGGAGGGAACTATTCCAAACATCTAACTGTACAAGTTTGACTTGGACAGCTAGAGTATCAATTTCAAATCAATTTATTCAATCTCAATATTCTGGAGCAGTGAATTCTTTGCACGTATCCATCGGTTCTCCACATTAAAATTAAGTTCCAAACAAAGACAAATGATTATATATATTTATTGACTAAATAATTCGGGGTAACATAAATGAACTGACAATTTTAGACGAACAACAGATAACAGAAAAGGTAAAGACTGTAATTAGAAATAAATAAATTATGTGACCGTCGGCAGATGGTAAAGTTAAAGGGTCGGGTTTTTATATATTAAATATTACGGGAGTAATCTTTTAATACTAACGAGACCCTAACCTTAACTTTCTAAAGTTCATAGGATAGAAGTTAGAGCTTTAGACAGAAGTCAGAACCTGAGACAGAAGTCAGAACCTGAGACAGAAGTCAGAACCTTAGACACCACTCATTCTCACGTGTGTGGATCCAGCTGTATGAAGACGTTCAGCCTGTTTTGTCTGGGCGTCAGGAGGCACTGAAGCTTGGTCTCTTTGAGAGTTCTGGGTTGGACCACGGCACAGCGCGTTGGTCCAGTAGCCAGAGGGAAGGCTGGTACTCTGTTGAGGGACTCTTGGTCCGAAGGCCCAGCGGGGTTTCCGCCTTGGGAGCGCTGGGGGCAGAGTCGATCTCGGCTGGGAACAAAGTCTCTTTTGTGGAGACTCCTTGCACGGCTTCTGAGGCAGACGATGGACTGCAACGTTCTTCATCAGATGATCACAGTCTTGAAAAAGACTTTTTCTTGATGTTTCAAGGTGGTTCTCAAGTTCTGATCCTTTCACTAATTCAACTTCTTCTGGATCAGGCGGTGATACTTTAACGTTATTTTAAAATCAAATCAAAAATCGAAAAGAAAAGAATTTGTTCCATTAAAGACTTGGATAAAAGTAGAGCACTTAAAGTAGTTATTCAATTCGCTTTCTTAGAGCTTGTTGCAAAAATAAAAGTAAAGATTGCTTTAAAATGAAAAATGAAAAATAAAGAAGTGAAGAGAAGAGAAGAGAGAAGAAGAAGAAGTCAGGAGGAGAAACAGGGGGGCAAGAGAGCCCGGAGAAGAAGACTCCAAGTCATGACCGAAGTCAGGACCCAAAAGGAGAGCGAGAGTGAGCCAAAGTCCTGACCGGAGTCAGGACCCGAAAATGAGAAGAGAAGAGAAAAAAGAAGAAGAGCATCTTCTCTGTTTTTATGACCTGCCGAAGACACATCGAGAACAGGGGTGGGGCTGGCTGACAATACTCCTTCTGTGTTGGGAGTTTTGACCCACGACACTTTAATCTAACTAAACTGTATTGCCTTAATGTTTCGAAATCGTGTTTTAACTTCCCAAAAACTTTACCATCTTAAAAGTCGAATTTTTGTCTTCGTTAAAAGATGTAACATGGTTATGATCCAAGAATTAAAGAATTAAAAACATGATTAAGGCATAAAACAATAGTATACAACATAAACCATAAAGCATATAATACACAGTAGGACCAAGGACTTATACATATTCCTTGTAGTTCTATCTTAAGAAAACGTCAGACATTCGTTCGTTTTCTTTTCCGCTTTTCCGTCAGGGTTGCGGGATGTTGCCGCTTTTTATCCCCCCGTGGGGGGTTGCGGGGCTTACTGGGGCCAAATCCAGTTTGACTTATGGGCGAAGGCCAGGGTACACCCCGAACGAGTTGTCAGCTCATTGCAGGACCTTTACTGATGGCAGTGGCTGCCCTACAGGGTGCCAACTGCACATCAGGAGCAATTCTGGGGTCCAGTATCTTACTCAAGGATACTTCGGCATGTAACTCAGTCCCACCCCAGGGGAGCAGGGGATTCGAACCAGCTCAACCCACTGAGCTACAGCCGCCCCCCAAAGAAAAACATGCAAGTCTGTGCCCATTGCAAAGGTGGGGGCTGGTTTCTTTCAAACCCCAAATTCATTAAGTAATAAAACTTCATTTGGGCTTGAAAATAACATGGAAAATATCTACTGTATGACTTTCTTGGCTATTAGGGAATCTGCTAAAATTAAGAAGATGAAATTGTAGTTAATAGTTATTCAGAACATATTGAAAGGTGGATGAGTATAGGATTGGAATGCAGCAAAGATTAAAATGTCACGGACAGGGTTGTAAAACGCTTTGGCCTGTGAGGGAGGGGGACTGGTTCATCTTTACCCCAACCAACATCAACCCCCACTTCTTGTCATCTGAGGTGGAGAGAGAGGACTCTATTGTACTTAGTCGTTAAAATTAATAACAAAACGTCTCCAATGATCTGTTTATAGCAAGAGCAACACACCGTCCTAATCTATAGGGAGAAGAGGCCATAGTTTGGCCTGAGGAAGAAGGAGTTCATCTTCTTTGTGAGGGGGGAGAAGAGGCAAATATTCAGTCAAACAGATATGCTTTGTTTGTTAAATTAGTCTTGTCTTGTGGTTGAGAGGTTAGAGGTCAGAGGACGGGGAAAGGAAGCAGAGCCTCGTGATGGAGACATAAGGGCTGGTGTTCCTACATTAATATATTTTGAGGTTTTTATTTAGGTTTCAGAAAATGATTCATCCTTAGTATAAGTAATAATATAATGAATATAATAGTGAACCAAAACACTCATACGAGGGATGAGATACGGAGCAAGTCCTCTCAGGGCCCCTGATGTACGAAGTGAAGATGCTCCATATTTATCCTGACTACACCACCGCGGTGATGAAGAAAAGCGTTTGGAGACGTGAAAACAAGGCTGAGATCCATAGAGGGGGCCAAATACGGGCTAAGATTTCCTGGGAGTAAGGAAAGTACTTTCGAGGATCCCACCCTGGACTTCATTAACCGTGGGACACATGCATCTTCTTCACTGGGATAGAAGTACAGCAGCTAATTAAAACAAGCCATGCGTCACAGATGTTTTGTGCTGGTCGTCTCCTTTGGACATTACTTTTTGAAGGACTGGTACATTATGGAACTGTACAGCTGCCGTTAGATATATTCACAGCAGACAGGAATGTTTCTCTCTCCCTTTTCTATTCCTGCTATTATCATTCATTACAATGTACACATATTGTTCCATGTGGCACTGTGTGATTGATAAAAGTACCAGGACGGAACTACGATTGTATATCACCAGTAGCATCAGTCTGTACCAATAGGATGTATTCTGAGCATTTTACAGTTTCTCGTGGAACAAGGCAAGGCTGCCCTCTGTCACCGTTACTTTTTGCATTGGCCATAAAGACTTTAGCAATCGCAATAAGGCAGGACACTACAGTGATTGGCCTGTTCAGAGAGGAGCTAGAGCAAAGAATCCTGCTCTATGTGGACGATATGATACTGTATGTTTCACAGCCGGACATCTCCATGCCCATGGTCCTCTCCATCCATGAGAATTTTAGTAAAATCTCAGGGTATAAAATAAACCTTCAGAAAAGTGAGATGTTTCCTACCAGTTCCCTAGACTGCACTTATTCTTTTCATACACTTCCCTTTAAGGTTACTCATGATCAGTTTACATATTTAGGGGTGCAAATTACAAACAGTACAGGCAGACTCTTCAAGGGAAATTTCAACCCACTGTTAACTAAGATAGAGCAGAACCTTAAATGTTGGATGCCTCTACATCTGTCACCTTCTGGTAGAATAATTGTTACAAAAATGAATGTGTTGCCCAAACGCCTAGACACACTTATATCCAGCTTCATCTCGAATAATAAAAGTCCACAATTCAGCTGAGCCTATTTACAGTGTCCATTGGTGCTAGGCGGTATGGCTTTGCCCAATCTTCAGTTGTATTATTGGGCTGTTGATATTCAACCTACTCTCCATTGGCTATATGAGGATCCAGGTGCTGATGCCCCCTCATGGTGCACTCTTGAAGCTAGATATTATACCCCGTCCACACTGTCAGCATTAATCTATGCACCTCTAGCCTCAGACACCTCGCTGTATACAAGAAATGTTTTGGTCAGAACAACACTTAGAATATGGACGCAGTTCCGCCAGCACCATGGATGGCAAAGTTTTTCACTGAAATCCCCAATCCATGCAGATCTCATGTTCCCCCCTTCTCTCTCTTCAGGACAGTGCGTTTCTGCGGTGGGACCGAGCACACAGCATGACCTTTTTATAGATGGTTTCTTTGCCTCTTTTCAGCAATTGTGCACGAAATTTCTTGTCCCACATACACACATTTTGCGTTACTTACAGTTGCATGATTTCATGTGAAAACAGCTGCCTCCCTTTCCAGAAATTCCCCCAAGCTCTGACATTGACTGTCTATTGGCGCCTGTCCAGTTGTTTAAAGGTATGATATCTAACCTATATAGTGCACTTTCATTACAAAAAAACCCTTTCCCTTGCCACTATTAGACATGGATTGGAGCAGGATATGAAACTTGGGATGCAGTATTAAAGAGAGTCCACACCTCCTCTATCTGTGCAAGGCACAGACTACTACAGTGTAAAATATTGCATCTGGCTCACTGGACCAAAGAGAAGTTATCAGAGAGATTCCCAGACACAGATCCAGCGTGTTTTTGTTGTAAAATTACCCCTTCCTCATATTTACACGTTTTGGAGCTGCTCCAAGCTGACGACTTAATGGACTTCGGTGTATAAAACACTCTAGGAGTTCCTCGAGGTGTCTATAGCCCCCTGCCCTGTCATAGCCCTTTTTGGAGTACCTTCTGTTGTTCACAGTTTGAACAACTCTCAGTGTGACTTTCTGGCTTTCTGTACGTTGCTTTCCCCCTGATCTTTCTGAAATGGAAAGATGCCACCCCTCCATCCCACACACTATGGATCAGGAGTAGCTACTTTATTTTATATGAAATTCGAAAACAAACATTTAGAGGTTCATCTTGCAGATTTTATAAGATTCGGCACCTTTTTTGAGATACGTGGAAGAGAAGTCAGAGCTGCATGAAACAATCTAACAATCTAATCGCTTCACTTTATTTAGGTGACAACCCGCTTGGATTTTACTCTGAATTTCCTGTACTTTTCTCATGTTCTTTTGTTTGTTTGCTTGTTTGATTGTTTATTTGTTTGTTTGTTAGTTTTTTGTAAGATTCTCTCTCTTATCATGTGTATATATGTCCTCTCTTACAACAAACTTAGATCCAGTCATATATTGATTATTATTATTAATTATTTATGCACTTTTTGGGGTGGGAATTCCGTTCTGAGTGTTTGTACTCAATAAGCAAAGTTTATATATATATAAAAGCAGAAAACACTACAGTTATGCAGTGCTGGTTCTGGTGGGACTTTAGCCCTTCCAATCATGACAACAAGTGTATCAGATTACATTTCCTGCAATAAATCAGTACTTTGGACTGAAACACTCCTCTGAGTCACATGTGAACCAACAGCATTCAGCAGGTCTGACAAAGCTCCGCCCACACCTGACTCACCTAAGACAAACCAGGTAACAGTTTGTCAGTGTGTGTGTCTCTTTAGTACAGAACCACAGACAGACGATCAGATCCACCTTCAGACTGAACTAACAACGTCCTCTGAGTGAGTTCATCTACAGGAGAGAGGAGGAGAGGTCAACACTGCAGACGCTCCACACACTGAAGGTGAGTCCAGCCAGAACCAGAACTGAAAGTAAACTTCAGTGAAGTGAAGGAGGAAGTGGAGCTGTGACTGACTGTACTGTCTGCTGTGTTCACAGCGTCACTCAGAGACAAAATGGCTTCCAGGTTAGAGGAGGATCTCTGCTGTCCGGTGTGTCATGATGTCTTCAGAGAGCCTGTCGTTCTGTCATGTAGCCACAGCTTCTGTAAAGACTGTCTGCAGAGCTGGTGGACAGAGAGACAAACACGGGAGTGTCCAGTTTGTAAGAGAAGATCTTCAATGGATCATCCACTTCCAAACCTGGTGTTAAAGAACCTGTGTGAGACCTTTTTACAGGAGAGAGATCAGAGATCTTCAGAGGATCTCTGCAATCGGCACTCTGAGAAACTCAAACTCTTCTGTCTGGACCATCAGCAGCCGGTGTGTCACATCTGCAGAGACTCAGAACAACACACCAACCACAGATTCAGACCCATCGATGAAGCTGCACGACAACACAAGAAGAAACTTCAGGAAACTCTGGAGCCTTTAAAGAAAAAGTTAAAGGTTTTTAAACAAGTTAAAATGAAGTTTGATCAGACAGCAGAACACATGAAGGTCCAGGCCCGACACACAGAGAGGCAGATTAAGGATCAGTTTAAGAAGCTGCACCAGTTTCTAGAAGAGGAAGAGGAGGCCAGGATGGCTGCACTGAGGGAGGAAGAGGAGCAGAAGAGTCAGATGATGAAGGAGAAGATGGAGGCTCTGAGCAGAGAGATAGCAGCTCTTTCACACACAGTCAGAGCCACAGAGGAGGAGCTGAGAGCTGAAGACGTCTCATTCCTGCACAACTACAAGGCTGCAGTGGAAAGAGTCCAGCAGCGCCCCCTGCTGGAGGATCCACAGCTGCCCTCAGGAGCTCTGATAGACCAGGCCAAACACCTGGGCAACCTGAGCTTCAACATCTGGAACAAGATGAAGGACACGGTCTCCTACACTCCTGTGGTTCTGGACCCAAACAGTGCTTGGCTGAACCTGACCCTGTCTGAAGATCTGAGCAGTGTGAGAGAAGGAGAGACACAGAAGCTTCCTGATAATCCAGAGAGGTTTGATTGTTATCACGGGTTTGTCCTGGGCTCTGAGGGCTTTAACTCAGGGACTCACAGCTGGGACGTCGAGGTTGGAGACAGTACATGCTGGGAACTGGGTGTGTTAGCAGAGTCTGTCCAGAGGAAGGGACGCATACAGTCTGGATTATGGAGAATAAAGTTTGTCATTGGTAAATACTCAGTGGGGTCACCATCAGCTCCACCCACTGATCTGGTAGTGCAGAAGAAGCTCCAGAGGATCAGAGTGAATCTGGACTGGAACAGAGGAAAGCTGTCGTTCTCTGATCCTGATACTAACACACACCTACACACCTTCACACACACTTTCACTGAGAGGATGTTTCCATACATTAGCACTGGGTATAAACTCAAGATATCACCTCTGAAGGTGTGTGTGACAGTGGAACAGAGCAAGTAAAGAAGTATTTCATCTCTAGAAAGACGGCCCTTAAATAAAACTTTCTCTCTCTGCAGTAGAAAGACAAATATTTTTTAACTGTATGCTACATGAGCAGAGAAAACAGAGTAAAAGGACTGTGGTGTTCACTTCTACTCAAAAGGCAGAAAGACTACAACTCCCAGAGTGCACAGTGCTGCACCGGATTGGACGGGGTTCGTCTTTAACTCAGAAAAAGTCCATAAAAACATTCTGAAATTCTGACACAGAGACAAAAAGAACAATTAATTTGGACTCGACAAACATTTAAAAATCATTTATTCACAATCATAATAATGTTTTCAAGGAAAAGAGAGACTTTTATTCTGCAGTGTTCTACAAGCTCTGTAGATGTTTTATTTTAAAATGATTTGTCAACATAAAAATGTCGTCAACTTTTTTAAATTAAAAATCACAGAATTAAAGCTATTAATCTTCACCTGCTCCTCCTGCTGTCTCATTATTCACAAAACACAGATGTTCATGTTTCTGTTCTTGTAGTTTTTAGTTTGACAGTTTTGTGTTTCTATTGTCGACCTTTGCATGTTAAATCACAGCGTATTTAAATATTGAACGTGAACGTGTTTATTTGTGTTTTAAAATGAAACCGCTGTGAAACAATCCCAAAATAAGTTTTTATTTCTCAGACTCACTGCTTCATTTGCCTTCTAGCTTGCTTGTCCACTGCTGCTCTCTTCCTCTCTATGTCTCATCTGTTGAGCTTTGAATAACCTTAGAAACAACAACTGATGAATCGTGAATAGCTGACTTGATACTTAATAAACAATATAAATAAACTATATCAACATTAATGATTAAATTCAGTATTTGTTAGCACCACAAACTAAAACACAGTCTGACGTAACGCTCCTCCAAAACTTACAGCGGCTTCCTTCCCTGTTGAAAGTGACTTCTCAGTGATTTAAGTGCACAGATTAGTAACTCACTCCTGACGGCTGCTGGGCTTCAGCCGGGGAAACAATACTCTGTCAAAATCTGATCATGTTGAGGACACGGCCATGTTGGGACCCACAGATGAAGTAAGTGCTCTGTAGAAAGTTTGAGAATTTCAGTTCAGCATTTGAATATCCTGTATTCAATGCATTGTAGTCAAGCTGTCATAATTTGATGACAATTTAAGTGTTCCTCCTGTTAATCACAGCGTGCCACCACCTAGTGATATATAAAAGTTTATATCTGACTGTTACTGCCTTGTATTTCAGCCTGAGTAAGAAGCAGAACCAGCGATAGAGCCACAGCGTGCTAACAGCCCTGTGAAACACAAGTTTTGGACTTTAGCTGTTAATACTACGTGTTTCAGCCTCAGTCAACTTTAAGAGACAATCCTCTGATTGTTCCTAACCTGCATTCCACTAAGTGCATGTTTAACCCTCTGGACTCTATGCTGGCCATTTGTGTCCACCTCACTTCCTTTTTGTTGATAATTTTAGCTGTGTTAATGCATATGGAATGATATTTCCCAAGGGTCTGGATATTTGGCTGATCTTTCAATTTTCATAACCTGCTCTTTAAATATGTCAATATTATACTGTGTATCTACAATTGTACCTTATGGCTCTATCGTGGACACTTTTGGCCAATTGAAACCCATGAAAACCACATTTTTTAATTCCTTGTGATTTACAGTATAAAATCATATAATTCAGGTAAAATGGCTTTCATTCTAAACTCAACACTTGAAAATTTTAGTTTTTAATGTTTTTTACCAGATTGTGTAATTTGTCCATTTTTGGGCAAGGGAGCAATTTCAGTTAATATTCTTAGTTTCCACTAGGGGCGTATGATGGCTTCCTGCACTCCAACGGAGCAAATGAATAACACAATTTTGAAATAGGTGTGATCCTAAGGAGGTCAGGTAATGATGTGTGTTTGTGCATGAAAAAAAAAAAATTGTATCAGCAAGATAAAGTGACATAAATTACAGTGTATCATACCATACAAGTTTTGGTGAATTTCTCTTGGTACAGGTTATTGAGCTTTGAGTTTCCAAGGCAAACCTGGCTGTGATGCACAGGTTGAAAACACCTGTAACTTTGATCTTTTCATAAAAAATGCCACACACAACTACACAATAGCCTTTACATACTCAAATAGCTGCTCTCCAAAAAAAAGGATCACAGGTCATCTTTACCTCTGGCTTCTGGGGAAACAAAAACAAAGTCTGACACTGTTTATAAATCTGTCCTGGAGTTTTTGCAGGTGCAGTCAGTACTAATGCTATAAGTGAGCCTATCAGCTCCCAGATCCTTCTTTATCTGCAGGATGGCGAGAAGGTCATATGCCCTGACTGAAGCACTTGAGTATGTGATGGGCTCAGAGAGTAAAGATGGGGAGAAATCCTCTGCGGTTGAGGAGGAGACATCTTCTACCCAAGATGAGGACACGTCCTCTCCTGAAGATGATGGGATACCTTCCTCAGAGGATGACAGCAACACCACTGATGACGACTTTCAGCCAGTGCCTGGTTCCTCTTCCTCAGGGGAAGAGGACAGTACAGACACAGCGATGGAGGCCGATCAGCTGATGGCAGAGACAGAGGGGCTGGCGGGTGAGTGGATGTCTCGTCATGGGAAAATTATGTGGCTTCCCACTGCTGAAGAGACCCTGCACCACAATCCAGTATCCACTGGTTTCACCCCAGGGCCCACCCTGTATGCATTTGCCCATATCAGCAACCTGAGGTCTGCCTTTGACCATTTTATTACAGAGGAGATCATTCAGCTGCTGTGCACCAACACAAACCTGCATGGAAGGCGAAGATGTGAGGATTGGAAGAATGTGGATGAAGTGGAGATGAGAGTCTACATTGGGATTCTGATTCTGGCTGGCGTCTACCGCTCAAGACATGAAGCAACACGTGGCATGTGGGATGCCAAGACAGGACGGGCCACGTTTTGTGCCACGATGCCCCTCTACAGCTTCACTCAGATCAGCGCTAACATCTGCTTTGATGACAGGCTCTCCCACCCAGGACGCTTCAGGAATGATAAACTCGCTGCATTTCGCATCCTGTGGGAAAAGTGGGTTGCTTGCCTCCCCCTCTTATTTAATCCAGGGGTTGATGTGTGTGTGTTGACGAGCAGCATGTTGCATTCATAGGTCATTGTGGACTTCGACCAGTGGCGTGCACAGACCTTTTGAAAGGCAGGGGCGAAAGGCAAAAAAAGGGCACATATAGCACGTTCTTGCGACTGAAGAGGGCACATTAGCGCGCATTTTGGCTCCGAAGAGGGCACTTTAGTTCCTGATTTTGTCACCCAAGAGGGCAGTTTATCATGTTTTAACCAGCCAAGGGGGCAGTTTGTTGTGTTTTGCCAACCAAGAGGGCACTTTAACGCACTTTTTGGCTCCAAAGATGGTGCTTCAGTGCGCGTTTTGGCTCCCAAGAGGGCACTTTAGCACGCATTTTGGCACTCAAGAGGGCACTTTAGTGTGCATTTTTCACTAATTGGGCCACTGCCCGACCCCCCATGCACACCACTGACATCTACAAAATATCCCCAACAAGCCCGCAAAGTATGGCATTAAAATCTGGTTCACCTGTGATGTGGCAACCTCCTATGCCTGGAGCATGGAGATTTACATGGGAAAACGACCCAGTTAAAATTCTGGAATTGATTAAAATTTTGGATTTCATGATCAGGACTGATGTCAAATTTTAAAAAAGAAGCAAATATTTTCAGTATATAGTGTTTGTATATAGCATTTTGTAAGCAAACAGGAGGTGGACACTTTTGGCCATGCATAAGCTGAGAGGGAGTTTTTATGTTTTTTCTGCCACTGCACAAAAAACTAATGAAGCATAAAAATCATTGATATTGCTTATTATTGACACACGTTTAGCTGCAACGATGGTTAAAGAATAATTCAGGTAGCATGTATTATTTTGCAAAAACATGGTGATTTAATGCTATTCTCCCTTATAAATCATCGGAATTATGTTATCTAATAGGCATTTAAAGGGTTAAAATTCAGAATTTGAATGAAATTTTAGTTTTCATGACCAGGACTGATGCAAATTTAAAAAACTGGGGAAATAAAGTGGAATTATTTTTATATATGTATTAGTTTTATAGCATTTTAGAAATGTAAACAGGAGGTGGACACTTTTGGCCACGAACAAGCTGAGAGGGACTTTTTATGTTTTTCTGCCACTGCACAAAAAACTAATGAAGCATAAAAATCATTGATACTGCTTATTATTGACACACATTAAGCTGCAATGATGTTTAAAGAATAATTCAGGTAGCATGTATTATTTTGCAAAAAAATGGTGATTTAATGCTATTCTCCCTTACAAATCATCAGCAGTATGTTATCTAATAGGCATTTAAAGGGTTAAAATTCAGAATTTGAATGAAATTTTAGTTTTCATGACAAGGACTGATGCAAATTTAAAAAACTGGTTAAAAAAAATGGAATTTTTAAAATATATATATTAGTCTTATAGCATTTTGGAACAAGAGGTGGACACTTTTGGCCACGAACAAGCTGAGAGGGACTACTTTGCCTTCCCTGCACAAAAATAACGATGCATAAAAATCAATGTTGTTGTTAATCAGTTACATATCTCAGACTGTGTTATTGATAATACAAGATAAACTGGTAGCACTGAGAAGATAGGCAGTGATCATTTTTGTGGTAGTTTTCCAACAAGCGCATTGTGCAAACAAATTGGCATTTGAGGGGTTAAAAAATTAAAAATGAATTAATTTTTTGTACTTATGACAAGAACTGATGTTAATTAAACATTTTATGCAGTAAAAGCAGCAAAAAACATACAAAATCCCAAAAATTACAGACTCAATCTGTTGGTGGCCATTTTTGGCCACAAACAAGCTGAGAGGGTAGTAAAAACGAACAAGGCCAGAGGGTTAAGGTGAAGTTAAGTTACGCTTGTAAACTGTGTTCATCTTTATTGGCCCCAGTTTGTAGCCCAGAGCCACTAGATTGTGCCATAGAGAGAAAGAGTTGTGACACTCTGTGATGTCACCGTCGTGGCAGTCACGTGGTTCATGTAAGCCCCAATAGTTCCAAAACATACGCTGGCTGTCATGTTCTTCTATGGGACAGACAGCAGCGATTGTGTTATTGAATGATAAATATAAATAAACACACACCCAAGTACTTTTTCAGCTGTAATTGCATTATTACATCTTTGTTAATGTCAGTTTTGCATCATGAGAGGCAGCGTGACAACGACAAGCTGTATTACTTAGATAAGTTTTACATTTCTAGAGGGAAAAGCTTAGTGTTCATGTTTAACTTTTCCATATCATTCATCTGATGATAGACGTCTCATGATCTTCATTTCAGCGCAACTGGGCCATATTATTGATTCCCGTGATCTTGCTTATAAATTCATATTCAGCCATCAGCTTACCTTCAGGTAGCACTAAGAAGTCTGCCGTGGTCACTAGCAGCTAGCTCACTTCTTCTGATGAAAGTGGCCACAACGTGAAACATGATCGTGTTCAGACTAAGAATGTAATTTTAAGATTAAGCCATACACATATTTTCAAAACTATTACAGAATAAAAACTAATGTATGCTTGTATGTTTGTGTCTACAGGTAAGTGCAGAGCTGTTAAGATGTTTCTCTGTGGCTCTGGGTTAGTGCACAGAGTAACAGTAACGTTAGCTGTAACTTAAGTAACTTAAGCAATTAACTATCATAACAAAACACTTGTTACTCCTGTTACAGTTACTGAGACATCAGTGTAAGGATGGCTGATACAAATGAAGGTTTTCAAAGAAAGTATTATTTATTAAACAATGACAGACAACAAGAATGTGTGTGTGTGTGTGTGTCTGTGTGTGTCTGTGTGTGTGTGTGTGTAGAGAGAGAGAGATTTAGTTCCCTGTTGTCAGATAATTAAAACCACTTCAGTTCAGAACACTTCAGTTCCAGACCTCATTAATATTGTAAATATTAAATTTGTGAGATGCAGTGCCCTGTTGGCATATAGATGTGTATGTGTGTGTCTGTGTGTTTTTGAAGAACTATATAAAAGATGAGCACAAAACAACAATTCAACTACTAACTGCATGTTTCATTGTTCAGATCCAAAAACATCATTTCAAATTCTAGTCCAGATTTTAAAGTTTCTAAACAATAAAATCCAAGTTTTGTTATTATATGAAATGTTTGTAATTCAAAAAATATGTGAAATGATCCAAAATACTGTAAATGTACAGTTTTTTCTCCTTTTGATTTAATCACGCTGCTGAATTTTGATCCTCCATCAGTTGAACTCTGCTGTCAGTCGTCTGTTCAGTGAGAGGACGAGTCGTTCTATATTTAAGGTGGACGTCTCAGTTTGTGTTCATGTGATGTTGTTGACTGAAGAACTGAATCTCTCTGGTGTTTCTCTCTTCATAAAATAACCAAATAAAGAATAAAGACAGGAGATGAAATGAAAACAGAAACAAAGTTACTAATAATTAACAACAGAAAGTAAAGATTAATGTTGAAGATTAAAACCTGATTTATTTTCTCGTGTTCAGACTTAAATGTGAAACACTCCTCTGAGTCACATGTGAACCAACAGCATTCAGCAGGTCTGACAAAGCTCCGCCCACATCTGACTCACACGAGGCAAACCAGGAAACAGTTTGTCAGTGTGTGTGTGTGTCTTTACTACAGAACCACACACAGACGATCAGATCCACCTTCAGACTGAACTAACAACGTCCTCTGAGTGAGTTCATCTACAGGAGAGAGGAGGAGGAAACTACAACACTGCAGACGCTCCACACACTGAAGGTGAGTCCGACCAGAACCAGAACTGAAAGTAACTTCAGTGAAGTGAAGGAGGAAGTGGAGCTGTGACTGACTGTACTGTCTGCTGTGTTCACAGCGTCACTCAGAGACAAAATGGCTTCCAGGTTAGAGGAGGATCTCTGCTGTCCGGTGTGTCATGATGTCTTCAGAGAGCCTGTCGTTCTGTCATGTAGCCACAGCTTCTGTAAAGACTGTCTGCAGAGCTGGTGGACAGAGAGACAAACACGGGAGTGTCCAGTTTGTAAGAGAAGATCTTCAAAGGCATCATCCACCTTTAAACCTGGTGTTAAAGAACCTGTGTGAGACCTTCTTACAGGAGAGAGATCAGAGAGCTTCAGAGGATCTCTGCAGTCGGCACTCTGAGAAACTCAAACTCTTCTGTCTGGACCATCAGCAGCCGGTGTGTCACATCTGCAGAGACTCAGAACAACACACCAACCACAGATTCAGACCCATCGATGAAGCTGCACGACAACACAAGAAGAAACTTCAGGAAACTCTGGAGCCTTTAAAGATGAAGTTAAAGGTTTTTGAAGAAGTTAAAGTGAAGTTTGATCAGACAGCAGAACACATGAAGGTCCAGGCCCGACACACAGAGAGGCAGATTAAGGATCAGTTTAAGAAGCTGCACCAGTTTCTAGAAGAGGAAGAGGAGGCCAGGATGGCTGCACTGAGGGAGGAAGAGGAGCAGAAGAGTCAGATGATGAAGGAGAAGATGGAGGCTCTGAGCAGAGAGATAGCAGCTCTTTCACACACAGTCAGAGCCACAGAGGAGGAGCTGAGAGCTGAAGACGTCTCATTCCTGCACAACTACAAGGCTGCAGTGGAAAGAGTCCAGCAGCGCCCCCTGCTGGAGGATCCACAGCTGCCCTCAGGAGCTCTGATAGACCAGGCCAAACACCTGGGCAACCTGAGCTTCAACATCTGGAACAAGATGAAGGACATGGTCTCCTACACTCCTGTGGTTCTGGACCCAAACACTGCTGGTCCAGACCTCATCCTGTCTGAAGATCTGAGCAGTGTGACAGCAGGAGAGACACAGAAGCTTCCTGATAATCCAGAGAGGTTTGGTGTTGTCAGGTCTGTCCTGGGCTCTGAGGGCTTTAACTCAGGGACTCACAGCTGGGACGTCGAGGTTGGAGGCAGTACAGACTGGTCACTGGGTGTGTTAGCAGAGTCTGTCAAGAGGAAGGGATTCATACTGTCTGGATTATGGAGTATAATGTTTTACTATGGTGAATACTCAGTGCGGTCACCATCAGCTCCACCCACTGATCTCGTAGTGCAGAAGAAGCTCCAGAGGATCAGAGTGAATCTGGACTGGAACAGAGGAAAGCTGTCGTTCTCTGATCCTAATACTAACACACACCTACACACCTTCAGACACACTTTCACTGAGAGGATGTTTCCATACATTGACACTTGGGATGAACTGCCACTGAAGATATCACCTCTGAAGGTGTGTGTGTCAGTGCAACAGAGCAGGTAAAGAAGTATTTCATCTCTGGAAAGACGGCCCCTAAATAAAACTTTCTCTCTCTGCAGAAGAAAGACAAATATTTTTTAACTTGATGCTACATGAGCAGAGAAAACAGAGTAAAGGACTGTGGTGTTCACTTCTACTGAAAGGTAGAAAGACTACAACTCCCAGAGTGCACAGCGCTGCACCGGATTGGACGGGGCTCGGTTTTGGCTCAGAGAACATTCTGAAAAAAGTTCTGAAATTCTGACACAGAGATAAACAGAACAATTAGTTTGGACCTGACAAACATTGATCATTTATTCACAATCATAATAATGTTTTTAAGGAAAAAAGAGACTTTCACTCTGCAGCGTTCTACGAGCTCTGTAGATGTTTTATTATAAATGATTTGTCGACATAAAAATGTCGTCAACATGTTTAAATTAAAAATCACAGAATTCAACCTGTTAATCTTCACCTGCTCCTCCTGCTGTCTCATCATTCAGAAACACAGATGGTCATGTTTCTGTTCTTGTAGTTTTAGTTTGACAGTTTGCTTTGTGTTTCTATTGTCGACCTTTTCATGTTAAATCACAGCGTGTTTATCTCTACATCAGCCAATAAACCTGAACAGCCCAAATATTGAACGTGAACGTGTTTATTTGTGCTTTAAAATGAAACCGCTGTGAAACAATCCTAAAATAAGGTTTAATTTCTCAGACTCACTGCTTCATTTGCCTTCTAGCTTGCTTGTCCACTGCTGCTCTCTTCCTCTCTATGTCTCATCTGTTGAGCTTTGAATAACATTAGAAACAACAACTGACGAATCCTGAATAGCTGACTTGATACTTAATAAACAATATAAATAAACTATATTAACGATAAGGATTAAATTCAGTATTTGTTGGCACCACAAACTAAAACACAGTCTGACGTAACGCTCCTCCAAAACTTACAGCGGCTTTCTTCCCTGTTGAAAGTGACTTCTCAGTGATTTAAGTGCACAGATTAGTAACTCACTCCTGACAGCTGCTGGGCTTCAGCCGGGGAAACAATACTCAGTCAAACTCTGATCATGTGGAGGACACGGCCATGCTGGGACCCACAGATGAAGTAAGTGCTCTGTAGAAAGTGTGAGAATTTCAGTTCAGCATTTGAATATCCTGTATTCAATGCATTGTAGTCAAGCTGTCATAATTTGATGACAATTTAAGTGTTTTGGACTTTAGATTTTGATACTACGTGTTTCAGCCCGAGTCAACTTTAAGAGACAATCCTCTGATTGTTACTAACCTGCATTCCACTTAGTGCATGTTTAAGGTGAAGTTAAGTTACGCTTGCAAACTGTGTTCATCTTTATTGGGCACAATCTGTAGCCCAGAGCCACTAGATTGTGCCATAGAGAGAAAGAGTTGTGACACTCTGTGATGTCGCCGTCGGGGCAGTAACGTGGTTCATGTAAGCCCCAATAGTTCCAGAACATACGCTGGCTGTCATGTTCTTCTATGGGACAGACAGCAGCGATTGTGTTATTGAACGGTAAATATTAAATAAACACACACCCAAGTACTTTTTCAGCTGTTATTGCATTATTGCATATTTGTGAATATCAGTTTTGCATTATGAGAGGCAGCGTGACAACGACAAGCTGTATTACTTAGATAAGTTTTACATTTCTGGAGGGAAAAGCTTAGTGTTCATGTTTAACTTTTCCATATCATTCATCTGATGATAGACGTCTCATGATCTTCATTTCAGCGCAACTGGGCCGTATTATTGATTCCCGTGATCTTGCTTATAAATTCATATTCAGCCATTAGCTTACCTTCAGGTAGCACTAAGAGGTCTGCCGTGGTCACTAGCAGCTAGCTCACTTCTTCTGATGAAAGTGGCCACAACGTGAAACATGATCATGTTCAGGCTAAGAATATAATTTTAAGATTAAGCCATACACATATTATCAAAACTATTACAGAATAAAAACTAATGTATGCTTGTATGTTTTGGTCTATATGTAAGTGCAGAGCTGTTAAGATGTTTCTCTGTGGCTCTGGGTTAGTGCACAGAGTAACAGTAACGTTAGCTGTAACTTAAGTAACTCAAGCAATTAACTATTATAACAAAACACTTTTAACTCCTGTTACAGTTACTGAGACATCAGTGTAAGGATGGCTGATACAAATGAAGGTTTTCAAAGAAAGTATTTTTTATTAAACAATGACAGACAACAAGAATGTGTGTGTGTGTGTGTAGAGAGAGATTTAGTTCCCTGTTGTCAGATGATTAAAACCACTTCAGTTCAGTTCACTTCAGTTCCAGACCTCATTAATATTGTAAATAATAAATTTGTGAGTTTAAATCGTTTCAAAAGTACGTAGCACCCCTTTAATGCTGATTATTGGGCCCTTGGGTCATAAACAGTTGCATTTGTCTTCAGTCAGTTTGACTAAACTCTCAGTCTCTTACTGAGGACACTCTTTGTAAATATCTGTAGATTTACTTACAGAGTCAAATGAATATTAAGTGAACAAAACAGACTCTGTGTTAAAGTAACTGGTCAACAGAAATACCTGTTTCACTGCTTCCTGTTTCTCAACACAGAGGCGGGCCGTACTATTAGGCAAACCAGGCATTTGCCTGGAGCCCCGGGCCCCATACAAGGCCCTTTGGGGCCCCCAAAATGCCCCCCCAAATGCCCTCTTTATATGTAGTCCCCATTTTTATTGTTTTTATGAAAATCTCTTCACAATAGTAGCATGGGGATGTCTAATCTAATCAATTACTCGTGTTTTGACGGTCTTTCTGCCGATCATGCACCCCCCTTCAGCCTTCCTTCACTACATGGACTATTCCATGTTACACATCACAGTCATCGCGCTGCACGTATGCAGAAATGATTACGGCGTAATATCCAAAACAGTAAATAGTGGTAAGGTAGGGACTTGGTTGGACTCTTGTATAGAAAAAAAATATCTGTTGATGCACTAAAATACTTTTGTGATAAATTTAAAATGTCATTTGAACGATTCAGCTTTAATCTCATAGTTATGTAACTTGAGGGCGTCTGATGTAAATCTGGAGCTGCACAGATCTGTGATGTATCTGGTGACTAAACATCAACTTACATGATCCTGTGTGTCAGATCAATTATTTTATACTTAACACTCGTGAGTCAAGTTTATGCTGCACCCGTCTCAGAAATGTGTCTTTACATTATCCTCACACAGCCGGCATAGTTTGAGAAATCCAGACTAAATTTGGTCTTTGGCTACAATATCCACATAGAGCATCATCAGACTTTGGACTCAGGCGGAGGTGGTGCTATCCCGCCAAAGGAAACTGGACTAAGTTTCTACAGATAGTTGAGGACAAAACAAAAGGTTGTTTTATTCTAAGCCTGCTGTGATGCTGCTTTTAATATTCACTCAACTCGGCTGCAGAAAACTCAAAACTTCCCTCAATCAGAAAAAACTAATGACGGCAGAGATGTGTGAACAGTAGGGGTGTAACAATACATGTATTTGTATTGAACCGTTTCAGTACAGGACGTTCGGTTTACGTCATAGCTAATGCCATCGAGAAACCAGAGTTTGAAGACCCTCCCTTGTCGCTAAAGTCTCCTGCTTGGGAACACTGCGGCTTCCTTAAATATTGCAATGGAGAAAGACATGTTTCCGGTGTGACAGTTTAACTCTGGTGTTTATTTTAACTGGCAATGGTCACAGGTGTGCTGGAGGTGTGGTTGAGAATCCCGTCTCGAGAGGGGTCCTCGGTCATGTCTGCTAACCAGGAAAACATTCCGATCGCCCTGCTCATCGATCCATGTCATGTATATGTATATTTATTTTGACGTGGCTTGAACACTTCTATTCCACACGGAGATGCCTGACCACTGCAAACCACTGTTAGACGAGCGCTGCAGAGCACACAGTGACTGTGTAGGTTGACTGTGTTGATGCCTGTCCAAAAAACCGCTACTGTCAATAAATCGTCAAAAAGTGCAGATTGTTCCTACTTACATCTTCGTAATGAAAGTCTGTACTCACAAATGTGGAGTCAATGTGGACAAGTTAATCTTTCTAGCAAAAAATATGAAGGTTAAGTAAAACTGAACAGGGCTACATGCTGAAACTGTTAGTGCTGCACTTTACTTGTGGTTAAAGTTTTGTTAAAAGCCTTTAACAAGCTGTGAGGAATTTATTTTATAATATTTCATATAGCTTTTTGTTTGAGAAAATTTTATTTTTTATTCATTGGAAAGCTTATTTTATATATATTTTGTTTATTTGAGAATCATTTATTAATTTATCACCAGGCAGCACTTGACAACAGTATTCTATTTTTTTAAATTGTATTTTCGTATTTTGTATGTTACAATAAATTGTTGGTTTACAAATGTCAACAAGCAAATTTATGTTTAGCATTTTGTTCCCATACTGTACCGAAAATGAACCCAACTGTGACCTCTAAACTGAGGTACGCATCGAATATTTTTGTGTATCATTACACCCCTAGTGAACAGGGTCCAAACAGATCAGCGCTTCAGGCTGATTGAATCTGTGAAGTTGCTCTGCAGCGAGTGAACACAGGTGTCCAAACACCCTGATTGGCTGTGAGCTGCTCTTACTCATTAACTAGGAGTCGCTCTGCACACCTGAACAACAGGTGATCTGAATCTCCTCCAATCAGAGCAGAGAGATTCTGATGCTCAGCTGCTCCGATGACTTTGTTTACAATCAGACTGTTTTTCCACAATTATTCTGAAAATGACAACGTTCACAGTTTGATACAGGTCATGTTCACAGTTTGGATAATCAGGCCTTATTCTAAATGCAGCATTTTATAGTTAAGTCATGTGGGATATGTCGGTACAGAAGGTTCAGCAATGAGTCCTAAAACCCAGGAATCACTGAACCCGTCTTCAACGACCTCTTCCTGTTTACGGTCGGGATGCAGAACACACCAACTTCTAAACATTGTGATAGACGATGGGAGCAATGTGACCGCTGTGTGAGAAGGAAATTAAATCCTTCACGGTGCTTTAATTATGTTTATCGACACTGATAATGTCTTTTTTGGAAGAAGAGCAAAAACCAGAATATTGTTTGCATGTAGACGAGACCAGAAATCAAACTTTTCTTGTTTTTTGTCACTGAATGCATCTCATTGTATTTTCTTTAAGGTCACATGGACTTTGTGTTAGAGGATAAATGACAGAATGAGTTATTCATGTATTGATACCATCTCAAGATGAAATAAACACTTCTCAGGATGTTAAACCTGCCGTCCACAGTTTTACTTCTCAGTGTGAAGTTCCCACCTGAGACTCGTCCACGTAGACTCTGTTCCCGTGGTGGTTGAAGCAGCTGTAGAGCGTCCCGTTGTTGTGGAGGAAACTCTCAAAGTCCAGAGAGACTTCTTCACCTTCAGCTGCAGTTTCCTGACAGCAGGTAGAGTAACAAGGTCCGATTCAAACATGTTAACTGACCAACACCAACGTTCAACCACAGAGGAGGGAAAGAGCAGCTGGTGTGTAAAACCTGCAGATAATTCTCACCTTAAAGTCCACTGATGTGAAAACATGATATAAAATATATAAAGATGGTTTGATTCTCGTCTTTTTTCTGATGTTATCCTCTGTAGTCGACCTGGTGATCAGAGAGCTTCAAACTGAGGCTGATTTGTTGCTTCTCAAAGATAATTTAACAAAGTTTGAACTTCCTGTTTGAACATTTAGTCTAAATGTTTGATTTAAAATGAACCATGTGTTGATTTGTTTTTAACATCATGATGGAACATCTAGAAAATCAAACAGAATCTTTTCTACGTGTTTCAGTTCTAGTCGCTGATTTCAGTTTGTGATTTTTATAACAGAGCTGAGACGCTGATATAAATATTGGATGACGTGACAGTCGTAATATGATCACGTAATGATAACAGATACATTATTGATGTTTCAGTGAATATTTTAAAAAGCTGCTCACAGTAACTGGAGCTGGACTCTCCTCTTCCTCTACTTCTTCTTCTTCTTTGTCTTCTTCTTCCTCTTCTTTTTCTTTGTCTTCTTCTTCGTCTTTTCTTGCTCTTCTTTTTCTTCTTCTTCTCCTCTCTCCACTGTCTGCACGTTTCTCTCTTCACTCGTTAACGACTGAATATCCACAGTGTGACTCGGCAGCGTCGCTTCATCTTCGTCTGCCTGGAAACACAAACACAGAAGCAGGTCGCTGATTTTACTCCTTTATTACATCATAAACATATTACATTACATAAATATGTTGTCAAATTGTTTGTGTTTGAATTCTGTGCTGCAGTTTTTGTTGTTTTACAGTAACTTCCTGTTTATCCTCAGTGTTTGCTTTGTGCAGCACCAGTTACTCTGCTTTTATAATTGCATATATATATAATTATTATTATTATCACATGTTATACACATTACACAGTGTTACAGAGTGTTTATAATCTTTATATGTATTATTTCTTGCAGCTGTAACAGGACAATGTATCCACTGAGTGATCAATAAAGTCTTAACCCATCTTTAGTAAAAGTTGCAGTACTGCAGTGTACAAATACTCTGTGACAAGTAAAAGATCTGCATAATAAACATTTTACTTTAATTCAAGTAAAAGTAGAAAAGTATTAGTAGCTATCATTTGTTATCTATTAGTTGTTTTGTATTTTGTGTTAATCATCTAAAACTGTGAGTAAATGAAGGAGTTTCAAGTATTTAGAGAGCCTCTTCAATGCTCTGAGTAAAAGTACTTAGTTTCAATCGACAAGTCACTCTAATTAACCTAAACATATAAAGGTTTACCTGCAGGGTGGCGTCGCTCTGCCTCACAGGTGTGGAGGACCGGCCGGGCTCGGGCTCAGCCTGACCCGCTTCCAGCCTCTCCGGCCGGGATCCTTCACCGACCGACGCCCCGCTGCCCATCCTGACACCCGACAGACAGACAGAGAGAGAGAGAGAGAGAAGGAGAGAGGCGGACAGGCCAGATGGTGACGTCAGTGACAACAGGTGACAACAGGTGCAATCTGACACACCTGGCCATGTGACACAGAGATCTGTTACATCACAGCTCCAGAAGTTCTGTTTGCTGAAATCTGGTGAAATAAAGTTTTGGATTTTATACAGAAAAATAAATGTAAAGTTGATTTTGATTTTATGAAAATTTAAACTTATTTTCAGCTCGTCTGTTTGATGTTTTCCACTTCTAATCGTTAAGATTTGACTTAAATTGTAAAGTGTTTTAAAAGTCGAGTTTAAACGTTATAATTATTTCAGAAAGATCACAATCATAAGAAAAACTATTGAAGGAGATCTGATATTTAATCACACATATATGCAAATCACAAATAATGAAGCTCCTAAACTTCATCATGTAATTTTTGTTTCCATTATCAACTAATATAACTTTATCAGTAGTGAGAACATCAAACAAAATCAATATTACGTTGAATAAAATGTACAATTTCTGCATATGTCTTAAAAATTCAAATCAGGTGTTCGTTGTAAGTTGTTAAAATAAATGTTACGTCATGTTTTTTTTATCAGACTTTTGATTTGAAATGATTTCAAATATTCTCTGTAAATAAAAAGATCATTAACAAAGTCATGTGTGCTGATAAATGTCACAGCTGTTGATTGAAATCAGGCTGTTAAAATGTAAAATAATGGTAGTTTGTTTTCTGCTTATTTACACAGAACATGATGTTTAAAAAACAGTTTTAAGAAGCAACAATTTCTCAGACTGGATCACCTGAACACGTCTCAGGTCAGGTGTGTTAACTTGTGTTAAATTTTTATTTATCCTGACTTATTAACACAGTAATGGTCCTTTTTCCCCACTGTACCTGAAGGCAGCTCCTGTAAAATGTTTTATCTCTCCACATTGTGGCTGTTTAATTAAAGTTACAATCAGTGAAAATATCATGTTTAATTTGTCTGCACTGCCTCACCTCCTCACTAGAGGGCAGCATCAGTCTATAAACAGGGTTTAGAGCAGAGCATGAAGGCAGCGTTCCTGAATATCACTGAATTTATTCAAACAGTCAGAGACTTCCTCTTCCTGTTTAGGTTGAGCAGAGGATGATGTGCTTCCTCTGGCTTCCATTTCAACCTTCTTTTTTCCAGAAAAATATATTTTATTATGTGATTCAGAGCATTAAGTGAAGCAAAGAAGTCATCTTGGGTCAAAGTAAACTGATATAAATGTGCTGTTTACTTTGGGTCAGCCTGTTATCAGAACTGATATTCAGCCTCTCTGATGTTCTGGGTGAAATGAAAAGGCTACTGGAGTCTGCAGGGACGCTTCAAGCTTCAGACTTGTTAAAGGCTGAAGATCTTAAAGGCTTGTTGTTTCTGTCCAGCAGCTGGTTCCTGCTGCAGGATGAGACACTTTCACCCTTTTGTTATCTGAATGTCTGGAGCAGCTGGTGCACCCCGGCAGATATCTGCATCCTGGTCTGTCTGTGCCACCGAGCAGTGAAATCCTCACTGATTGCCTCGTTTACAGTGGACGTATCCTCCTCTTCTCTGTCCTGGAGGAGCTGCTGGCTGTGCTGGCAGCCGGGCGGCGGTCGAGCGTTTGGTGGATAACAGCAGGGACTCGTTCTGCCTCGGCTCGGCCTCCACGGATGGCCAAATTAGAAACGACACCCAATAAAAGAGGAGAGGAAACGAGTTTACCCGGAGAACAATCTAGGAAATTACTCTCTATTCACACAGACAGGGAGAATATTGACAGAGTCACACACACTCTCAGCCAATCAGCTTTTTGTTGCTTTTTATCAGAGCAGGAACAGAAAATCTGCTGCTTCCACTGCTTTTCTGTCTGTCTGCTTAAAGAACACAATGTTAAGATCACATCTGAAGTAATATTCTAGTAAAAGACCTTAAAAGAAGCTCTTGCATTCTATTTTAGTTTTTTCAAAATGACCAGAAACAGAAGTCCCCTCTTTGATAGTGGAGAGATGCAGTGCCGTGATGGCATAAAGATGTGTATGTGTGTGTGTTTCTGTATCTGATTATGTTTGTGTTTTTCTTGTGTGTTTGTATTTGCGTGTGTGTGTGTGTGAACTGCATGTTAAGCTGTTCAAACCCAAAAACATCATTTTTCAAATTCTATTCCAGAATCTAAAGCTACAAACAATAAAATCCAAGTTACATTAAATGATCCAAAATACTGTTAATGTAACTTTTTTTCTCCTTTGATGTAATAAAGTCACAATGATTCTGATTCTGTGTGTTTTCAGTCTCCATCAGTTGAACTCTGCTGTCAGTCGTCTGTTCAGTGAGAGGACGAGTCGTTCTATATTTAAGGTGGACGTCTCAGTTTGGGTTCATGTGATGTTGTTGACTGAAGAACTGAATCTCTCTCTGCTGTTTCTCTCTTCATAAAATAACCAAACAATGAATTAAGTCAGTTGATGAAATGAAAACAGACACTAAGTTACGAATAATTAAAACAAACAGTAAAGATTAATGTTGAAGATTAAAACCTGATTTACTTTCTCGTGTTCAGACTTAAATGTGAAGCACTCCTCTGAGTCACATGTGAACCAACAGCATTCAGCAGGTCTGACAAAGCTCCGCCCACATCCGACTCACACGATACAAACCAGGAAACAGTTTGTGTGTGTGTGTGTGTGTGTGTGTGTGTGTGTCTTTAGTACAGAACCACAGACAGACGATCAGATCCACCTTCAGACTGAACTAACAACGTCCTCTGAATGAGTTCATCTACAGGAGAGAGGAGGAGGAAACTACAACACTGCAGACGCTCCACACACTGAAGGTGAGTCCCACCAGAACCAGAACTGAAAGTTAAACTTCAGTGAAGTGAAGGAGGAAGTGGAGCTGTGACTGACTGTACTGTCTGCTGTGTTCACAGCGTCACTCAGAGACAAAATGGCTTCCAGGTTAGAGGAGGATCTCTGCTGTCCGGTGTGTCATGATGTCTTCAGAGAGCCTGTCGTTCTGTCATGTAGCCACAGCTTCTGTTAAGACTGTCTGCAGAGCTGCTGGACAGAGAGACAAACACAGGAGTGTCCATATTGTAAGAGAAGATCTTCAATGGATCCTCCACTGTCAAACCTGGTGTTAAAGAACCTGTGTGAGACCTTCTTACAGGAGAGAGATCAGAGAGCTTCAGAGGATCTCTGCAGTCGGCACTCGGAGAAACTCAAACTCTTCTGTCTGGACCATCAGCAGCCGGTGTGTCTCGTCTGCAGAGACTCAGAACAACACACCAACCACAGATTCAGACCCATCGATGAAGCTGCACGACAACACAAGAAGAAACTTCAGGAAACTCTGGAGCCTTTAAAGAAGAAGTTAAAGGTTTTTGAAGAAGTTAAAGTGAAGTTTGATCAGACAGCAGAACACATGAAGGTCCAGGCCCGACACACAGAGAGGCAGATTAAGGATCAGTTTAAGAAGCTGCACCAGTTTCTAGAAGAGGAAGAGGAGGCCAGGATGGCTGCACTGAGGGAGGAAGAGGAGCAGAAGAGTCAGATGATGAAGGAGAAGATGGAGGCTCTGAGCAGAGAGATAGCAGCTCTTTCACACACAGTCAGAGCCACAGAGGAGGAGCTGAGAGCTGAAGACGTCTCATTCCTGCACAACTACAAGGCTGCAGTGGAAAGAGTCCAGCAGCGCCCCCTGCTGGAGGATCCACAGCTGCCCTCAGGAGCTCTGATAGACCAGGCCAAACACCTGGGCAACCTGAGCTTCAACATCTGGAACCAGATGAAGGACATGGTCTCCTACACTCCTGTGGTTCTGGACCCAAACACTGCTGGTCCAGAACTCATCCTGTCTGAAGATCTGAGCAGTGTGACAGCAGGAGAGAGACAGAAGCTTCCTGATAATCCAGAGAGGTTTGATTATTACTGGTGTGTCCTGGGCTCTGAGGGCTTTAACTCAGGGACTCACAGCTGGGATGTCGAGGTTGGAGACAGTACAGACTGGATACTGGGTGTGTTAGCAGAGTCTGTCCAGAGGAAGGGACGCATACAGTCTGGATTATGGAGAATAAGGTTTTTCTCTGGTAAATACTCAGTGCGGTCAGCACCAGCTCCACCCACTTTTCTCGTAGTGCAGAAGAAGCTCCAGAGGATCAGAGTGAATCTGGACTGGAACAGAGGAAAGCTGTCGTTCTCTGATCCTGATACTAACACACACCTACACACCTTCACACACACTTTCACAGAGAGGATGTTTCCATACATTGCCACTGCAGATGAATTGAAGATATCACCTCTGAAGGTGTGTGTGACAGTGGAACAGAGCAGGTAAAGAAGTATTTCATCTCTGGAAAGACGGCCCTTAAATAAAACTTTCTCTCTCTGCAGTAGAAAGACAAATATTTTTTAACTTGATGCTACATGAGCAGAAAAAACAGAGTAAAAGGACTGTGGTGTTCACTTCCACTCAAAAGGTAGAAAGACTACAACACCCAGAGTGCACAGCGCTGCACCGGATTGGACGGGGCTCGGTTTTGGATCAGAGCAAGTTCTGAAAAAAGTTCTGAATTTCTGACACAGAGATAAACACAACAATTAATTTGGACCTGACAAACATTTTAAATCATTTATTCACAATCATAATAATGTTTTGTTGGAAAAGAGACTTTTATTCTGCAGCGTTCTGCGAGCTCTGTAGATGTTTTATTTTAAAATGATTTGTCAACATAAAAATGTCGTCAACATGTTGTTTAAATTAAAAATCACAGAATTCAACCCGTTAATCTTCACCTGCTCCTCCTGCTGTCTCATCATTCACAAAACATGGATGTCGATTTATCTGTTTTCATTTGTTTTAGTTTGACGGTTTGCTTTGGGTTTCTATTGTCGACCTTTTAATGAATGAAATGGGGAGAGTAGAGTGTAGATAGATTTAGTGACCTGTTGTCAGATAATTAAAACCACTTCAGTTCTCCACCTCCAGACTCTCCTCATGTTTTACAAAAATATAACTTAAATCAGAAGACAAGGATTTTCATTGGCTGATGTTTTTCTGCCTGAATAAACTAAATAATGAAACTCTTAGTTTTCACGACTGAATAAACTGAATAAATAAACTGATCTTAAAGGACAACACAGTTTATACTGTTTTACTTAGTTTACATGTGGTGGACCCTGCCACCTTTCTAGCTTCAAACAGTGTTCTTGTTAGACCTGGGTAAAATTGAGGACTCAAATGCAGTCAGTGAACGGTGTTGACAGGCTTTTATTTTGATGTTTACATGAATTCTCGTCAGAATGGGTGACAACACAACAGGCTGTGAAAAACTACACTTGCCTGAACAGACGAGGACGACATACAAGAAAACAAAGAACAGAAAATCACTCTCGAAGGAGGAAACACGCACAAGGTCTACACTAATCTAAGAATGAACAAATACTCTATGAAAATTACACAAAACAAAAAAACACTCTCAAAGAGGGAAAACCAAAAGGCTGAAAACTTAACTGAGCTACACTGAATTACAAAATACTACAAAAACAAAAGACGCTCCAAAGGAGGAAACAAAAGGATCAGCAAACAAAACTATCTTCAATACTAACCACAACACTATCACAAAATAAGGTCAGTCTTCTTCAGAGGAGTTGAAAAAACATGAAAATACAAACTTGACAAGGCACGAGGTTCTTGACTTAGGCCAGTGGTTCTCAATTATTTTTTGTCATGCCCCCCCTAGAGGACAGAATTGTTTTCACGACCCCCCCCCCCAAATTGAAATACTATTGAGAACCTGATAATACTTATTTATTTATCTGTATAAAACACTGTATGAGCTGCAGCATTCTGCACACAATCACCTGATTTTCAAAATGGTTTTATGTTGTCAGCTGTCAGAGTTTTTAGGCAGAAAACACATATAGGTCTTTCCTTATTTCCGACCATGTTCACAGTAAACCCAAGAGCTATGTAGCCATCGTCATATTTCCTGCTCCATAGTTCCTGACCATAGGACTAGCAGAAGAGCTTTGTGTCTCTTTTTTGAGATTTGTGTGCTGGTATCAACACAGAGTGTTGTTATTTTGAAAAGAAACCGGATGTTATATTGTTATTTCAGCGCTTTACTTCCTGTCTGGTCGGTGCAAAATTCAGCTGGCTTGCTGTGTCGTGCTCCGGCATCCGCCGGATACATAGAGGTCCTGCGCAGCGCAGCGGACCTGCTGGAAATTTACATAGACTAAAGTGAAAACGAAACCTATCTGCTCCGCTGGCGAGACGGAGACATAATGCAGAGCGGACGCGTATGTAGTGGAAATAGACCTTCGCGTCCTGCCCTGCCTCTCACGCCCAACAATCAGGGGATCAGGGGAGACATAGGACCGGTGACACAGGAGGAAAGGCAAGCGACCTGATACGAGAGGAGAATTCGATTTTCAACATAAAACAGGAAGTTCGCCAGACAAAACTCCAAGACAGGACATCCCTCACTGCGGTGTGACAGTTCTGGGAACTTATTTTCCTCTGAGAGCAGCTTGTTCACTGATGGAGAAAAGTTTGTGTTATGACCTCATTACTATTGTTAATATTAAATATCTGAATTTGAATTGCTCCAAAACCACGTGACACCCCTTTAATGCTGATTATTGGGCCCTTGGGTCATAAACAGTTGCATTTGTCTTCAGTCAGTGTGAATAAACTCTCAGTCTCTTACTGAGGACACTCTTTGTAAATATCTGTAGATTTACTTACAGAGTCAAATGAATATTAAGTGAACAAAACAGACTCTGTGTTAAAGTAACTGGTCAACAGAAACACCTGTTTCACTGCTTCCTGTCTCTCAATACAACACATACTGTGATCTAAATATCTCAGTGTGGTTCAATCTGAAAATTTTCATAAATACTGTAATGATCTAACACTAGTTATGTTAAATAAACGTTTGTAGACTGTTTTTGGATCAAGGCTGGACAACAAATCAACAGAACATGAAGATATTGGTGCCCAAATAAAAGTGACAATATAATCAAGTTAATGTAGGATAGGTATGTAGGCTATGCGGGCCTCACGTGGACGGCACCATAGGTCTAAATGTAGGGGACTATCACTGCTTGATAATCAAGGTCATTAATCACTGGTGATTAATTTTACACTCGTAGAAGGGGCACCACCTCCATTGTTTGATTTACTGAAATAGGCTGGAGGGAACTATTCCAAACATCTAACTGTACAAGTTTGACTTGGACAGCTAGAGTATCAATTTCAAATCAATTTATTCAATCTCAATATTCTGGAGCAGTGAATTCTTTGCACGTATCCATCGGTTCTCCACATTAAAATTAAGATCCAAACAAAGACAAATGATTATATATATTTATTGACTAAATAATTCGGGGTAACATAAATGAACTGACAATTTTAGACGAACAACAGATAACAGAAAAGGTAAAGACTGTAATTAGAAATAAATAAATTATGTGACCGTCGGCAGATGGTAAAGTTAAAGGGTCGGGTTTTTATATATTAAATATTACGGGAGTAATCTTTTAATACTAACGAGACCCTAACCTTAACTTTCTAAAGTTCATAAGATAGAAGTTAGAGCTTTAGACAGAAGTCAGAACCTGAGACAGAAGTCAGAACCTGAGACAGAAGTCAGAACCTTAGACACCACTCATTCTCACGTGTGTGGATCCAGCTGTATGAAGACGTTCAGCCTGTTTTGTCTGGGCGTCAGGAGGCACTGAAGCTTGGTCTCTTTGAGAGTTCTGGGTTGGACCACGGCACAGCGCGTTGGTCCAGTAGCCAGAGGGAAGGCTGGTACTCTGTTGAGGGACTCTTGGTCCGAAGGCCCAGCGGGGTTTCCGCCTTGGGAGCGCTGGGGGCAGAGTCGATCTCGGCTGGGAACAAAGTCTCTTTTGTGGAGACTCCTTGCACGGCTTCTGAGGCAGACGATGGACTGCAACGTTCTTCATCAGATGATCACAGTCTTGAAAAAGACTTTTTCTTGATGTTTCAAGGTGGTTCTCAAGTTCTGATCCTTTCACTAATTCAACTTCTTCTGGATCAGGCGGTGATACTTTAACGTTATTTTAAAATCAAATCAAAAATCGAAAAGAAAAGAATTTGTTCCATTAAAGACTTGGATAAAAGTAGAGCACTTAAAGTAGTTATTCAATTCGCTTTCTTAGAGCTTGTTGCAAAAATAAAAGTAAAGATTACTTTAAAATGAAAAATGAAAAATAAAGAAGTGAAGAGAAGAGAAGAGAGAAGAAGAAGAAGTCAGGAGGAGAAACAGGGGGGCAAGAGAGCCCGGAGAAGAAGACTCCAAGTCATGACCGAAGTCAGGACCCAAAAGGAGAGCGAGAGTGAGCCAAAGTCCTGACCGGAGTCAGGACCCGAAAATGAGAAGAGAAGAGAAAAAAGAAGAAGAGCATCTTCTCTGTTTTTATGACCTGCCGAAGACACACCGAGAACAGGGGTGGGGCTGGCTGACAATACTCCTTCTGTGTTGGGAGTTTTGACCCACGACACTTTAATCTAACTAAACTGTATTGCCTTAATGTTTCGAAATCGTGTTTTAACTTCCCAAAAACTTTATCATCTTAAAAGTCGAATTTTTGTCTTCGTTAAAAGATGTAACATGGTTATGATCCAAGAATTAAAGAATTAAAAACATGATTAAGGCATAAAACAATAGTATACAACATAAACCATAAAGCATATAATACACAGTAGGACCAAGGACTTATACATATTCCTTGTAGTTCTATCTTAAGAAAACGTCAGACATTCGTTCGTTTTCTTTTCCGCTTTTCCGTCAGGGTTGCGGGATGTTGCCGCTTTTTATCCCCCCGTGGGGGGTTGCGGGGCTTACTGGGGCCAAATCCAGTTTGACTTATGGGCGAAGGCCAGGGTACACCCCGAACGAGTCGCCAGCTCATTGCAGGACCTTTACTGATGGCAGTGGCTGCCCTACAGGGTGCCAACTGCACATCAGGAGCAATTCTGGGGTCCAGTATCTTACTCAAGGATACTTCGGCATGTAACTCAGTCCCACCCCAGGGGAGCAGGGGATTCGAACCAGCTCAACCCACTGAGCTACAGCCGCCCCCCAAAGAAAAACATGCAAGTCTGTGCCCATTGCAAAGGTGGGGGCTGGTTTCTTTCAAACCCCAAATTCATTAAGTAATAAAACTTCATTTGGGCTTGACAATAACATGGAAAATATCTACTGTATGACTTTCTTGGCTATTAGGGAATCTGCTAAAATTAAGAAGATGAAATTGTAGTTAATAGTTATTCAGAACATATTGAAAGGTGGATGAGTATAGGATTGGAATGCAGCAAAGATTAAAATGTCACGGACAGGGTTGTAAAACGCTTTGGCCTGTGAGGGAGGGGGACTGGTTCATCTTTACCCCAACCAACATCAACCCCCACTTCTTGTCATCTGATGTGGAGAGAGAGGACTCTATTGTACTTAGTCGTTAAAATTAATAACAAAACGTCTCCAATGATCTGTTTATAGCAAGAGCAACACACCGTCCTAATCTATAGGGAGAAGAGGCCATAGTTTGGCCTGAGGAAGAAGGAGTTCATCTTCTTTGTGAGGGGGGAGAAGAGGCAAATATTCAGTCAAACAGATATGCTTTGTTTGTTAAAGTAGTCTTGTCTTGTGGTTGAGAGGTTAGAGGTCAGAGGACGGGGAAAGGAAGCAGAGCCTCGTGATGGAGACATAAGGGCTGGTGTTCCTACATTAATATATTTTGAGGTTTTTATTTAGGTTTCAGAAAATGATTCATCCTTAGTATAAGTAATAATATAATGAATATAATAGTGAACCAAAACACTCATACGAGGGATGAGATACGGAGCAAGTCCTCTCAGGGCCCCTGATGTACGAAGTGAAGATGCTCCATATTTATCCTGACTACACCACTGCGGTGATGAAGAAAAGCGTTTGGAGACGTGAAAACAAGGCTCAGATCCATAGAGGGGGCCAAATACGGGCTAAGATTTCCTGGGAGTAAGGAAAGTACTTACGAGGATCCCACCCTGGACTTCATTAACCGTGGGACACATGCATCTTCTTCACTGGGATAGAAGTACAGCAGCTAATTAAAACAAGCCATGCGTCACAGATGTTTTGTGCTGGTCGTCTCCTTTGGACATTACTTTTTGAAGGACTGGTACATTATGGAACTGTACAGCTGCCGTTAGATATATTCACAGCAGACAGGAATGTTTCTCTCTCCCTTTTCTATTCCTGCTATTATCATTCATTACAATGTACACATATTGTTCCATGTGGCACTGTGTGATTGATAAAAGTACCAGGACGGGACTACGATTGTATATCACCAGTAGCATCAGTCTGTACCAATAGGATGTATTCTGAGCATTTTACAGTTTCTCGTGGAACAAGGCAAGGCTGCCCTCTGTCACCGTTACTTTTTGCATTGGCCATAAAGACTTTAGCAATCGCAATAAGGCAGGACACTACAGTGATTGGCCTGTTCAGAGAGGAGCTAGAGCAAAGAATCCTGCTCTATGTGGACGATATGATACTGTATGTTTCACAGCCGGACATCTCCATGCCCATGGTCCTCTCCATCCATGAGAATTTTAGTAAAATCTCAGGGTATAAAATAAACCTTCAGAAAAGTGAGATGTTTCCTACCAATTCCCTAGACTGCACTTATTCTTTTCATACACTTCCCTTTAAGGTTACTCATGATCAGTTTACATATTTAGGGGTGCAAATTACAAACAGTACAGGCAGACTCTTCAAGGGAAATTTCAACCCACTATTAACTAAGATTGAGCAGGACCTTAAATGTTGGATGCCTCTATATTTGTCACCTGCTGGTAGAATAATTGTTACAAAAATGAATGTGTTGCCAAAACGCCTGGACACACTTATATCCAGCTTCATCTGGAGTAATAAAAGTCAGCGATTCAGCAGAGCCTATTTACAACCTCCAAAGGTGCTAGGTGGTATTTTCAGTTGTATTTTTGGGCTGCTAATATTCAACCTACTCTCCATTGGCTATATTAGGATCCAGGTGCTGACGTCCCCTCATGGTGCACTCTTGAAGCCAGATCCTGTATCCCGTCAACACTGTCAGCATTAATCTATGCATCTCTAGCCTCAGACACCTCGCTGTATACAAGAAATTTTTTGGTCAAAACAACACTTAGAATATGGAAGCAGTTCCGCCGGCACTATGGATGGCAAAGTTTTTCACTGAAATCCCCAATCCATGCAGATCACATGTTCCCCCCATCTCTCTCTTCAGGACAGTGCTTTTCTACGGTGGGACTGCACACACAGCATGACCTTTTTATAGATGGTTTCTTTGCCTCTTTTCAGCAATTGTGCACGAAATTTCTTATCCCACATACACACATTTTTCGTTGATTACAGCTGCGTGATTTTATGCTTTAACAGCTGCCTCAATTTCAAGATAATCCCCCAGGCTCTGATATTAACTCTCTGTTGTCCACTTGTTTAAAGTTATGATATCTAACCTATATAGTGCACTTTCATTACAAAAAACCCTGTCCCTTGCCACTATTAGACATAGATGGGAGCAGGATATGAAACTTGGGATGCAGTATTAAAAAGAGTCCACACCTCCTCTATCTGAGCAAGGTACGGACTACTACAGTGTAAAATATTACATCTGGCTCACTGGACCAAAGAGAAGTTAATCAGAGAGATTCCCAGACACAGATCCAGCGTACATTTATTGTAAAATGACCCCTTCCTCGTATTTACACACATGTTGGAGCTGACGACTTACTGGACTTCGGTGTTTAAAACACTCTCAGAGGTCCTAGAGGTGTCTATAGCCCCCTGCCCTGTCATTGCCCTTTTTGGAGTACCTTCTGTTGTTCACAGTTTGAACAACTCTCAGTGTGACTTTCTGACTTTCTGTACGTTGCTTTCCCCCTAATCCGTCTGATATGGAAAGATGCCATCCCTCCATCCCACACACTATGGATCAGGAGTAGCTATTTTATTTTATATGAAATTGGAAAACAAACATTTAGAGGTTCATCTTGCAGATTTTATAAGATTTGGCACCTTCTTTAGAGATACGTGGAAGAGAAATCAGAGGTGCATGAAACAATCTAATCGCTAGCTTCACTTTATTTAGATGACAACCCGCTTGGATTTTACTCTGAATTTCCTGTACTTTTCTCATGTTTTTTTGTTTGCTTGTTTGATTGTTTATTTGTTTGTTTGTTAGGTTTTTTGTAAGATTCTCTCTCTTATCATGTGTATATATGTCCTCTCTTACAACAAACTTAGATCCAGTCATATATTGATTATTATTATTAATTATTTATGCACTTTTTGGGGTGGGAATTCCGTTCTGAGTGTTTGTGCTCAATAAGCAAAGTTTAATATATATCTATATATATATATATATATATATATATATATATATATATATATATATGTGTGTATAAATATATATGTATATATATATATATATATATATATATATATATATGTATATATAATACATATATATATATTCTGTTATATAAATATATATATATATATATTTATATAACAGAAAACACTACAGTTTATGCAGTGCTGGTTCTGATGGGACTTTAGCCCTTCCAATCATGATCAGATTACATTTCCTGCAATAAATCAGTACTTTGGACTGAAACACTCCTCTGAGTCACATGTGAACCAACAGCATTCAGCAGGTCTGACAAAGCTCCGCCCACGTCTGACTCACCTGAGACAAACCAGGTAACAGTTTGTCAGTGTGTGTGTCTCTTTAGTACAGAACCACAGACAGACGATCAGATCCACCTTCAGACTGAACTAACAACGTCCTCTGAGTGAGTTCATCTACAGGAGAGAGGAGGAGGAAACTACAACACTGCAGACGCTCCACACACTGAAGGTGAGTCCGACCAGAACCAGAACTGAAAGTAAACTTCAGTGAAGTGAAGGAGGAAGTGGAGCTGTGACTGACTGTACTGTCTGCTGTGTTCACAGCGTCACTCAGAGACAAAATGGCTTCCAGGTTAGAGGAGGATCTCTGCTGTCCGGTGTGTCATGATGTCTTCAGAGAGCCTGTCGTTCTGTCATGTAGCCACAGCTTATGTAAAGACTGTCTGCAGAGCTGGTGGACAGAGAGACAAACACGGGAGTGTCCAGTTTGTAAGAGAAGATCTTCAATGGATGTACCACCTCCAAACCTGACGTTAAATAACCTGTGTGAGACCTTCTTACAGGAGCTAAATCAGAGAGCTTCAGAGGATCTCTGCAGTCTGCACTCTGAGAAACTCAAACTCTTCTGTCTGGACCATCAGCAGCCGGTGTGTCTCGTCTGCAAAGACTCAGAACAACACACCAACCACAGATTCAGACCCATCGTTGAAGCTGCACGACAACACAAGAAGAAACTTCAGGAAACTCTGGAGCCTTTAAAGAAGAAGTTAAAGGGTTTTGAAGAAGTTAAAGTGAAGTTTGATCAGACAGCAGAACACATGAAGGTCCAGGCCCAACACACAGAGAGGCAGATTAAGGATCAGTATAAGAAGCTGCACCAGTTTCTAGAAGAGGAAGAGGAGGCCAGGATGGCTGCACTGAGGGAGGAAGAGGAGCAGAAGAGTCAGATGATGAAGGAGAAGATGGAGGCTCTGAGCAGAGAGATAACAGCTCTTTCACACACAGTCAGAGCCACAGAGGAGGAGCTGAGAGCTGAAGACATCTCATTCCTGCACAACTACAAGGCTGCAGTGGAAAGAGTCCAGCAGCGCCCCCTGCTGGAGGATCCACAGCTGCCCTCAGGAGCTCTGATAGACCAGGCCAAACACCTGGGCAACCTGAGCTTCAACATCTGGAACAAGATGAAGGACATGGTCTCCTACACTCCTGTGGTTCTGGACCCAAACACTGCTCATCCAGAACTCATCCTGTCTGAAGATCTGAGCAGTGTGAGAGGAGGAGAGAGACAGAAGCTTCCTGATAATCCAGAGAGGATTTATTATTCCTGGTTTGTCCTGGGCTCTGAGGGCTTTAACTCAGGGACTCACAGCTGGGACGTCGAGGTTGGAGACAGTACAGACTGGTCACTGGGTGTGTTAGCAGAGTCTGTCCAGAGGAAGGGACGCATACAGTCTGGATTATGGAGAATAATGTTTTTCTCTGGTAGATACTCAGTGCGGTCAGTACCAGCTCCATCCACTGTTCTCGTACTGCAGAAGAAGCTCCAGAGGATCAGAGTGAATCTGGACTGGAACAGAGGAAAGCTGTCGTTCTCTGATCCTGATACTAACACACACCTACACACCTTCAGACACACTTTCACTGAGAGGATGTTTCCATACATTAACACTTACGATGAACTGCCACTGAAGATATCACCTCTGAAGGTGTGTGTGACAGTGGAACAGAGCAGGTAAAGAAGTATTTCATCTCTGGAAAGACAGGCCCTTAAATAAAACTTTCTCTCTCTGCAGTAGAAAGACAAATATTCTTTAACTTGATGCTACATGAGCAGAGAAAACAGAGTAAAAAGACTGTGGTGTTCACTTCTACTCAAAAGGTAGAAAGACTACAACACCCAGAGCGCACAGCGCTGCACCGGATTGGACGGGGCTCGGTTTTGGCTCAGAGAAAGTTCTGAAAAAAGTTCTGAAATTCTGACACAGAGATAAACAGAACAATTAATTTGGACCTGACAAACATTTAAAAATAATTTATTCACAAAAATACAAAAGTTTTGAAGGAAAAGAGAGACTTCTATCCTGCAGCGTTCTACGCACTCTGTAGACGTTTTATTTTAAAAATGATTTGTCAACATAAAAATGTCGTCAGCATGTTTGAATTAAAAATCACAGAATTCAACCTGTTAATCTTCACCTGCTCCTCCTGTTGTCTCATTATTCACAAAACACAGATGTTCATGTTTCTGTTCTTGTAGTTTTCAGTTTGACAGTTTTGTGTTTCTATTGTCGACCTTTTCATGTTAAATCACAGCGTGTTTATCTCTACATCAGCCAATCAACCTGAACAGCCCAAATATTGAACGTGAACGTGTCTGTATATAGTACGTATGTTAGTTTGATTGCGTGTTTTTCATCTTTGTGTTGAATAAAAGACTTTTGAACCTTCTTGCTGTCTATTTAATAAACTCCTAAATTCTTCAACCATCACAGCTGTTATGGTAAATTTGGTTGTGTCTGCTGTGTTCACAGCGTCACTCAGAGACAAAATGGCTTCCAGGTTAGAGGAGGATCTCTGCTGTCCGCTGCTGTGTCATGATGTCTTCAGAGAGCCTGTCGTTCTGTCATGTAGCCACAGCTTCTGTAAAGGAGCTCTGATAGACCAGGCCAAACACCTGGGCAACCTGAGCTTCAACATCTGGAACAAGATGAAGGACATGGTCTCCTACACTCCTGTGGTTCTGGACCCAAACACTGCTCATCCAGAACTCATCCTGTCTGAAGATCTGAGCAGTGTGAGACGAGGACAGAGACAGAAGCTTCCTGATAATCCAGAGAGGTTTGATTATTTCTTCTATGTCCTGGGCACTGAGGGCTTTAACTCAGGGACTCACAGCTGGGACGTCGAGGTTGGAGACAATACATACTGGGAACTGGGTGTGTTAGCAAAGTCTGTCCAGAGGAAGGGAGTCATACTGTCTGGATTATGGAGAATGATTTTAGATGAAGGCGAATACTCAGTGCGGTCGAAATCAGCTCCACCCACTGAGCTCGTAGTGCAGAAGAAGCTCCAGAGGATCAGAGTGAATCTGAACTGGATCAGAGGAAAGCTGTCGCTCTCTGATCCTGATACTAACACACACCTACACACCTTCAGACACACTTTCACTGAGAGGATGTTTCCATTCATTGCCACTTTGGATGAACTCCCACTTAAGATATCACCCCTGAAGGTGGTACAAACTCTTTAGATGTTTTATTTTTAAATGATCTGTCAGCATAAAAATGTCGTCAACATGTTGTTTAAATAATAAATCACAGAATTCAACCTGTTAATTTTCACCTGCTTCTCCTGCTGTCTCATCATTCACAAAACACAAATGTTCATGTTTCTGTTCTTGTAGTTTTCAGTTTGACAGTTTTGTGTTTCTATTGTCGACCTTTTCATGTTAAATCACAGCGTGTTTATCTCTACATCAGCCAATAAACCTGAACTGCCCAAATATTAAATGTGAACATGTCTGTTTATAGTACGTATGTTAGTTTGATTGCGTGTTTTTCATCTTTGTGTTGAATAAAAGACTTTTGAACCTTCTTGCTGTCTATTTAATAAACTCCTAAATTCTTCAACCATCACAGCTGTTATGGTAAATTTGGTTGTAGTTATTAAGTTAATTATTAGTCAGAGTTATAAACAGCTTAGTAACTTGTTATGAGACTGAATTATTGAAGTGGCTATCTATTCCCTTCTTCAAGGATGGTGCCACAAGGTGATCTAATGTAAATTGGATCATATTATTTATCATAATTAACATTTATCCATGATAATCATCATCAGGGACGTTGAGCCAGTAATTATCCCTGATAATCATTGATTATTATTGATAGCAAAATTTAACTCCCTTTTAATGTCGCATAAACACGACTTAATTATGCCTTGTGTGATGCGAGGCCGAGAACAATGGTGCCCCACTTGAGGCATATACACAATGGTGCCCCGTGTGAGGCAGCATACTTTTTTTAGCATAATTTGGACAGTGCCAAAATTTCAGATTCACATGTTGAACTCTTTATCTAAAAGTTTTAACATTTAACCCTACTAGTCTTTTACAGGAGTAGACATTGATTTGTACCTACAAACAACTGCAGTGTGATGAGAATTGATTTATCAATCAAATTTATAACCCATTTATTTAACCACAATCTTTTAGGTTATCAACTGCCACTTTGAGCCATTTGCTGCTATCAATTCAAGTTGAAAGTGCTCAGTAGAAATTGTAAGAATTTCAGTTCAGCATTTCAATATCCTGTATTCAATGCATTGTAGTCAAGCTCTCACAATTAGATGACAATTTAAGTGATTTGGGAAACTGTTGTAACTTCTAAATCTAGTGGTAAGACACCTGAAGCCTGCCAGCTCAAACAGAGCAGCATCTCAGACTCAACAGTAAGCTGGACGGAGAAGAGCTGCGTCTGTGTGTGGTCCATCGCTGAGAAGTTAGTTTTTTTTTTTTTACTGTACACAAATGGATTCACATCACATCCTGATGTATAAGAAAATACATTTATTTACAAAGAGCAGATCGAACACACACAATTAACTGATCAGACAGGTTTCATCCCTGAAATCACAACCCACATCCAACAATTAATACAGAAGTGTTTCCTTAGTAACAGAGAATTTTGTGATGAATTTAAAATGACATTTGAACGATTCAGCTTTAATCTCATATTTGTGTAACTTGAAGGCGTCTGATGTAAATCTGGAGCTGCACAGATCTGTGGTGTGTCCGATCAATTATTTTATACTTAACACTCGTGAGTAAAGTTTACGCTGCACTTTGGTCTTTGGCTACAAGATCCACACAGAGCACCGTGAACTAAAAAATCCCACAGCAGAAATGTTATTCTCAAAGTTTAATTTCAGAATAAATCTCTGCTCTGTCAGGTGATTATGTCGCTTCCAGATGAGCTCTTGATGCAGCTGCGTGACTCTGAAGCAGTTAAAGGACAGAGTGTGTTCTTCAGTCTTTTTCATGCTGAAGAACGAACAGCAGCTCGTCTTCTTCTGAACGACAACAGAAGCTGTGAAGAAGAATCAGAACTTGCTGACAGCAGCTTCAACAAACACTGAAGACGACCCATCAACTCTGATGACGTCTGCTCATCAAGATCACCTGATGACACCTGAGACAGGTCCTTTCACAGTACATACATGAAACAAGAATGTGCACCTTTGACTTCAGATTAGTTTGATTCATATGCTGCTTTTCTCCTATAAAGGGATAATCCACAGGGTACCGTTTAGCTCAGTTGGTAGAGTGGGCGTCTCATGTGCTGAGGCTCTGCAGCGGACCCTGGTTTGGCTCCCGGCCTGGGTCCCTTTGCTGCATGTCACTCCCTCTTTCTCTCCCTGTTTCCTGTCACACTCTTCAGCTGCACTATCAATAAAGCTATAAAAGGCCCAAAAAAAAAACCTTAAAAAAAAGAAAAAAAAAGGGATAAGCCACCCAAAATATGAGCACAGAAAGACTGATGGCTCTCATGTTTGTTCAGTACCTAAAACACTCTTGCAGCACAGTGAATGTCTTTTATTGCAGTTTGTTCCTAATAACTTTGTTTGATCTCATTAATTAATGCAAGAATTGTCTCTGTAGCCTGAAAATGTATTTCATTAAAACTGTGCCTCATCAGTGCTGTTAACAGTGCAGGAGAGACTCGTTACTCATCTGTTTGTAGAAACAATAACTTATTAATGAAGCTTCTTCTAAAATCACAGATCTGTCTATGTTCATGCTGATCTCAGCTAATTGTCTCCAGGCTGATTGTGCTGAGAGTTTAGAGTGCGATCGATCAGCTCAAGTAGCTGAGAGCTTCTAGAGGATCAACAAAAGCAAAGTGTCGTTCACAAACTACAGTTTCCTTGGACCTGCCGTCACAGCACCGGCTGGCCCTGTTGCAGATGTGGGAGCGATTCTGAGGGATCTTAGATACGATAAAGAGGAACCGAGCTGTGTTCATCAATACTTTGGAAGAAATACAGAGAATATGGACATTTGTTTCTAAAGGTTTGTAGATCTTCAGTGGGTTTGGAGCTGAGGGCCACAGACACAGAGACTGAGGGACGACATTATTGGTTCAGGTCTGTACAGGAGCTGATGACAGGAAGATCAGCTGTCAGCTCTCCTCCTCTCCTCCTCCTCCTCAGCTGAAGAAATCTTTGGAAATGGCCTCCACAAAGTTGGGAGCCGACATGAGGATGCCGATGGTGCACAGGATGGTGAAGAGCGAGAACGCCACCAGACACAAGCGGTCGATCACCGCTGCGGCGAACTTCCACTCGCTGCAGACCGTCTCCTCCTCGTCCTGGCTGCGGAAACGCTTGGCGATGTACCTCACCTCCTCCAGGATCTGGTTCAACTCCGCCTCCAGGATCGAGCCCCCTACTGCTGCCCCACCTCCTCTTCCTCCGGCTCCGCCCCCCGCCCTCAGCACGTCCTCCTCCCCTCCCACCAGCCGTGAACAGAGGAGCTCGGGTTCAGCCGGCGAGGCGTAGTGCAGCCCCTCCATTCCCCTGAAGCCCACGTACAGGAGGTTACCGTTGGTGACCTGCGGGTGATGTCGCAGAGAGCCCTGACTGACACTCAGCTCCAGGCTGGACAGGCTGCTGCGCTGACGCTTAGCGGCGTTGTGGCACGCCAGGCGTACCTTCGCCTCGCCGGGACGACGCATCCGCAGGAACCAGGCGCACCAGTTCAACAAGATCACACGAGTCTAAAGAAGAAGAAGAAGAAGAAGAAGCAGAAGAACATGAGGAAGTAGAAGAAGAAGCAGAAGAACAAACACAACTTTACAATATTCGTGTCAAAAAATGTCCATAAAAACAAGTTGAAATGTCGAAAAATATGTTCGTACGAAAGAGAGATGTTCATGTGTGACATGTGTGCATGTGTGTGCGTGTGTGTGTGTGTGCAGATGAAAATAGAGCATGAATAAAGTGGATCTGTGGCTCAGCTCTCAGAGGAAATCTTCTCCTACAGTCCCATATTTCACGTCACACTCAGCTCATTAATCTCTTCTCTGTCGTCAGAGCAGCGACTTCATCCTGCTGCAGGTTCAAGTCGGTCAACGTGCAGACGTAAGAAGTGAGACGAGTCAGAGTCTGATGGTGTTCAAACACTCTCTCTGCTCTCAGCTCCTCTGACAGCCGCTGGGAAGCTAAACGACACAGATTCGTCCTTTCAGCCTCACAGCTTCACCTTCACGGCTCAACACTCATCCTCCTCCTCCTCCTCAGCGGGGGCATTCACATCCATGACACACGTCAGAGCAGGAGAGTCACCCCCACACCTAACCCTGACACACACACACGCACACACACACACACACACACACACACACACACACACACCTGAGGTAAGAGCTCTGACCTTTGAAATAAATTCCACCTTAATGGAATTTCTCTAGTTTAGCTTCCCACAGGGGAGTGAGTGTGTGTCCGTGTGTGTCCGTGTGTCCGTGTGTGTGTGTGTGTGTGTGTGTGTGTGTGTGCGCGCATGTGTGTGTGTGTACATCAACATCCAATCAGCTCTCAAAGTGAAGCTCATTGAAAGCGAGAGAGTAGAAACCAAACTGGACTCCTCAGAGACAGAGGAAACCTGTGACAACACTCAAAGTACAGCAGAGAACAGGAGGAAGAGGAGGAGGAAGAGGAGGAAGGACTGACCCATCTCGGCATGTGTCCTCCATCAGGGTCGTGGTGATGATACTGCAGAACCAGAACTGTGGCGATGACCGACAGACCCACGATCACCATGGTGGTGGCAAAGTACTGAGCTGAAACACAAAGGTCGGGTTTACGTCTTAGTCTTTAAATCCATCCAGGTAACTGTAATCCTACTTTAATGAAGGTGCTGACAGGGAGGGCTCAGGTGACGGATGAAGGAGGACAGGGAGGTGATGGAGCTCTGGGTGAAGGTCTCACCTATGAGAGGAACAGAGTCAGACGTCGCCGGCATGATCTCAGCCACCAGCAGCATGAAGACGGTCAGAGACAGCAGCACTGTGATTCCTGCACAGACACAGCACAAAGATTTACACCTTCACAAACACTTTTTTGTGAAACGCTTTTTCTGACGGTTTAATCCTGAGTGAGTAACAGCTGCTACATGTACGAGCTGGGTGCTCTCAGCCCTGTGAACAGCTGCTGAGCTCAGCACTGGAACGAACAGGAGAGGTGGAGGATGAAAGGATGTTCACTGTGTGATGGAAGGACGAATCCCTGGACGGATCACGGTGACGTGAATCTGTGTTGTGCTGCCAGATCCTGTGAAAGTTAGAGAGGAGGAGAATTCACCACAGACTGCTGAACAGACAGAGAGCAGGGAGGTGGTCCCGAACACGTGATGACGCTTCTCAGACTACTTCTGTTAGTCTGTCTGTCTGTTGGTTTATCCGCAGGAATAACACAAAACCAAACGGCTCTCCTCTAAACCCGGATGGAGGACGGGTCTCGGCCCAGAGCAGACCCTGTTAACTTCTGGTGTGGATCCAGATAACGGGACGGTTCCAGCAACATTGTGAGATTTGGTCGACGGGTTTCTATTAGTGAGTAAAAAAAGGGGACTGCTGGGCCTCGGCGGAGGTATGCGCTCTACTGAGCCACTAAGCACATCCACTGAGCAAAATCATATCCAAAAGAAGTTGATTCAATGTATCTGACCATTCTGAAAGTTGGGGTTTAAAACTGGAAAGGAATGGCGAAGAAAGGAAATGAATCACCAACTGTTTCGTCAAACGATTTATTGTTTTATTAATACTTTTTATTCAGACTGTCAAAACATTATTTTGGTTCTGAAACATGAGGATTTCATTTTTGTGATTTCAGACAATAAATGACGAGTTTGAACTGGACGAAGGAAGAAATTTAAATACGTCACTTTAGCTCATCACTTTAAACGGCTCTGATAAATAACTCGGGGATAAATCGATCCAAAAGGTTTTGTTTTCCTTTAATCTAGAAGCCTGGCTGACAATAGAGACGCCATATAGTTCTCTGGACCCGCCGACAGCTGGCTGTTGGTTCTGACATTTAGTACTCTCCAGTTTTACACCTCATTCTGGGTGAAGAGGTCAGAGGTCAGACTGACACACCAGCCTCCTCATAAAAGGAGCTGGATCAATAAAAACAACAAAATCCTATTAACACACACACACACACACACACAGAGCGGAGGTAATTGAGTGTCATCTTAAAGTGCGTCATTAAACCTGATTACAGACATGCTGTTGTCTCGTTCTCTCTGTGGGATCGTGTCTCATTCAGTTGTGTCACATTTCAAACACTGAATATTTTATCATAAACTCGTCTGCTGTCACATGACTGAAGAGTGACACGTCCTGTTGAATCTGCTGCCTCGCTAACAGACACTCAGCAGAGGAGAAGACTGATGTCAACGTTCAGCTGCGACTCGCTGAGTGAATTACATTTCCAGTGAAAGTGTTCAGATCTGACTGCTTAACTTCCTGTTTCAGGATGTTTTATAGCTGATGAGTATCGACTCAGAGCTGTCAGTCATCCGAGGGCTGGAATACGTCCTGAAGCTGTCTGACTGGCCCAAACACTTTTTGGATGAGGGCTCGTTTAAAGGGCCATATTTTTTTTCCTTGCCTCTGGTGGGGTTTTAATTGTCCGTCAGCAACACAAAATGAACTCCACCCACCTCGATCGTCTCGGTGTGGAGGCAGAAACCTCACAGGCCGATAATTCAACACTCGGACATGTGGAGTTCAGCTTCTGCACACCTTCACATCGACAGGTGCGTAGGAGAAGGCTGAAGGCCGACACAGTCAGGGAAAAGACTCCCACGCAAAAGTTGGACACAGAAAACCCAAACTATCTGACCTTTGCTTTTCTTTCCACTTTTCAGATTAAATCAAAAGTATTCAGAAACTGTTTTCCATTAAAGACACAAGATCGCTCCTAAAAACATTCCAGCACCAACATTTTAAGGCTGTTGTAAATGTCAAAACTGTCTCTGAGAGGATTGTCTTACTCTGGAGTGTACTTTATATCCTCCTAGGCTGTTCGTCTGGCATTGGTCAATTTATATACATATTTAATTAGATTAAATAATTGATTTGATAGATGGACCCTGCAGTGCACTTTATCATGTTTTATCTACTGTTGGGTAAATCAAGAGTGCACCAGGGAAAAATGCTTTCTGATTCTGATCTTCTCTGAACATTTTATCAGACAATTAGCTATCAAATCAGGAATTTCCATTTGAGGCATCGGTTGCTCCTAAATCCTCAAAAACATTACACAAGATGCAATATTGCACTGGACCTTTAAGAGTCTCCAGACGTACAGGTGAGGGTCATATTACATTCATGGGATCAGATGTTTTTAGTTTCAACAGGAAGTAAAAAACAATTTTTCTATTTTTGGAAAGAAAAGTTTTAAACCTTCACTTCAGTGTGAACACATCTGACTGACTCTGCAGGGCCGGCAGCTGCTGCATGGACGGCATCATGCAGTCGTCATGGTGAGTGCTACTCGGTGTCAATAAAGTTTCATACAGCGTGTCCTCACCCAGTGAGATCTTCTCTCCAGAGTCGGCCGGCAGCAGGAAGACGAGGAGTGCGAGGGTGGAGATGAGGACGCAGGGGATGAGGAGGTTGAGTCCGTAGTAGAGCGTCCTCCTCCTCATCACCACAGTGAAGGTCACGTCAGGGTACGGCTCCTTACAGCAGTCGTAGAAACGCTCGTTCCTCCGTCCAGGAACCTCTGCAAGCAGAACGCCCACAACACAGTCGGACACGGAGCAAGAACACGTCTGACACACACAAATGTTCTGGAGGCCGCGGAACGGGTCTCTAGACCCGATCTGCTCAAAGTTTCACATAACTTGTGTTTTCTGTTTCTGTCTCTGTCAACACACAACAAGAGCTTTATAACCTTTTTATATCTCATAACCTGTGGCTCAGGAGGCTTAGCAGGTTGTTCAGTGATCGGTTGGTCCATATCGAAGTGTCTTTGAGCAAGAACCTGAACTGAACCCTGAATTGCAGGTCGGCACCTCACATGGCAGCCACCGCCATCAGTGTATGAACATGAACATGAACTAGTTAGCTAACGCATGCAGTGAGATTCAGACTCCTCAGTCGCTGATTTAAAAGCAGTAAATACAATAATACATTAATTTAAATAAACTTTAGATTAAATGTGACACTTTACATTATAACTGAGGTTATAAGGTCAGACAGCCCGGCCTCATCAGAACCCACACATGAGACCGCTGCTCGAGTCCTAAAGTCCTAAAGTCAGCAGTGAGTTTTTAAATGTTTTAACAACATGTTTATTACCTCACTAAAGTTATATAAGTAACGTAGGTATTTCAACCTAAAACACAACCTATTAGGAAACCTAATCAAACGTATGACAAACGTCCGTCGCCTGTCCACATCACTGACAGACGATACATTAAATAGTTCAGGAAACATAATTTCTTGAAATTCAAAATTCAAAAATTTGATAAGTTGATAAGAATAATTCCTTCACAAATTGGCGTCACGAGCAGGATACCAAGAGAGACTCGCCATGTCTTTGTTTGACGGGATCATAAAGAAACTGTATTTGAGTTACACAACTCATTACACATACTGCAGCGGTCACGTTGTTTTGGTTGTCGCTGACATGATATATTCACTAACTCAGGAAAGACAATTTCTTGATATTTACATGATTAAAATACATACATTCAATACGATTCCCTCCTTTCAAAAGAAATATGTGCAGCTTGCATTAACAACATATCGTTTCAGAAACATTTCTGATTGTAATAAAATTAAAAACAAGAAAAGATCCAGTCAGCGGCTTCAGAGAGACACAATCCTATCAGATGAACAGACAATTATATCACATTAATTAAAAATATGTTCTGATCAAAATAACGAAATAATGAACAGATTTTAAACTTCAGACTTCTTATGGATTGTTTCTGCACCAGAAGATCAGACACATATTCTGAACTTTATAGTGATTCATAAACCAGCAGCAGATTAGAGGCAGAGCAGAGATCAGAGGACCTGACTGATCTCCAGCTCGCTCAGTCTTTAATGAGACTATAGCTGTTTGAAAGTTTGAAAGAAAACTGTTACAGAAGTAAAATCTAAAAGGCCCCATCGCAGACAGATGTACAATAAATAGAAATAAATAGAAATAATAAATGGCAGTAAAAAATGTAGGTTAGGGGGGATTTCCTCACATCGACCTGCAGGCCATTTCATCTCAAATGGTTTAGAAATGTAATTTATTCCTCCACAGGAAAGGTATTTAAACGCCTCACACAAAGTCAAATCCTCCCTGAGCTGCTGCAGGGAGGCATGAAGCCTGCCGAGGACGACTGACAGTAATGAGGCCCGCTCAGGCTTTATTATCGCTACAATAATCTGTCACCATAATGTTTGTGTCGGGGATGGATTCATAAAAAATAGAAAATCAAAAAACGGGATGGATTCACATAAACACATATGGTGAGTGAGAATAACAACCAGGAGCAACCGACTTTATTACTCACAGGGAGGTTTGTATCATCACTTCTCTGGATGCTGTGACCTTTGACCCGTCACCACACTGCTGAGCTCAGAGGACGATTCACCAGATAAGAAGTGTTCAGACTAAAACTATGGTAACTTGTAAGTAACAAGACACACTTCACTGACTGTGGTTCTGAGGTTTCTCCTCATCAGAAAACACAGCCACATGCACACAGCTCATTATGACCCAGAGTCTTGCTGTGGTAATTACTATGGCAGCAAAGGAGGAAGTCAGGAGATGAAGTGTAAAGAGCTACAAAGTTCTGGAGGAGGACGGGGTGGACGGTTGGGTCAAACAGGTCTTTAGGAGTCAAGTTATTCAAACGTACTGCCTGGGAAGGAGTTTTCCCTCTTCAGGTTAAAACTGCTCGGCTTCGGACTCTTCAGGCGCCAACGCACCAAAACTCCATCGGCCAAAACGCCTCCGACAAGAGCTGTCCAGTGCCAATAGTAGTGGAGCTGGTGAGTCAGGGCCGTTACAGACGGACTGATCCTACATTAGATTGTGTTACATGTGACCTGAGGATCACACAACGGAACTCAGGGCGTTGTGCGTCAGGTAAAAAGGGTTAAATACTCCCCGGTCAGGAAGTGGCCTTCAGGATCCGTCATGTTGTTACATGTTCTTCTCACATGTGATGCTTTTGTGCCATAAATACTCAATCGTAACTCAATAAATGTGTAAGTTTAGTGCATCCTGTCTCCTGAACCTTCTTCAGTAACGAGTTGATAAAAAGAATTCCCTCACAAATTGGCGTCACAAGCAGGATGCCAAGAGACCAAACACTCGCCATGTCTTTGTTTGACGGGATCATAAAGAAACTGTATTTGTTGCGATTTGGTGTCTGTGAACACGTCAGAAACATACACAACTCATTACAAGTTTTACGTAAGAACGAGGAGCTGAAGACTGTCGAGACCTTTTTTCTTTCTGCGGTGAACAAAACCTGAGCGCTGTCAGCTCAGTATACAGACTTGACTGAACATTAGGCAGCCATGTTCGTGTTTGACAACTCAAGCTGAGACAGCTGGTATTTAATAGGTTTATTTTGGCCTCAGTGAGTCCTCTCTTTAACTTCCACTTCCTCTATTTCTGGTTATTTAACTGATAAATTGGTGGAAGTAGTGGCAGATAAAACCTCCTGGTTCCACGTTATCCTTCTGCACAGGAGTGCAACATGCATCGCTGCCTTTCATTTGCCTGTACGTCGCTACATTGCTCACTACATTGGTTTTATTCTCTGCTATAGGTGCTGGAGGGGAGGGGCAGAGGGTAAATGGGAAACATGCTGCTGAGATTTTCAATTAAGCTCCCTCTGAACGGCCCATTGGCTGAACAGCATCTCTGGAGGGAGCTCGTTTTCATTCTCGGCTATCTTCTCTTTCCATTTCATACTCTCTTTCATCAGCCGCCGCAAACAGACGAGCTCCAGCTCCCCTGAGACCGAGGACGATCCTGCTCTCATCATTAGCCTCCAACAGCAGCTCTGACTCCATCCTCTGCTGTGCTCTGTGCTTCTGAACTATGTGTTGACTCGACACATCAACAGCAGTAGGCACAAAATGACATTTTTAATGCTGCAGACGTGTTGTTGTTTGAAGGAATCATAACATCCCGGAAAACACAAATCTCTTTCTTTGTGAGGATGAAATGACTGTGATCAGTGTCATGTCTGTGTGTAAGTATAAGGCTGTGGTTAGATTAAAGCTGGAAGACTGGAAGCAGTAGGAAACAGTTCACCTGACATTGTCCAAAAGTTAAAAAATACCAAGATTTAAAGAACAGAAGCTTGAGATGAGTCTCAAATTTACAAATGTCTCCTAAAAGACTGTCAACCAACTGAATCTGCAGGTAATGTTGTCTGATGCTGAAAGTGGAAACAACCTGATCACCAGAATACATGTTAGCCGAGTACGTTTCTACAAAATCACAGAAAAGTTCAACCTGTTTCTTTTTGTTTCAATTTTTCGTCTGTTTAGGATCAATTTTCTATTTTCTCTCTTGTCACAACGCTCTGCTTCTGCTTCGTTTAGGTGTAGGCACAAGAACTACTTGGTAAGAGTTGGGAAAACATAACCTAAATACCTGTTTTATACCAATCACAGATGGCAATGGTCTGACTTCACGTGAAAAACAGGTGGAGGTGTCTCCAGGTGTCCTAAAAATATCCAGAGGTCCAGCTCAAACTGTGGTCGGCTGTTTGGCAGCCACCTTTCCTACACCTCCTGCTGTGACAGGTGGCTAATGGCCCTATAATGTGAATGTGATACGCCACATTTAGTACAAATGTCAGCCTTGGACATCATTCGGTTCATAATGTCCTGGCCAGAATAAAATGTTTGCATTTTATGTTTCTGCAAATCCTGGATACATTGCAGTGTATGATGAGGAGGCGATGGCGGTGGAGTAAGAGCCGAACGAGACACCAACAACCCAGTGAGCACTGTTCAGGTCTGTGTTTCAACATTTGTAAGGGTGAAAACACTGGACATTTTAAATACGTCGGGACATTTTCCAGCTTTGTTAACAAAACAGGTATCTCAAGCCAAGACATGATGTTTCACAATCCTAACCAAGTAGTTAAATTGATAGAAAATTAAAATTGAGCCTAAAGAAATGTTAATTTGCAGAAATGTACGTTACATTCATTCTGGTGATGAGTTGTTGCTCAAGTTTCTAATTATAGCTGTGCTGTTTACAGTGTGCTAAATAATAAATGTGTTGGCTTTTTAAACATGAAATCAGTTTGAATATATTAATATGAATCATTAATATCAATAATATCATATATTAATAACTTGCTCACTGGTCCAGATAATCAGACTGACGGTTGTTGATGTGTTTCACTGCTGGTCGTCAGGCTGTAACTCAGAAACTTCAGACACCAGTGAAGTTATCTGCAGTGTTATTCTGTTGGCTTTCTGTGGTCGTACACACTCATTTCTCTCTCCTTACAACATTACTTTGATTATAATAAAGTTTAATGAGGATGAAGATGCACGAGACAAAACAATGAACTGTAAACCTCACTTCTAATCCTATGAGAACTAATGAACTAAAGGCAGATTTATGACTTTGTTCAAACATTGGACGGTTGTCTGTTCGGGAGGTTTCTGCTCGCAGCATCGTCTGATTCAAGGGAGGGAATGAAAGCTGAAGTTTGACAATATAAATGTCAGTCCTTGGTCACGCTTTGTTTGCGTGATCTGGCATTTGTGGGCAGCTGCTGGTATTTGTCCTGCAGGCAGTGGCAGTGGCGGCGGCGGCGGTTGCGGCAGCGGTGGTGGCGGCGGCTCACATCCGCCTTCAGCTTCAGTGAGCTGCTCGCAGCTGCAGCAGCAGGAGGATTTAATTACCAACAGATTAATGCTGGATGGGAGCGCTGATATGAAACCCTCCTCAGCACACAGACGGGTTGTTCTGCCTCTGAGCGGCTCCATGCTCACAGGTTTTAACGATCCAGTCTGCAGGCCGCCGCGCTCGGATCTAACATTTACAAACCATCGCTGTTGGGGGGAAAACTCCTAAATGTGAGATTATCAGGAACTAATTAAAAACAACTGTTGTTGTTTTGCCAGGATCCGGCTCAGGCTCGGGCGTCTCAGCCGGAGATCTGACCGTGAAATGAGCTTCTGGAGTTTCTTCCCTCCAAGATTTTCTTGTCCTCCACCCGGAGTCTGATGGATCAGATCAGACAGCCTTCAGTGAATTATTAAGAGGAGTTTTCTTTTCTTGTTTCTTTGTCCCCCTTTCTATTCTCTCCCTCCCCTGTTCAGCCCTGTCCACAGAGACAGTTAGTTTAATTAGCATTAAATGTATTGTGTGATATTCAGGATTGACGGACATTTTCAATCCTTTCAAACTGTTGTATCAATATTTGTGTGAATGATTCGTTTGAATTAGTGACAGCAGCTTCACTCCTGAGACTGTGAGACTCCTGAACTCCTCCTCAACCCTCCAGCATACTCAGTACTTTTCTTTTTAACGCACATTTTATTCTACTACTCTGGTGTTGTAAAATCAATATCAAATGAACCTGCCAAAAGTATGTGGACACTGAAAGGCATCACTGGGTTGAAATGTGGTTTAGATACAAGATCGGTTTTTTAAAAAAGGACGAATGAAAATAAATTTCTTCTCACAGTTATTTAATATTTCTTGTCATTTCTTGCTAATCTCTGTTTGAGGACGTTTAAACAAATGATGATTTTGTCCAGACGTCGTGTTTGTCTCTCCCGTCTCATCATGATAACGGTCCACATGCTCCACAAAGAAATGTTTGCTCCCTGTTTGGTGAAGAACTGGACGAGTCGACCTGATTACCTAACAGATTCACGCAGATGGTGTCTGGAACACATGTGTGCTTATATCGGTACACAGAGTTCTATCAGCATGCTGCTGTTCTGACCTGAGGTGACTCATTAACCAGTGTGAGAGGAAGTTCATTCAGGGATTTAATGTTTGGGGACTTAAAACTAACAATTGTTTTCATTAACGATAAAACTGTAGATCATTTTCCCAAAGAATTGATCAGTTGTTGGATCCATAAAATGTAAGAAAATGGTGACAAATCATTGATCAGTGTGCTACCTGACCTAAAGATGATCAGTTTGCTCTCATGGACGAAGACAGAAACCAGAAAATACATGACGTCCAAATAAAGTTTCTTCTGCTCTCACCCACGAGGTCCCACTCTCCGTTGGCGATGTATCCGGTCACATCGGCCTCGATCATCTGCAGGTCCAGAGACCAGCCGCCGTACGTCCACGAGCCGAACTTCAGGTCACAGCGCTGCACGTCGAACGGAAACCAGCGAACGTCGATGTAACAGGTGCTCTTAAATATCCCTGAAGGAAAGAGAGGAAAGGATTGAACGTGAAATAGAAGCTGTGTGGAGGAGGTGAAGAAATCAAACTGTTGAGAAAGAAATGGAGAAAAATAAGGTCAACAAGTTTAGAAAAAGGAGAAAGAAGATGGAAACACTGTTTGTGTGTCGGCTGGAGATCCAAACCACTGACAGAAGTAAAGACGTAAAATAAAACAGAGATAAACAAGCCGGAGGAATTCATAAAGAAGATAAAGATCCAGAAGTTGAGAGGAAATAAATCTGACTTTGACTTTGAACACTGAAGTCGTAACACTGAGTCTTTGAGACAGACGACGAGCTGCGAGGACTAACTGTAATTTAAAAAGCAGGTAAACAGGAAGCTGTGTCTCCCTCGGGACGACCGTGGTGGAGGTTCCCATTAAGTCTGTGAGGATCAGCTGGTGAATTCAATCTGATCCCAAACCAGCTGCTGCCTCCAGAGACGGATGAAAGTTTAATGATCCCCGAGAAGAAATCAGGAACATCAACAACAAGATACGGCAACCAAAAATAAAATATTAAGAACTGAGTAAACTGAGCCGACTGAACGAATACACACAGAAGTGAGGAGGAGATGACGTGCAAAACTAAAAATATGCATTAAAGTTTCATCAGAAGCAGTAAATAAAGAATCATTTCCATTTGGACTCATTGAAAATGTAAATCATGTATTCTGACTGTTATAAATACAGAAAAAGAAACATGAGACATTTGTGGACATTCATTGGCACCAGAATAATGTTTGTTTAGCTTGTTTTCATATTAATGTGAAGCCTGAAGACTGAGCTGGTCTCTGTGATCCTCGTCCCTCCCAACAACACCCCCACCTCGCCCTCATCAGCATCAGCTGGCAGTAATAGAGCTGTTACGACTTTTATTGGTTATTGATTTCTGATCAGCTGATTGAAAGGCCCCAGTTAAAAGTCATGATGAGTGCCAGGTCGTCAATCAGGACCATAACTCCTCCTGACTTCCTCCTGTTGTCCTCATGACCTCCTGCCCACCCCCTGACCCCCCTCGGACCTCGTAAAGCTGCAGGCGACGGGCTCTCGGGTCTGATGGAGTCGTTCATCAGAACCCATCTGAGGAAGTGTGTGAAGAGTGTGTGTGTGTTTACTGGGAGCTGTAACAAATCTAATGACTTCATTAATCTGTCGATATATGAAGATCCGATCGTCTGAGAAGGAGGAGAAGGAGGAGGAGGAGGAGGATCCAATTGAACTAGTCACCACAACATCACCAGACTCCCTTAACAAATGTGTCAGTTTAGTGAGTTGTTGAGTTGGAGACACTTTATAAACTCTGTGAAACTCTGTCTCTGACTCATTCTGCATTATTTGGACCTTCTTGTTCATTCAGCAAATGTTCTACATGAACTTCTTTCTGTCTTTAGGTAGAAACATGGAGTCTGTTTGTCTCAGTGATGGACGGGTGACGTGGTGGATCAATGATTGTGATCAGATCTTTCAGCACAGATGATGATGATGACAGCAGCTCTGAGCAGGACAGCAGAGAGGAGCGGTGGGTGTGTTACCTGGAGGCAGGTACTGGCAGTAGCCGGTGGAGTTGACCAGGATGTTGGTGTGGAAGGAGGCATCGAACCTTTCGTCAGCACTGTGGAGGGACACAGATTAACAGTCAGTGACGAGTATATCATCGTTTCATCGAGGCTGCAGCTGATCACACACAATCACCTGCAGCTGTCACTTTACCTGAACCTCCTCTGACCAGCAGTGAGTAGAAACATCCAGTTTAACCTCAAGTTTCTAAATGTCCTCACTTCTCTCAAAATGTCCTCACTTTCTTATGAATGCCAACTTTTGAACTGTCAACTGTCAAGGTCTGAAACTCATCATTGAGTAAAATACAGACACACACAGACAGACAAGATACGTTATAAACCATCACTCGTCAATAACAACATTGAGGATACAAGAGGTGAATATTTAAAGACCCCTCACTGTCTGAATGACAACATAAGAATTTATTAAAAGCATTTTAAAATCTGTCTCTTTTAAATTCTGTCCACAACACACACACACACACACACACACACACACACACACACACACCAGGTTTCAGACTGATCCCTGCAGCTTTCTGACTTTAATGTCGTTCGTCTGGAAAAACAGCCGTTCTGTTCTCTTCTTCACATCTAAACCATAAATATAATGTTTCTCCTCTTAATCTTGTTTTGATTCTTGCGATTGTAGCTGAACTTCTTTTACAAGATAAATGTCATGTTCGTGTTCTGATATCGAGGAAAAGAAGCAGATTGTTTGGAGGAATCTGGAGATGCGGGAGCAGGCGGAGCTGATCAGTTAAATGTTGGTATTTTACATTAATGCACACAGCAATATGTTAATAACAACACGTGTGACATCATCACCAGCATTACGTCTTCAGTCGTGGTGGAAACTTTAAAGCTCTTGTGTTTCTGTCACTTTGTCTCAGTTACATTCATGAAGTTTGGTTCCTCTTTTATTTCAAAGCTTTGATGTTGAAATTAAAACTGGACCAACACTAAAACACATTGTTGGATTAAAATAACAACATTACTTCTGTAACCTTCTCAGGGATCTGTCACAAACTGGTTATCAGATGTTTTAAACCCACAAATATCAATATCAGTAAAACCTGAAAGAATGTTGGGCTGCTAAACGAGCACTGTTGGCCACCAGAGTTTACAAAAGGTTAAAGAAGCAACTGTGTCATCACTTTTCTTAAGATCTCTATGAACTGGACTCAGTTTCCAGAGAGGAATATTGGCTTTTGAAAGAGGAGAACTCAGACTACAGAACCACAGTGAGTTTGCTGAAGAAGTTGACTCGGTGCCCAACAATAATTCAGAGTCAGAGTCCGGGCCAGAACATCGGCCCGTCTCATTAAAACCAGCAGGTCAATATTCCCTCTGACAGTAACGCCCCCCCAGGCCGGGATCTAACTTTTGCTGGGTTAATGAGCCGAGATGCTCGTCAGCACCCAGCAGAGATCCTCCCACAGCCGGCGGCTCTGAAGTGTGTTAGGTGTTAATCCCGACAGGGAGCGAGCTCGTCCTGATAACAGGAGGGAATTAGCTGAATTGGCTTGTTTACTGAATCACGACCGAGGGATGAAAATAAACCGTGAAGTAAATGAGATGTGTTTGTCCTCGTTCAGAGCGACGCACCGTGAACTCAAACATCCTCAATCCAACCGGCGACTAATTGATCCTGTTGTTCCGTCTCCGCTCTGACATTTAAGTCCACAGAAGAAGAACTCAGTGGAGACGCAGCGAGCGCTTCTCTGAGCCACGGATCAGAACACGCAGACACTGAAGCTCTGAAGTCAGAACACAATGATCAGTGAGAAGACGAGCAAACAGTCGAAATGATTCTGTTCTGTTCTGATGACCCGCTGACAGGTGATGTATTACTGATGACAGCCTGGTAGATAATCAATACTGTAGATCAGGACCTGAGAATACTGAAACTAAATATCATAGCTCTCAGAGGAAAATAAGGTCTCAGAACACTGTTGGAAGACGGAGAGGTGGCAGGGTCCGCCACATGTAAACAAAGGTCTATTTGTTTGTCCAGTTTATCCAGTCATGAAAACAAAGAGAGTTTGATTATTTCAACATGATCTTTCTCATATTTCTTTCAGGTAAGACAACAATTGATCTGGCTGAAAATGACTATGTTACTGATAACTTTGTGCGTTAAAATAACTAAATATTGAGTTTTTCTTTCACAAACATCAACCTGTCGGTCACCTGGGCAACCTGCGTCCCTCCTCTGCTGGTGTGATAATCACTACAGGTACTACAGTCGCTGCCGAGAGACAAATGTGAACATGAGCTGTCATGAAGCAGCTCCAGCACACAGTTCAGGTTCTGGGTTGAGTGTCTCGGTTGGGCACCTGTTGTACAGCAGGATGTCGGGCCTCCAGATCTGACTGTCGGGGAATCTGACGTTGGCCACGCCGGGAAAGTCGGATGTGTTCCACTGCAGGTAGAAATCTGTCCAGTACTGCAAACACACACAACACACACACACGTTAATGCTGATATACACACCGACACTGACACAAAAACAAAGAAAATATGTTTTCAGTCACTTACAAACATACTTTTAACTGTCTGTGAAGAGAAAATGAAACATTCAACACACATCTCCATGACCCTGTCTCAAACGCTGTCTTACAAACTCCACTTCTAATTAGAATTAATATCATTAAACCGGGTTAATACATGTAACTATAGTGATGTACAACGATGGTCCGGTGCTCCTGTCGCTGGTACGCTGACATTATTTATTCTGGGAGTCAAACTATCTGTTAGTTTAGGTCCGAAAGTGTGTTGACTATGAAAACAGACTTTTAGCTCCTGCTGGTGTGAATACATCACTGTGTATTAAACACACTGTCCCTGTTTAATAAGCTGTCAGGTAGATAATCAGCTCATGAAACATCATTTCATGATTGTTTTCTACAGAATTCAGTTTATAATTCAGGGAATAAGCTCTGACAATAATACAAATGTTGTCTCATCTTTGTTTGACCTCTGTGTGTCACACGGTGAAGTCTCGCCTGCACTGATGGATCTTACAGCCATCGTTAGCTCGCGAGCTGCCAGCAGACATCAGGACGGAGCTGATGTCTGATTAGCATACAAAGCTCTTCTGGCCGGTTCGGTCCTCATTACATGTCAGAGCCTCTCCGAGCTCTTTGCTCTCTGCTGATGGTTTGAGGCTGTGAAGACTGAAGGTCGCCCGTCTTTTGCAGGCTTGTTTACTTCCTGTCACTCAGCTGAAAGGTTTTCGCCAGAGGAACGCAGGAAAAGTCACGGCTGCAGAGAACAATCACAAGACGACACTGAAGTTCACGTCCGAACACTCGAACTAAACTCTGGTGACTTCTGGGATATGAATGTTTTCTAAAATGTATTAAATGTTTAAAGTGAGAGGATGACAGATCTGAGATCAGCTCTGCAGCTCCTCTTGGTTAAAATCCTGCAGAGAAGTTGTCTCATGTCAAACCACCTCAGCTCCCGTCATCGTTATTCTCCAGTTAAAACAGGAGCCGAGGCTACAGAGAGCAGTGAGCCAGATATCAGAGGCATCTGTCGAGTGTTTCCATGTATCTTTAATGAGCAGGTGAGGATGTCTGCGCTCGCTGGTCTCATGTCTGTCCGGGTTCAAAGGCTCCGAGAGTCCGAACTGGACGAGACCAAAAGAAGCCCGCTCGCTAGAGGAAAGTCGAGCTGATGCAATCAGACGAGGTTCAAAAAGATTCAAAAGGGGAAGAAAAAAAAGCACCATGAAGTCCAGACACTCACAAATCGGTCCAACATTTAAATGTGGGCTCAGTCTGGACCTGTGGTACCGACCTGATAGTGTTTAATAAAAGGATCATCAACCGGACAGAGTTACTGCTTCTCTTTAGATCTCTGCCGGCATTTTAATTCTTTCTTTTCAACACGACTAAACATGTAAAGACCAACTGCCGGCCCGGAGAGAGACGCAACGCAGGACCGTCAGAACCACTCTGAGGGTTCAGTTCTCTCAGAGACCTACGAGGAGCTGCGATCACACCGCTCGTCTTCATGTGGGAGCTGCAGGTAATCCCACCAGATCATTAAAAATCAAATGGTGTGACAAGAAAACTCAGCATGTAGCTCAAAGCTAAGCTAAGCTGCTTTGTTCAGATACGATCGCCTGGTTCCGTCTGTTCATTACAGAAGTACTGTGTGTTTCTCCTCTGGTTCAGTTCAGAATTGTGTGTTTTCTGTGTTTGTTCAGCGGCTGAGCTCAGTGAACAAACAGCTTAGAAGTGAAAAGAACACAAAATAATGAAATCAGTATAAAGTGAAGCTCTTCAGGAGCCCTGCAGGTAGAAATCTGCTCCCGAGTGTCGACGTCGATTCTGTTTTTAGTCTTAAAGTTTCTCGTTTGCCAGAAGAAAAACTTCCAAAAGCTGCAGAAACACTCTGACATTCAAAAACCCGACGAGGCTGCAGAAATGTTTCCTCTCGCTCACAGGCAGGAGGAGGAGGAGGAGGAGGAGCAGCAGAGGCCGCCAAATTAAATAAAGCTAAAGACTAGCTGGTCCTGGGAGGGTTCTGTGGTTCTGTGGGCCTGTGGTTCTGTGGGGAGGAGATGCCGGGCCTCTGGGGAGGAACCAACCTTTCCATGTGAGCGCAGCAGATTAGGCGGATTAGTGCTTCTCCGCTCTACAAACAGGAGCAGATATGAAACCTAATTAAATTTGGACAGCTGCATGAAACAGGCTCAGAAGCTCTCTTAATGAATCGCTACGCTCTCCATTAGCTCTGACATTCACACCAGCGCCGGTCCGGCCCAGCGAGAGGCGCAAAGAAACGGTTCTTCATCGTTCAAGAGAACAGAGACAGAGCAGCAGCTGACATCAGAACCGCGTGACGAGCCAGGACGTGTCGGGCGTCGGACCGACGACTCGAGCAGCGGATGAAGAATTTTCGGAAACAGAAAAAGAAGTTGGCTTGCTGTTCGCTGCCGGCTGGATCGAGTTTTTCTCCATCACAGAAAACTTATCTGGGTCAAGTACCAGAGCTGGAGTTCTGTGATTCCTCCAGAGTCTCCCTGGAAGCCGAGCTGAAGGAAGGATGTGGCGATGCGCTGCAGGCTTCCATTTATCATCAATGTTTACTCAGTTTCTTCCCCTGGAGTCAGTTTACACACCGACCCGCCAGCCCACTGGCACCAATAGGCCCATCAGTCACGGCTGGGAGCGACACGGGTTTAATTTTCTGTAATGGACCTGTGGTCCCAAACCAGCAGAGCAGTGTGACAGCAGCAGCAGGCTGGATAAAGGTCCAGGCCCGGCAGAGGTTTGGATCACTCACACTGAGCTGTGGATCGTTAACTCCATTAACTCCACAGACATGAAGGTGTGAAAGCGTCCACACAGGAAACAGACGGAGAGATAAAAACTGCAGCGTCCTGACTGTGTGACCTCTGACGGGTCAGAACACAGGTAAAGTCTGTTTCTGGCTGACGATCAATCAGAACAAAGAGCCTCGTCCTTCTGAATGAACATCGTCCTTCTGAATACAAAGCGTTCGTCTTTCTGTTTTACTTGTTTGAGGGGAAACTCACCAGCTGCAGCCAGATGTTGGTGGTCAGCACCTGGTTCTTCTCATCCTGCAAACAGAGAAACAACAACTGAGTCACTGCAGCCACCGTTAGTCAGTCCACTCCCCGCTCTCTCTTTCATCCTTTAAATTAATCTTCAGCGTGGCGGCGTTCCAGCGGAGCGCAGGATGAATATGAATAATGTCAGTTTGATGAATGTCCGGCCCGTTAATACATTCTCAGGTGGCCGAGTGCACGCGGGAGTAAACGCTGGGCGGAGGAGAATCTTCCAACGTGACGACGGCTTCATGCACCGACCTTTACTTAGCTCAACACTGAATGTGTCTGCTAAATACATATATACTGATGTATCCATAGAAACACACACACACACACACACCATCTACCAAATGTGGATTCATCCGCTCCTGATAATAGTTTCCAAAAACAACATTTTGAAACATTTTACTTCTTCAGCTGGATTAGTTGAGTTTGGAGCTGACAGCGACACACAGGACGTCTCAGTGCTGCAGGATCGAGTCCTGATTCTGGAATATAAGTTCACATTTCCTGTTCCAGCGTCTGGAAGTCAGCGTGTTGGTGATAAGACGGTTAGTCGACGTAAAATAACGTCAGTTAATACGGCGCTTTAATTTTAAAGCAGTGAGTCCTGAAGAAGAAGTAAAACCTGAAACTGTCTGATATCGTCTCTGAACATGTTGTTCGTGACATGGTGGCATTTCTACGTTTCATCTTATGTTCCCCTTATATATAAACATGAGCTGACCACAGTTGACGACACCGCGGGATGTTTCTGACCTCTGGACGACTCCAGCTGTGTCTGAAGTGACAAAACAGGAATTTAAGGCCAAATTCTGATCATTTCCTGACCAGAACCGGAACATGAGCAACATAAAGGTTTGGAACGTATCTGCTTATATCAAGTCTGTCAGAAATCATCCATGTTTCTGAATCATCAGAAACGATCCGTCAATGATCCATCGCATGGTGTCGAGTGAGTCTCACTCTGAACACTTTGTATTTTTACTTTACATCATTTTGTAGACGTCATAGTTGTTAAATGATCTTTTTTCTGTTGATCAGGGACAAAAAGTCAAATTAAATCTGCACTGATTCAGTGTCCGGATGGGGATGAAGATTTTTCCACAGTTGTATGAATCTGGAGTGATTCTGGAGTAAATATGTAACTACGACGACGTGGAAACTAAACACAGTGAAAAATGAAGTTCTGTCACTGTGACAAGAATACAAACAGAACCTGTCGGAGCTCAAAGGAGGTCCGGTGTGCAGCGCAGCAGTTACACTCAGTACTTCATCTGTACTGTGGATCGCTCTCGTGCTTGCTGGACTTTGGATTGAAGCTGTTTGTGTGTTTCTTTAAAAGCAGCACTCTCATCTGGCTGTGATGTCGATTGGTCACCTGGCTGATAAAAGACGCCCTCACACTGCACAGAAACGATGCAGTCAGTCGTGTTGAGGTATCGACGGCATGCAGGAATGTTTCATCACGGTCACGGAGGCAGCAGCCTGAATGTAAAGCTCATCCTGTCCTCTCGACCTCAGCAGCAGAGTTCAGCTCTGCTCAGACCTCAGCCTCACCTGGGAGACAGGCAGCGGAGCGGCCAGCTAGAAAGAAAACCTTCTGGTCTGGATATAAAACTCAGAGTCAGCGAGGCAAAACAGAAGCAGCTGTGAAACTGTGCTGAGCAGCTGTGATGATACGAGCCGACCACGGCCGGCTCGCACGGCTCGCACGGCTCACAGCCTCCTGACACACTGCTGCTGCACTGAGACAGGCTGTTCAGAGTCACCATGAAACTAACAAACACCGACCATCAGCTGCTGCTTAAAGGGATATTCCGGTGTAAGTTTAATGCATGGTCACACACACCGTGAAACTGTGTTAGACTCCCTCTCGAGAGATCAAGTTAGCAGACCGCTAGCTAACGTAGTTAGCGTTACCGAGTGCAGTAGAGTCCCGCAGTAATGATCATCATTGAGCTGCGGGATTCTACTGCACTCGGGAATCGACTCACAGGGCTTCCCCACAACAAGGAAGGCTTCTTGGGTGGTGAAGTTTTTTTATCAATTTCGACAATTACAGCAACTATATCAAATGTTAGATGCCTCAAAATATGTGCTGAGACCCCATTTGTACTGTTGCTGAAGTTTGGTGCTGTTCTGAGCATTATTTGTGGCTTTTTGGTGGCGGTTTATATTTGGATCCATTTACTGCAGTGTATTGTTGTAGTGCGGTCGTTTCTGAGGTTGATAAAACTCCGTAAATTAGCGGTCTGCTAACTTGATCTCTCGAGAGGGAGTCTAACACAGTTTCACTGTGTGTTAGACCATGGATTAAACTTACACCGGAATATCCCTTTAAAGGCCAGAAACCTTCGAGATCCTGCTAATAAATGTTCCTCCAGCTGAGTCAGGACCAGTTTTATCTCCAGTCACAGCAGATACAGAGAGCTTAGGGTTTCACTGTCTGTTTGCTGGTTGGTTAACAGCAACAGATCTCCATCAAACTCAGATGGAGATTAGGATCGGATGGTTCCAGGTGCAAATGAAATTTAAATCCACAGAAGCTCTGAAACCGAAATATCTGCTGTTTGCAGCGAAGGAGCAAGACACAGAGGGACACTCAGGAGCCTCTTCAGCTCTGTGATTATTTTCTCGACTCGTAAGAGGAGAAAACCTTCTGATCTCAGAACATATCCCTGTTGTTGCCTCACGTAGCCGTGCCTGTACGTCTCTGTTTGGACTGCATGCTTTAATACTTCAGAACTAATTTGATTTGAGCATGAAATTGAGTTTGGAGTAAACAGCAGCTGTGAGGACTCGGCTCCTCTAACAAAGCCTGCAGCTTCAGCACCAGATACATGTGAGCTGCAGTAAACAGTGTGAGGAGGAGATGCTGTGAACCTGAAGACTCACCTGAGATCAGAAAACAACACCGAGAACAATCTGATCCAGATCCTCAGGTAGCTGAGAGACCACTGAATCTGTGCCATCATCTCATTTTAATAAGTGATGAGTTACAGGCCGGGTGATGATGGAGGATTCTGACAGTGTGATGAACGATGGAAACAGAAAATAGATGAACTGCAGAGAGACACAAAACGCAGCCAAATTAATGAGATTAAGTCTGCGTGATGAAGAGGAAGACGAGGCAATAAAAAAGATGAGCGCAGATAACGACGACAGCAAGACACGGAGAGAATGAGGAATGATAAAATGATGTGTCACATGAAGGGATGAGGATAAATACTGAAGAAGGAAACAGTGAGAATGACTGCAGGGACTAAAACTCAAATTTAGGACATTAATTGATGATATTTGATGATGAAATAAGGAAATGAACGAAGCAAAAGGTGAAAAATGACGAGACATGATCCTGTGGAGGACGTTTAATGAGTAATAATAAGGCTGGACTAATTTAAAACCTCCAAGTGAAGATTTTTAATGTGAAAATAGCTCAAATAAATTCACCTCCTGTCAGAATTAGACAGCGTGAACGTGACAAATGGTGGAAGATATTTTCTGTCTGCAAAATATCACATCACATCTTCTGACTGTTCATCTGAGACAAAAGGTCAAAATAAGACCAAGAGGATTAAATGTGAGAGCTGTCAGTTGATGTGTGGAGAGTAAAACAAAGTGTTTCTGCTGCTGGTGAAGAAGCTCGGCTAGAAGCACAACGAATACATTTCTACCTCAATAAAACACAATTCCAACGGCAAGCAACTAAAACTAAAGAAACTAACACGTAGTACACAAAGCTGGTGCTCGATTTGCCATCCAACATCTGAAGCTTGAATCATCCCGGAGCGGCTGGATTAACGCTGGATCTCGTGGTGTGGTCGTCAATCTGTGGTCCGTGTTGTGACGTGTTGGGATCCCCCGCTGATCTGTGTGCTGAAAGACGAAGCTGCTTTGTGGTTTTGCCTCTGACACGCTGGTGATCGTTTGTCCTCACGACGGATTAAAAATGACAGTAAACATCCAGGATGAGCAGATTATTACTGAGTTTTAAACTGGAGACGAGACCGAAGCAGGTGAGAGAGAAACTTAATGTCTGCTGTAGCTCTGAACAACACGTCCTGTTACTGATACTGATCTGCTGTCTTGTCTCTGCCACAGCAGGTTTAACATGCCGGTATCTAGTTACTACTACTACTAGTTACTTTCTGTCTCCACCCAAACATCATATATATATATATATATCAGGATTACACAGATTAAGGGGGTACACACATAGCGATAATCTGGTTTATTTTGCTTCGATTTTACCCCTTTCTGAACACGGAATATTATCTTCTGTTTTATAAATTAATCCTATACGATTATCCTGTGGTCTGTGGTGTGTTAAGAGTCAATTTGTCCCGATAATTTGCTTGGAAACGGGTTGCGTTAAACTTGTTAAACTTGTTCAATATTTACGATGAAAAATCTTCATGTGTGTGGAGAAATCCAACGACTCCAGAGTAACTACAACATGAATTGTGACGTGAAACGCAACGTAGCCAACCAGCTGACTGAGGAACACGGAAGCAGACGTGAATAAAAACAGCTGTGAGATCCAACTTTTTCTATGGGAAAAATAAACTATAAATCTACTCACCTCCAGCTCGCTCAGTAGACTATAAAGTCCTTGTTCCTGCTGTCTCCAGGATTTTTTCCACTCTCTTCTCTTTTTTTTCTGGATTTTTCGGACAGCAATAGTCCGAGGACCACCATCATTCCCTTTTCTATGTCTTCCATGTCTTTCATGTTTTCAAACGTTTATTTACTCTTTTTTATATACAGATCGGCCGTGAGACAGATAATCTTTATGTGTGTGGTGTCCTGTGCTGAGAATATCGGAGCACACCACACACAGTACGATCAAAGCTGATTTCTTAATCTTCATGTGTGGGGGCTCTACAGATAAAAAATCTCTTAAGATTTATAAAATCCTTATGTGTGTACCCTGCTTTAGCAGTGAAGACTGGGCTGTTTCCTGTTGGGGAGTAACACCCTGCAGTGTGTACTGTTGATGAGGATGATATCGGAATATAAACGACAAGTTTAAAATGATTTTCTGGGTAAATTAATTGTGATATTAATCGAGTAATAACAAGAATATTTGTTAAATTAATGCAAAATATAATTGATGAAACATAGTGGTGCAGGTGCAGCTGGCTGAGACTCTACAGACTTGAGGACAAAAACAGTTCTTTATTAAAATAAAAAGAATAACTGAGATGACATGAGAAATCTGAAGTGGCACATTCAGAGATTCTGTTCAAACACGTCTGAACTGAAACATCTAAGTTTCCTCTGCTGCACTTCATCAGCTTCAGTCCTGACAGGAGGAAGCTTCAGACGCTGTGCTGAGGTTTCTTCACTCGGAGGAGATTCTCAATCCCGAAAATTAAGTATTTTATTGATGCTGCGCTTCAACTTCATTTAACTCCGACCCACTGATGCTCACACCTCTGTGGTTCACACAGACAGGATGTTAGCTGGACCGGATTATACTGCAGGAAGAGATCTAGATGAATAGCAGCGCTGGAGGAAGTTTTCAGGTTCTTTACTTTTGTAAAAGTAACAATTACAGAGGGTCAAAATACTCCATAACATGTCCTGCATTGAGAATATTACTTAACATATTCCTTAAAACATAAATGTGTCACGTATTGTCGCAGGAAGTCGCTGCTGAGTCTGTGAATCTCCCTCAGGAAGTCTCATTGATCGATCTGTAACAATCTGATTTAACCAGTGAGCAGATTTTGTCACATTAATCTGAATCTGGCCGGCAGATAACAACTTTATAAGAGCTAAGAAGTGAATGAGGTGGTGAAGGCAGAGAAAGTAAAGTTTATCTAATCTGAACCTTCAGCACTCGGCCACGTTCAGGCTGAGTCACTGCTATTGATCCAGAACTCCACCGGGCCCCCGCAGAACATATTGTGTTTATTTTGTGTTCCGAAGCAACGACAGAGTTTAATTAGCTCTTCAACTAATGAGTGTGTTTATTATATTTATGTATTTTGTTGTTTCAAGTGATTTCAGCCACAGATGTGTGTGATGACGACAAGATGAGCTGACGGCTGTCCGGGTCCAGACCCAGACGCTATCCTGTCCGGACCTGGACCTGTAACTGATCGGATATTAAAAAAGAGCTTTTTTTGAGGGCACAGGAAACAAGGCTGAAGTTCTCACCGTCACTTTTCACTGTTTTTATCCAAAGTTTCAGAAAAAAGTCAGTCAGGACTCGTCAAGTGTTAAAGGTTCAATATCCAGCTGCTGTTCACACTGAACTCCCCGACATGTGGAGCCTCTACAGCCACCAGCTGTGTGTGTGTGTGTGTGTCTGTGTTTGTATGAGTGTGTGTGTGTGAATGTGTGTGTGTGTGTGTGTGTGTGTGTGTGTGTGTGTGTGTGTGTGTGTGTGTCTGTGTCTGAATATGTGTGTGTGTGTGTGTGGTCACATGCTGTGGAAGTGGGGCTGACAGGAGTCGAGCTGCCCTGCACTCCCATAGTGAGTCAGTGCCACACTGTGCACCACACACACACACACACACACACACACACACACACACACACACACACACACACACAGAGCAGTGTTTTCGAGAAACAAACAAACAATAACAACTTACAGAGAGTGCCGTGCTGCAGTCGTCCTGCTGAGAGTAACGATCTGCTCTCTGTGAGCACTTTGTTGTTTCCTCCTCAGCAAATCTACAAAACGTGTGTGTGTGTGTGTGTGTGTGTGTGTGTGTGTGTGTGTGCTCTCACCACATCCATGATCTGCAGCAGGCTGAAGCTGAAGTGGACGGTGAGGCTGTGGGAGTCGTTGCTGACCGGTCGCTCTAACGGGTTGTAGTTCCTCATCAGCTCTTTGTAGAGACGTCGCTGGTAGACGCCCTGCAGGGAGCCTGCAGACAAACATACCAACATTTCACTTTCATCTGCAGCTTTATTACAATTAAAGGGCAAACTCAGACCTCAGATCAGCACAAGAACTACAAATGTGACCTCTGAAATGTTACCAGCTGGACGTGTGTTGTGTTTGATGGATCAGTGGGCAGAAACAGTGTTTAATGTCACTGATCACAGAGCTGACAGTCGCTCTGGATGAAAGCCACAAACATGAATTGGTGCAGGTGGAGTTGTTTAATCCTGTTACTGACTGACTTCTACATCCTGCCTTCAGTTCACAGACTCCACACAGCAGCAGTGAAGTGAGGAAGCAAACAAACACATATAAACTGTGTGAGAAATCAGTTTGGGGATCTTCTCATCGAGTCAAAATACAGATTTAAGTAAAAAAGCAGAAGACAAAGTTTTTCATGTTTCAGGTGTTACACGTATAATAATGGCAGCAGGTGTGATGGTCTGCCTCGTACAGGTACGTATAAGGTGCAGTCAGCTTCCAGCAGGGGGCAATAATCAAGGTCACAAAGGATGACACAGTATTATCTAAAGGACTTTCATTCAGGTGAAGGGTTCGAGTTCTGTGTGAGAACCAACAGTGTGACGTAACTCTGGGCTGAGGTGTTCTCATCCGGATCAGACGCTGACATTTGAGGCTCTCTCCCTGAGCTTCTGAGTTTGATGCTGGAGATAAAACCCTCTGCTGTCTATCCTGGAAGCAGGATTAAGAGTAAGAGAAGTTTGAGTTGCAGGGTTGAAAAGCATCAACACTGATTTGTCTTTAAGTTATGTGAGTTCAGTAATGTACTCACGCAACGCTGGACCCGAGCCTTAACGAGCTGCAGGATTCAGGAGTGAAGCTGCTGTGTTCTGGACTGGAGAGTCGAAACTGTCGACTGGAGAATCTGAGGTCAGTTCATGTGTTTTTTCTCTGTGTTTATCAAACTAGTGCATTGCTTGTAGGAAGTATGTATTCCTATAGAAAAGTGGGAGGTTGAGTACCTTTTTCATGGATAGCCAAATGAGGCTGTGTTTGAAGGTGGGAAGTCAGGGATATTAAGTTATATGAGTTCAGTAACGTACTCACGCAACGTATGTAATAAAAAAACTATATCATGTAAATAACTAAAGTTTGATCTTTTCCGAAACCTAACCAAGTAGTGTCAGGGCCTTAACCAAACCAAACCTCAACCAGACAACATAAATAAACATCCAAAAGTCATCATATGTCTTAATATGCAGACAGTAAGTAGAAGAACAGACACCAGCTCCTGTCGTCCAGCTGCAGCGCTCTCATCAAGTGTGTACTTAAGAGATACTGAGATTTGGTCTCACAGCAGCAGCACACGGACGAACCGAAGACAAAAAGCACAAACACTGAAGTAAAAATGTCCTTTCACACACAGGTGTAAGACGACATGTGAGCACCCTGCAGTCAGTCAGCAGATCTCACTCAGATGCAGGATCACGATTGTGATCAGCGATCAAAGGTTTCTGCAGGTTTCTCTCACGGCCGTCACCTTTCATCTCACACAGCTCACAGTGGCTGTGTGTTCTGTGTTCGGGGCTCAGGAGGCTTTGTGGACACGTTGCATCAGTCTGAGGAGGATGAAAGCTCATCAGGATGATTGACTGGTGCTCGGTGACACCCTGACCAGCTGTGGGGGAGGAGGGCTCGCTGTCAGCGGTGTCCCTGAGCTCAGGGTCACCGTCAAGACCTATGAAACACTGAGGACCAGTTCCAGCCGGCAGACACGGCTTCATTTACAGAGTCCATTTCATGTTTCATGTGTATTTATTGTTCAGTGTCTGAAATAAAATATAGATGAATTCAGCTGCTGACAAAATATTACATTTAGAAATACAGCAGCTCCAAACAATGTTAAAAATAAATTGTGTTTTATTGTCTGTAAAAGTTATTAGATGCTGCTTCATAAGACATGTTGGTGAGTCGGTGCTGATCCAGAGGAGGAATAAACACCTGGAGTCTAATCAGGTTCTGCTCTGATCCGTTTACAGACGGGAGGAGAGCTCAGAGACGACTTTAGTGGATTTCTCCTCACTCCTGTTTATCGACCCGACTGCAGCAGCAGCCGGAGGTGATCTCCACTGTGTTTCTGTTAACAGCTCAGACACGAATGTTCACAGTCATTTTACATTTTAATGCATTTGAAGATATGAAGTCTAAACATGGATTTTATCTGTGCAGTGACGCAGCTGTTTATCCGTCCTCAGTTTATCCTTCACTGAACTGAACGAAGCTCCGCCGACATCTTTTGGAGATAAAAATGAAAAAAGTTTGAGTTTAATCCTGAAAGAGGAGGTGAAGAGACGGAGCGGCTGAAGCAGACCGCTCCCGTCTGTTTGTTCAGGTCTTAGCAGCACAGATGAAACCACAGCCGACTGTCAGCTTTTATATTCCAACACAGAAATATTAAAGTCAGACGGTTTTCCTTTTGATCTGAGAAACACCAGCGTACACTCGCTCAAACTGTCTTCTGTTCAAAGGTGCGTCGTTAAGAAGACACAGTAAAAAGTGCAAACGAGCAGTCGCACAATAAATTAATCTGAAGCCTGAAACCAGCAGGAAGGTGATCAGACGAGTGGTCCTGCTCCGGTGCTGCAGACCTGAGAGCAGCTTCAGAACAACACTTTAAATCTTTGTTTGTTGAAGTCAGTTTAAGAAGTCGTCACTCTGGATCTCCCTCTACTGAGAGAATTGTTCAGCACACAGTTTTTCCTGTTTGTTGGATTTTGCCTGCATTGTTGACAGAACCCGGCTCGTTGTTTTCCTGTTTCCTGTCTTTATGCTAAGCTATGCTAACCGTCTGCAGCCCAGGCGACTCCCTCTGGTGCTGGAAAAAGAAAGCCAACGTGCAAAAACTGCAGAGGAGCTGAAATTCACCGTAACACACTGTGATACTTCACTTTATGAGCTAACAGACAGGAGAAGGGAAAAACAAAAGATGCTGCAGGATAAGAGACAGATCTGGATCTCTGCTGAGTGCTGACTTCAGAACTGAGGTGCTGGCTGTTTCTCAACATCTTACAACTTATTTATGATGAATTATTCTGTTTCAGTGGATAAACTGTTCTGAGTCTCTAATGAGACTCTCAAATAAACAAAATAATCTTGTAACTTCATTGCGTCATGACGCGTCTCACTGGTTTGTCATTCAGTCTGTTCATAAATCTGCAGTTTAACTCTGTAATTATCTGAACCACTGATTTGGAAAGCAGACGTGACGGCCAGCTGTAAACATCAATCACATCCACTGAGACAGAGCTCCTCCATCAGTCCACCATCAGGTTACAACATCACACGACGTCATGACGTCATTAAAGTGAAGAGTCAGAAATCACATTCACTCCTCAGCATCTTTAAAGTTTAAGGGTTTTTGTTTGTTTTCTACATTTTATTGCCTTTTGCTGAATCGAACTCTGCAAACTGTTTCTCTCACTACGGATGACGGATGATTTTCGTAGAAACATTAATCTTAATCTGCATCCAACTAAATTAACAACAATCAGCTCCACCTTCAGAAATACTCTCATTACTATCATGTAATATCAGGCAATCACATCACACACCTGTTATTATCATTATCACTATTATTATTAAGATTATAAAATATGTCTGTCAATAAACAACAAATACACAAGAGATGACACAAAACACCATCACACAGGAAGCACCACGGCATCATCGATCCCTCGTATCAATCCATCATATACTTATGTGTGTGTGTGTGTGTGTGTGTGTGTGTGTGTGTGTGTGGTGTTTATTAACTGCAGCTTTGACATTGTGAAACATGGCAGTTTAGATTATTTTTGTGTAACATTAAATCGTTTGAGCTCCTGTTCACTGGACTTCTGGTTCTGGTTCTGTGTCAGATAAACGTTGAATGTTTGGTCCGATGTGTGTCGACCTCGTGCATATGTTTACAGACACTCAGTGTCATGTCTGCTGTTCCATCAAACAGCAGCTTCACATTTACATCTTGTGACTTTTTCTCTTTACAGAATATTTCCTGAAGTTTTGATCTTTCCCTCCTTCATCTGAACAGTTCTCATTATTAATCCTCATGCTGAACACAGTCAGTGAACCTTCCTCCTCCTCCATGTGTGGAGAGAGGTCAGTGTGTGTGTGTGTGTGTGTGTGTGTGTGTGTGTGTGTGTGTGTGTTAAGCCTACCGTGAATGAGGCAGCAGAGGGTCAGGACATGCAGCGTGAAGATCCGAGAATCCATCCTCAGCAGCTGAGTCGCAGAGAGGGAAATTGAGCGGAGATCCTCCTGAACCGGTGGACAACACCGGAGTGAGGGAGGAGGGAGAGAGGAGGGAGGGAGAGAGGGAGGGAGAGAGAGAGGGAGAGAGAGAGGGAGGGAGAGAGAGAGGGAGAGAGAGAGGGAGGGAGGGAGAGAGAAAGGGAGGGAGGAAGGGAGGGAGAGATGGAGAGAGAGAGGATCAATGGAGGATTTGCTCTGAGTGGGAGTGGACGATGCTCCTCCCCCCAAAAACATCCAAAGGAGAAGATTTGGCAGCTGAGGAGGAGGATGCTGTGTGTGTGTGTGTGTGTGTGTGTGTGGTCTTCTACATGGTGGACGATCTGATGATTTTATTTGATGTTTTCCAGTTTAAGTTTTTTAAGCTCAGCACACCAGTCAGTGTATCTGGTGTGTTTCCGGTCCGTCTCCAGCTCCGTGTTCCTCTGCCGGGCTGCACCGGGCTGCACTGAGCTGCACCGGGCTGCACATGTCTGATTTCACAGAGGATGTTTTTGAGAAGAATGAAAAGTGCTTCTGGACTCAGTGAGTTTAAATACAAACAGCTGCTCCTGAACCGACTTTTCATCCATCAGTAAATTAAGTGTTATCACTGTTACTGGATGTGAGTTTACAGTCTGTGCTTTAAATCGCTGCAGATGGAAACACGTCGGCTCGATGTGATGATGTGAGGAAGGTTTCTGTCTCCTCATCGCTCCACGTGTGTCTTCTCTGGGAGCTTCGGTGGATGTTTCAGTCACGCTTCATCTTTTCAGATTTACAGACTCACAACATGGATTTGCATCAACACAGAACACATGAGCAATCAGGACACACGATGAATGTGGCAGAACCTCCAGAACCTCACAGTGTACAGAACGGTCTGAACCTCAGCTGATCTTTGGTCGCTGGCCTCACTGCTGTCACATCGCTGGTTTCAGATCATGTAGCAGCTCTCCGTCCTGACATCTGGTGAGGACGAGATTACTCTGAGCGTCGGCTGCTGCTGTCCAGCACCAGAACTGTGGGTTACAATAAAAAAACTCGTAGTAAATATTCTTTAGATGTGTTAGTGGTGTCAACTTTTTAATGTGTTTGATATTTGTTGATGACCAAATATCTGCAGAGCCGAGGACAAGAAGCGGAGATCATGAGATCATGGCTCAAAGAGGAAAAACTCCAGAAACGAGACAACAGCTTCAGCACATTTAAACACGAGGCTGGCGTCTCCTGCTCTTTACTGTGGCGTCATTAAAAACACCATCTTCATCTGAACGAAAGGTTTAGATGGAGGTGCATGTTCAAGTGAAGCTGGTGTGACGTGGTCTTCGTCGTCGTTGGTGATTTGAAGTCAAAAGACACAAGATGTCTGAGATGAGTCTGTGATGTCCCTCCTGATCCTCTGTTGTTCTCGTCTCTCTGAGTTACAGACTGTAGCAGGACGAGTCGTCAGCAAAAATATAATTCAACATAAAGATTTCACACTTCAACAAACAAACCTCAGTGGGACCAACAGCCTCGGGTCGGATGGGTCCAGGTGTGAAAACACCTTCAGACTCCGAGCCGTCATCAGGAGCTGCGTCAGCTCAAAGAGACACACTGACAACACAACGCCTCCAACAAACAGCCTCCGTCAGGTCTGAAGCTCCGGATGCTTCCGTCAGCTTCCTCTCTGCAGGGAGGCCGAGCAGAGAAGATGTTCAATCACATGACGTTTAATATTTAATCAGGGGAAAACTTTAAAAGCTTGTTTGTAACGTTTTCTAAGATCTCAGGGACGTGATTCCTCTGTACGGTCGGTACTGTTCAACCATCAGTGATGCGTTTGATTAAATAATGATGATGTTGAACTGAACTGTGACTCTTTACAGCAGATAGAACAGATGAAGTTCTCCTGCAGACCCGGCTGTTGAGTGTTAGCAGCGCTGCACGAGCCTCAACGACGCCTCTGTAGTCTAATCCGTCGTCACTGTTTCACTTCAGGGTTTATTTCCGTCTCCGTCTACTTTATCTTGGAAAACTCCTCCCCTGAGTTCTGCCGGTCCCTGCAGAACCAGTCTGTAATTAGACGTGTTGACATTCACTTGTTTCTCATTATTTTTGCAGGAGTGTTTCTTGGCTCAGACTTCCTGTGAGAGTCTCAGGTGACTGACAGAGAAAACACACAGCAGCTCCGACATGAAAACACTCAACTCTGGAAGAAGGAAATGAGGATAAACCAAAAAACAAAAAAAAACACCCCTCACTTCTCGCTTCATGTGAAGAACTCAAGTTCTTCTTCAGTCTCGTCGAGTGAGCAGCAGCGAGCGGCTTCTTCAGAAGACGGAGAGCAAACTGATATTTTTAGCTGCAGGAGAGGAAACCTGCACTGATTTAAAACACTGGGATTCTCCTCTAAAGGAGCAGTTCACCAAAGAATGAAAACTCTCCTTGCCTCATGCTGATTGAACATTTCTGGATCTTCACAGTAAAACACAGCTGAAGCAGCTGGAGACTTCATATAAAACAGAGAAACAACCAAACGAGCTGTACGGAGCCATTTTACGGTTTTTTAGTTTTGTTGCTGTTTTATGTTTTTAGGTGTAACTTGTGTATCAGAATACTACAGGAGCACTGCGGTCAGTGCAGCTCAGTCAGACAGCCTCCCAGTGAAGACGTGTGGACCGCAGACTGGGACTGAACTCTGAGAGCGTCAGTGTGGAGACAGAGGACACAGTACAGAGGTGATTTAATAACAATAATAATAATAGATTTAATTTATATAGCGCCTTTCAGGGTACCCAAGGACACTTGACAAAGTGGAATAAACATATATGAAAACAAACAAAGCAAAGAATAAATGGAGCGCCTCTCAGTCAGCACTGAGGGAACAGCTGCACCGCCGTCAACACCGTTGCCAGCACCGCAGGGAGCAGCACCCTCCGTCCAGAAGCAAACTTGCGTCTGGAGGTCCTATGCACACAGCGAGGGCGACGCAGGAGACCCAGAGATCCAGAGATCCAGAGATCCAGTCTCAGTGACAGAGGCTGGGGCGAAGTGACAGCAGAAGTCCAGGAGCTCCTGTGCTGAACACCCGAAGACCCCACCAGCAACGGTGGAGCATCGACCATCCAACATCTCCGCGAGCCGGGAGAGACCACAGCAGCAGAGGAGGAGACAAAGGAGCCAGGCGGTGAAAAACCCAGAGGTGGAGGGAGGACCAGCGGAGCAATAATGGACATCCCACAGAGCATCGAGTACGTCTGCTTATAAGTTAGCATTGCTATGCTAACTGCTGAGCGGTGAGGCTAACAGCGGATCAGCGGAGAAAGATGATTCCATGGAGCCAATTCTTCAGGTGTGCAGGCTTCAAAGGTAGTAGCACAGCCTCAGAGCTTGCAAAGACAACTTGGCTTTCTTCTTTTAACAGAAAAAAGCAGTTTTGTCACGGATCGAGAAGCAGCGATATTCACGCCAGCGTCCTCTCGCATCCGGGTTGCCATTTACACTACAGAGGCAATTTACTGCGGCTCTGACCCGGACTATGACTCCGGGAACGAGAAGACACATCAGGAGAGGCCAGAGAGAGAGAGAGAGAGAGAGAGAGAGTTGGACATCATCAGCGTGTAGAGACAGAATATCTTCACGTTACTGTTAATTGAGGATTGATTTGGACCGAACCAGAGGAGACTGTGGAGACAAACCAGAACTGTTCTGGTTTTGTGTCCAGTTTTAATGAAGTGAGTTTGACCATGAGTAAACAAGCAGATTAAACTGGTCAGTCAGTCAGAGACAGAAACTTGAGGTCAGACGGTGGACGGTTGGATTTTCCTGCTAGAAAGAGTCTAAATATTTCCTTTCTTGACATTTAGTGAGTTTATGTTGTTGACTTATTAGACTCAGCAGTGAACTGGCTGCTTTTACCTCTCCAGCTGAAGCTCCAGGCTGTCAGACTGTCAGCTCTGAGCTACAGAGGGCTGTTAGGAGACGGGAGGGGCCTGGCCGGGCCGGGCCGGGGTAAGCTGGTTAGCACCCTGGAGGATGTCGAACGGATTTTCAGTTTAGGGTGAACTGTCCCTTTAAATAAGCAGATGCATGTTGTCTCATTGTAGATTAAATGTTTTGTATTTGTCCTTCAGTTAAAGGTCAGAAGGACAGGATGTCATTTTCAGAGTAAATAGGTAAATGTGCGTCTCCAGAGGGAAGCCGTTCATCTGCTCCGCTGAGCGTGATATAAACTCCTGATTCATTTGTTAATTAGAGCTGAATAATGAGATCGTTTTCTTAACGACTCTCCATTAGAGACGTTACTGCTGATATACAGGCAGCTCGCAGAGAGGAGGATCAGACTGTTAAAGCTGCAGCATGTTCGTCTGCACAGAAACTCTTTTCAGTCAATTCTCTGAGTTTCTGAGTTTCATCTTCTGTGAAACCTGGAAGAGTAACACAAACACACACACACACACACTGAGAATATCCCTTTGCAGTTGTATGTTTACCTGATAGCAGCTGTGTTGTCATGTGCACACTGTCCAGAGACAGATGGGTTTAATTCCAGGATGTTTCCCAGCATCCTCGGCTCTGCGGCTTATTACCAGCGCTGCCTACAGCTGTAATGAGCACACACCAAACATAAAAGAAGAGCGTCTGCAAGCTTCAGCAAGTTAGAACTGCAGAAAATCTTGTTAATGGCTGAAGGAGGTTTTAACAAAGAGCTGATGAAGTAAAAACAACAATTTCTTTCCTGCAGCTACTGGAAAACTTCTCAGTGAGACATGAAACACTCCTGCAGCTGCGATCAGCACGGCAACACTCAGGTGTGTCACTGTAACACCTGAAGGCCTGAACATCCAATCAGCTGACAGCAGGAGTCTGATCAGCTCCAGCTCTGATCAGGTGGAGATCACAGACATGAGGCACCAACACTGAGCCTGCACCGCCACCTGGTGGAGGAGCAGGGAACTCACACATGACGACTGACTTCAGCTGTCTGAAGTCAAACACATTCACTTTAACATGATAACACAGTGATGAAGGCAGTGACAGAGCTCCAGGAACAGCTGGATTATAAACACATCTGTTGATCTGCAGCACTGAAGCCAAAACATTCAACACAAAACTGTTGATAAAGTGATTTTAATGTGAATGTTTACAGCGTCATCACATCCTGTTATGAAGGTTTTGTGAATCCTGACTTTGAACGGTACATTAAAGTTTACATTTCATTTGTCTTTGTTGATTATTAATAGAAACAGATTCTATTCAGTTATTATTCTATCTGATTTTAGTTCATCTCCACAGAAGACAGGTTAGAAGACAGAAGGCAATTTTGTATTTTTCATAAATAAGTACTAAACATTGTTATCAGACGTGCAGCCAGTTAGTCAGTCAGTCAGCCGATCAGCTGGCCAGCCTGTCGTTCAGGTAGCTGGAGGTCTTGGCGTCCTGCAGCAGTGACTTGGTGACATCATACAGGTTCTGCTGGTAGGCCAGCCTATAGCGGCTGTACACATCATCACAGTGCGTCAGCAGGCGCTTCACGTTGGAAGTGACGCTGCTTGGAGCTCCGTCCAGCCTGAAACAGACACACAGGTGAGATGAGATCAGATGATTTCAGGTTGATCACTGTCAGTGACGCTGCTTCACACCGACTTACTTTTTGAAAATGTCCTCGAACAGGCTGGAGGTCAGCGGACGGTGGCGTTTGAGCTCCTCCAGGTAAACGAAGTCTCCCTTCAGGATCACCTTCTGGTACAAGATCTCTGCCCAGTCTGGACTGTAGCTGTACGCCTCCGACACCACGAACACCTGACAGACACACACACGGTGTGTCAGTCATGTTCTACTTCAAGTATGTTAACTGCTGTAAGTCTGTCATCACGTGAACTGACCTGGTAACATCGTGGCAGCGACGTGACGGCGTTCAGCAGCTCTGCAGGTCGCAGGTTGATGACGCGCAGATCCGATCCCTGGTTCAGGAAGTGCAGCTGAAGAGCCACAAGCTTCGCTGTCCGAACACAACGACTCGCCTGACGCACGCACGAGTCCTGGACACACACACACACACACACACACACACACACACACACACACACAAAATCAAACAAAAAAAAGGTAGAAGGTAGGTTTGTCATAAATTCAGGTTTCTTAAATCTGTCACGAGTAAACCCTCTTCCAAAATGAATAAATAGAGGATCTCTGATGCTGACGGTGTTTCCGGTACCAGTGAGTCGATGCACACAAGTGCAGCTGCAGGCTAACAATAAGCTAGCTGCTAACAAGAGGAGGAGAATCACAGATCCTAAAAGCTCTTCTCAGATTGTTTTCTTTTTACAATCGTAACCGTGCCACAGCGTACAGAGACGTTGTTGTACCTTGGAGAAGCTCTCTGCTGCGTCCTTCAGCAGACCCAACACTTTGACCAGTGAACTCTTCAGCTCTGGATCGACGACTGTTCAGAGAGAAGTCACAAGCTCAGGTCAGAAACAACAACAGGCTGATGAACCAGAAGTGCTCTGACTCTCAGGCTGGTTCTGGTGCTCACCCCAGGCCTTAGACTCGATGATCTTCAGCTGAGTTCTGGCAGCCATCTCGTGGTTCTCTCCGATCTCCCGCCTCATGCTGAAACACAGCGCCACCATGTTGTGTTTCTCGCTGTCTGCGGGGAGGCAGCGCTTTAAGTAATCCAGCAGAGCCGTCTTCAGACTGGAGCTCTGCGACAGGAACAAGATCAGGTCAATGTGGAGGCAAGCGCGACTGTTGTGACGCTCAGACGAGTTCAGACGGAGTGAAACTGGATCCATGTAAATCTTAGTTACGTAAAACTAAGTTATTGAAATGTCTCAGGTGGTTAAATCATCATAATGTTCATTTACAATTCAACAATATTCATTTAACTTATTAATTAAACTGACATTTCAGTCACTGCTTGGTTGCTATTTTTCTTTTAACGCTTCACACCAAAAGTTTCACACCAAAAACAGAACAAAACAAATTTGGAGGGATTGTGTCTTCAGAGGCTTTTAATATGAAACTGTGCAGGAAGTGATGGGTAAAAATTGAGGTTGAGATGCGTTTCGGTTAAAGAGACATTCTGTGTTTTCTCCTGTAGATTCACATCTTTACTCAACAAAATATAAAATACAGTCACGACCAAACTTTTAAACTTTTAACTCACTCAGCTGTGGATTTGACATTGATGGACACTGTTGATGTAATTGATCTTTCTTATTACAATAAATACAGTTTGATCGTTTACGATAAAACTTTAGTTACAGTAACATCAGACTCCTGCAGACTCGGGGCCTGATCCTGCTCGCTGGGAACAAAAGCCTTTAATGACATAATCTAACATGAGATTAACCCTCAGGTGTGACTGGAGAGATCCTCTGTGTGTGTGTGTGTGTGTGTGTGTGTGTGTGTGTGCGTGTGTGCGTGTGTGTGTGTGTGTGTGTGTGTGTGTGTGTGTGTGTGTGGGTGTGTCCACCTGTCCTCTGTCTGTGTCCACTTTCTTCCTCAGCAGCATCTCGAAGCGATGGTTCTGATGCAGCAGGTCGAAGACGTACGTCATCTCATTATACCTGCCGATACCTGTCAGCAGACGCACCTGCACACACACACACACACACACACACACACACACACACACCTTTGAGCATCATTGAGCTAATATCACAATTACAGGGCTGTGCCATATGAAGGTCGATCCACCGGGAAATATAATTCTGGTCCTATCACACAGCGGGTCAGTGGGCGGGGCTTACCAGCAGGCTGTAGTGCTCTCCCGGAGCGAGGTAGGTGTGGCTGAGGTGACGGGCGGCTTGCAGCACTCTGACGATCCCCTCCATGTTACAGGTGAGACTGAAACAGTCGTGAGCAACGACCAGCAGCTCCACGACTGCAGGAGAGAGGAGGAGGAACGATGTGTGTCAGGACAGCAGGAAGGACGGGTCTCAGCCCAGAACAGACCTCAGTCACTTCTGGTGCTGATCCAGACATTTCTCTTACTTTCTCTAACATTGTGAGGGGGGCGGAGGTATGCACTCTACTGAGTGCCATTCTAGTTAGCTGAGAATTAAAGAAAAGGCCCTAACTGAGTGTGTGTGTGTGTGTGTGTGTGTGTGTGTGTGTGTGTGTGTGTGTGTGTGTGTGTGTGTGTGTCGTACTGCAGCTCAGGTCTCGCAGTGGAACCGCCTCCAGGTTCTCCAGCAGTTTGACTCCCACCAGGTTCGGATCGTCACACAGTTTGATGAGCTGGACCAGCGAGTCGCGGCCCTCCGACGGCCTGAAGACCTGCCTCTCTGCTGAGACACCAGAATCAGTTACACCGACTGTAACACAGTCAGAACAGAAAGAAACTATTCAAGAAGTTCTGGATTCTTTACACGATATTATCATATATCTATTATTAGCATGATAGCAATATATTATTTCGTTTGAATATCATGGTTGTTGTCAGTACCGGTTCATCCTCAGCAGCATCCTGAGATGAAGGTTAAGATTTCAGTTACTCTACTTTGTGAGATGATTGCTGTGATTTTTACCTTTTGAGTGAATTTGGTGTTTAAGAGAAGCTCATAAAATGTGAGCTGAGAGTAAACAGAGTTCAGAAGTGCCTAATGTAACTCCCCAAAGAAAAAAGTTCTGTGCATCCATCAGAACAAACCTGTGTCTTTCAGAGAATACAATATAAAACCCATGCAGACTGCAGCGGTTCTGATCTCACCGGGCTGCAGCTCCTGGCTGGAGGCCAGCAGCGCCTGGACCACAGCGGAGGAGACCAGCTCGGCCACGGCGTCTGCAGAGAGACCCTGAGCTTTGATGAAGGCCTGAGCCTTCCTGAAGCGCTCCGGCTGGTCCGACAGCAGCAGCTTCTCCAGAACCGAGCGAGGCTCCTCCCCGCAGATCTGACTGAAGGAGCACTGCAGCTCCTGGACGGGACAGACGGACAGAACACACTCAGACCTGTGGTGCTGACACCAGCATGTGCAGTATGTGCTGGACCGGCCGGTACCTTGGAGAGCTGGTGGAGGCTGAGGACTTGTTTGCAGTAGTTGTTGCCATGGCGACACTGATCCACCAGTCTCTGGAGCTGGACGGCGACCTCGTCGTCAGGGAGCGGGAGCATCACGAAGGACAACAGGCTGCTGATGGAGGGAGCTGGAGGAGGAGGAGAGGGAGGAGAAAGATGTTCAGCTGTGGTTCTATTAGCTGGTTCATCGTGTCCTGATCCTGTGAGATGTTTTTAATAATTTCATATCTAACATAATTATCTAAAAACTTTAAAATAAGAATTTCATTTAGTTTTCTTTCTAGAAATAAATGAAATACACAACTAAGTGTTCAAGTGAGGATTCAGAGACGATATGAACACATTTTGTTCAGCAGCAGCTTGTTTCAGAAGCTCTGATGAGATTTAAACCATCACGCAGCTTAAATGTTCAGATGGAAGCGTATCGGCCAATCAGAGTTATTATTATTATTATTCCTCCTGATGATGCAAAGAGAGTTTTAACTGAACAGTTTGCAGAACGCTGTGATACGAGCAGGTCATGAAGAGTTTTCATATATAAGTGCAGCTCACAGCTGGTGATGCCGGTCCTCTGCGGAGCCTCTGCTGCCTCCTCCTGTGGTTCTGGGTTCAGTTCTCCGGAGGCCAGACCTCGGCAGCGCAGCACCACCCACATGTCCGGGTGATGGAGGGAGAAGTACCGGCAGACCCGACTGGCTTCGTGAATACTACCGTCATCTAGTAACTGACCGATCAGCTCGGTCAGAGTGCTCCTCTCCTCCGGACTCAGCGCTGAGTGGATCTTCGGCTCCTCCTGCTCCCCAGGGGGCCCCGGGAGTCCCTCCACACTGAGACAGCCCTCTGTGTTCAGGTCTGATATGTTGGAGAAGGAGAACTCCTTCATGAGCACTTCGTAGGTGTTCATTTCATGTGTGATGGCGGGCGGCAGGTTGAAAACACTCTCCTTCTCCATGGCGACGGTGAGGACGCGGCGTCGGACGCGGCTGATCCACAGCTTTTTCTCCAGGCTCTCCAGTTTGTCCACAGGAGCCGGGCTGAGCAGGGAGAGCCAGTGAGCGGCGAGGCAGAGCAGCAGGCAGCGATCCTGGATGTCCAGCAGCTCGGCCGCAGCCTCCGCGGCCTCGGAGGAGTCCGAGCTCCCAGCGTCAGCCTGGGACAGGAAGAACTGGGAGGCTGATTCTGGATCAGTGCCGTCGGCCTTCAGCTGCTCGTGACATCTCCTCCAGAAACTGACTCGCGTCTCCAACCTTCTCCACTGACGCTTGGCCTTCTGGGAGTTCACCTCCTGGAGAAGCTGCATGGACGACAGAAACATCTGCTTTGTCAAACATCATAAAACGCAAGATGTTTCAATCAACACTACAGCTGACAATGAAAAAAATGTAAAAGTAACTCTCGCTGTGCGCTGCGTGGTGGATCAGACCTGGCTGAGCAGCAGGCGGTGGACGGACAGGCCGGCCAGCTGGGCCACCTGCCGGGCCTGGCTGTAGCGGCCCCGGGCCTGCAGAGCGTCCACCGCAGCCTGGAACTCCTCCTGCTGGACGGAGGGAGAAGAGCTCTGCAGCAGCCGGGGAGACAGGCTGACCTCTGACCCCTGCAGCAACTGACTGAGCTGACTGAGCTTCCTGAAGTCTGGACCTGCACACACACACACACACACACACACACACACACACACACACACACACACACAGGTGAGACAAACATGTTCCTACAGACGATGCTGTTTGTTCAGCTGCTAATGAATCCTGTAATGATATTAATTATTGATCCCTGTCATCTCCAGGACCGGTCATGGTCTCTCTGGTCTCACCGTTGGATTTGAGGAGTTTGTCGACGTCGGCCAGGAGCTGCAGCAGCCGGTGGAGGTCGTACTGGGAGGAGCAGCGCTGCAGCATAGTGAGGAGCAGCACCGACGCCTGGCTCTCCACCCACTGCAGGGGGAGTCCACTGGAGGGCGCTGGGCCACCGTTCCTCAGCTGCATCAGCGAGGAGGGAATAAATCATAAGTGAATAACTTTATTCTGACAAGGATCCAGTTTAACTTTTAAGAAAAAATTCTAAGGAGATTTTCATCACTAGGAGGCTGAACACGGCTCCAGCTCTCCATCCATCCAATTACTTCATATTAAATTAATTTTGAGAGAATCTGCAAAAGGAAAAGCAGATGTGTGTGTTTCCTCACAGCTATGAGGGTCCTCTGGAAGTCCAGCAGCTTTGCTTTGGCCTCAGAGAAGTTCCTGTAGTCACAACACAACTCAAACATCCTCAGCACCAACACCAGAGGACAGTCCTGAGAGACAAGACGGACAGGAGGGTGTCTGATCAGTTAACAGGGAGAGTTCTTAAAACATTCAAACCTGACAAACAAACCCCTGGAGAACCAGTCAGGACAGAATCATGAAAAACTTCAATAAACTGCATATTAAAAAGACTTTTCCCCAATAAAAAGATTTAATATATTCTGGGAGAAAAGATGGCAAAGTGGGAGCATCACAGTGTTTTGAATATGGTGTTAAGGATGCAGCTCTAATCCTAATCCAGCCATCTACCACTCGTAGAGAAGAAGAAGAAGAAGAAGAGAGAGTGTTTTTACTGGCAGGAAGAGCTGGAAGCCTCGTAGGAGGGGCCTGACGAGGCCCCGCCCCAGCAGCGCCCTCCAGATGATTGACAGGTCATGCAGGGTCCACTCGTGGTGCTGAGGGGCCTCCAGCAGGTGGGAGGTGGCTTCACCATAAGTGACATCATCAACGGAGGTCAGCACCCACGCACACAGGCACGGCAGTAGCTCCGCCCCCTGTCAATCAAGCAGGGTTGAACTGTGTTTCAGTCTCCAGAAAGATGTTTAGTATTTACTACATCAAAACTCGTACGTGTCATTTTACTGTCTGAATAAATATTGTTGAATAAAGTTCATTAAACATTCGACATCAGTCTGCAGCGCCGGTGTTCTCCTGAGACTCCACACACACAAAACATCCTGAGCATTAACATTCCCTACATGCAGCGCTGCATATGTTCAGAGATCTTTCAATACAATAAAAGTACATCCAAAGAATATAAAGTCGTTCTGTCCTGTGGTGAGGAGAATGTTCTGAGGACTCTGGGTCGATTCTCTGCTCGGACTTCGGCCTCGTTTGCTGTTTTGCTTCGACTCACATTGTGTTTGTTTATGAGACGATTCGGCCCGGAGGTGTTTCACCTGCAGCTGTAAATGCTGCCTTCACTGAGTTTTAAATCATCTGAATGATTTGATTAAATCTCTCTCATAACTCATAACTCTGCCCCGTCTACATCTTCTGTTTCTCTCAGTGACAGCTCACATTACAGGCATCAGAATGAGAGACTGAGAAGCTCAGTCAGTACATGATAATGCAACTGTGTAATAATCTTTGGTAATTTAAATGTATTAATCACTTTTTATTGGCTGAATGTGAGCAGACTGTAACGTGACATGAAAATGAGACCGTCTCTTAGGCGTCTGTACGAGCCTGAGAACGATTCATGGAGGATGTTTAAAGCTGCTGACTGTTGATTTCTTTATGCAGGACTTTTCTACGAGAGTCTGAACGATGAGACTTTATGTTTTGAGTGTCTCGTCTCAGTTTCTCTCTCCGCTCCGCTAACAGAGAGCAACAGTAGCTAACGTTACGTCTGCTAACATCAACAACACAGAAGTCTCACAGAGAACTTTCATCTCTTGGTGGAGTTTAACAGAAGCAGTGAAGTTTATGTGGTTACCTGTTGACAGGCAGCCATTACAGCCAGCGTTGGGCAGCGTTGCACCAGCGCCTCCTGCAGCAGGTACCTGCAGGGCGCCGCCTCCTCCTGGCTCTGCAGGAGCACCTGGAACAGCTCCGTGTGGTGCTCCGGGCTCCCAGGGACCTCCTCCGTGCTCAGAGAGGCTGACTGCTCCTCAGAGCTCCTCCTCTGACTGTACACCTGCAGGTCCCGGAAGGCCAGACTCAGGTGGGCCTGCAGGGCGGGGCCAAACTGAGCTGCCAATGACCTCACCTGGAGGAAGAACCAAATATGGTCAAAGGAAGAAGCTGGACATGACAGAAATGACATCACAGTAGAAATTACATCCAAAAACTGACAATGCACCATGTTGAGTGATTAATCATGAAGTTTTAGATCCTCTACGAGATGATGGACCAGTTAACTTTGAGTCTCGTGATGCATTCAGGTGTGAGGTGTGTGCTCACCTGCTCGGCTGGGAAGTTGTGCAGCTGAACAAACAACAGGAAGTGGATGAACTGTCCGTCTGCAGCGCAGTGGGCGGGATAAACAGAGCTGAGCTTCAGACTGTGCAGCTGACAGAACTGAACCGGCAGCGCCCACTCCTGGGCCGCCTCGTACGACGACCTGACACACACACACAACTTCTCCTGTCACACAAAAAACCTTTTTCCAATTATTCTGACAGCACATGAACACACCGTTACCTGCTGATGCCTTTCTGCTCCAGGTTGTCTGTCACTGCAGTCTCCAGGTAGCCAATCAGCTCCTCCGCTGCTCCAGGCTCCGCCTCCGCCAGCTTCACAGCTTTAGATACTGAAGAGACAAATCAATGTGTTAACCCAGTGTGTGTGTGTTGTGTGTGTACCCAGCGTGTGTGTGTTGTGTGTGTACCCAGTGTGTGTGTGTTGTGTGTGTACCCAGCGTGTGAAGATGCTGTGTGGGGCCGGTGTGTGTGTTGTGTGTGTACCCAGTGTGTGTGTTTTGTGTGTTCCCAGTGTGTGTGTGTTGTGTGTGTGTGTTGTGTGTGTACCCAGCGTGTGTAGATGCTGTGTGGGGCCGGTGTGTGTGTTGTGTGTACCCAGTGTGTGTAGATGCAGTGTCGGGCCGGTGTGTGTGTTGTGTGTGTACCCAGTGTGTGTAGATGCTGTGTGGGGCCGGTGTGTGTGTTGTGTGTGTACCCAGTGTGTGTAGATGCTGTGTGGGGCCGGTGTGTGTGTTGTGTGTGTACCCAGTGTGTGTAGCTGCAGTGTCGGGCCGGTGTGTGTGTTGTGTGTGTACCCAGTGTGTGTAGATGCAGTGTCGGGCCGGTGTGTGTGTTGTGTGTGTACCCAGTGTGTGTAGATGCTGTGTGGGGCCGGTGTGTGTGTTGTGTGTGTACCCAGCGTGTGTAGATGCTGTGTGGGGCCGGTGTGTGTGTTGTGTGTGTACCCAGCGTGTGTAGATGCTGTGTGGGGCCGGTGTGTGTGTTGTGTGTGTACCCAGTGTGTGTAGATGCAGTGTCGGGCCGGTGTGTGTGTTGTGTGTGTACCCAGTGTGTGTAGATGCTGTGTGGGGCCGGTGTGTGTGTTGTGTGTGTACCCAGCGTGTGTAGATGCTGTGTGGGGCCGGTGTGTGTGTTGTGTGTGTACCCAGCGTGTGTAGATGCTGTGTGGGGCCGGTGTGTGTGTTGTGTGTGTACCCAGCGTGTGAAGATGCTGTGTGGGGAAGGTGTGTGTGTTGTGTGTGTACCCAGTGTGTGTGTGTTTTGTGTGTTCCCAGTGTGTGTGTGTTGTGCGTGTGTGTTGTGTGTGTGTTGTGTGTGTACCCAGCGTGTGTAGATGCTGTGTGGGGCCGGTGTGTGTGTTGTGTGTGTACCCAGTGTGTGTGTGTTGTGTGTACCCAGTGTGTGTAGATGCTGTGTTGGGCCGGTGTGTGTGTTGTGTGTGTACCCAGTGTGTGTAGATGCTGTGTGGGGCCGGTGTGTGTGTTGTGTGTACCCAGTGTGTGTAGATGCTGTGTGGGGCCGGTGTGTGTGTTGTGTGTGTACCCAGTGTGTGTAGATGCAGTGTCGGGCCGGTGTGTGTGTTGTGTGTGTACCCAGTGTGTGTAGATGCTGTGTGGGGCCGGTGTGTGTGTTGTGTGTGTACCCAGTGTGTGTAGATGCTGTGTGGGGCCGGTGTGTGTGTTGTGTGTGTACCCAGTGTGTGTAGATGCTGTGTGGGGCCGGTGTGTGTGTTGTGTGTGTACCCAGCGTGTGAAGATGCTGTGTGGGGCCGGTGTGTGTGTTGTGTGTGTACCCAGTGTGTGTGTGTTTTGTGTGTTCCCAGTGTGTGTGTGTTGTGTGTGTGTGTTGTGTGTGTACCCAGCGTGTGTAGATGCTGTGTGGGGCCGGTGTGTGTGTTGTGTGTGTACCCAGTGTGTGTGTGTTGTGTGTACCCAGTGTGTGTAGATGCAGTGTCGGGCCGGTGTGTGTGTTGTGTGTGTACCCAGTGTGTGTAGATGCAGTGTCGGGCCGGTGTGTGTGTTGTGTGTGTACCCAGTGTGTGTAGATGCTGTGTGGGGCCGGTGTGTGTGTTGTGTGTGTACCCAGTGTGTGTAGATGCTGTGTGGGGCCGGTGTGTGTGTTGTGTGTGTACCCAGTGTGTGTAGATGCAGTGTCGGGCCGGTGTGTGTGTTGTGTGTGTACCCAGTGTGTGTAGATGCTGTGTGGGGCCGGTGTGTGTGTTGTGTGTGTACCCAGTGTGTGTAGATGCTGTGTGGGGCCGGTGTGTGTGTTGTGTGTGTACCCAGTGTGTGTAGATGCTGTGTGGGGCCGGTGTGTGTGTTGTGTTGGCTCCAGTGCTGCAGGATGATGTTCATGGCTCTGATGTCGACCCTCAGCTTCAGGCTGCAGGCTCCCAGCAGCTCACAGAAACAAACGGCCGCCGACGTCACAGACGGCACGTTGAAACACTGCAGGGCCGACCGGTACACCTGCTGCCCGGCCTGCTGCAGCCTGACACACACACACACAGACACACACACACACATTAGTTTTCTCTTCCCTCTGTGGGCTGAGCAGCTGTATTAAAGCCCGTCATTCTCACATTACTGTGACGTCACCGCCGCCGCTCAGCTGATGCACGAGGAAGGTGGCGTATGCAAAGGATGGTCGGCCATGACGGAGGTAAAACAGGAAGTCCAGGTTCTCCACCAGAGCGAACCTGCTGACCAGGTGAGGGCTGGAGAAATGAGGCAGCTCCGTCGTTTCTGTGGAGGAGAGTCACAGTCAGAGTGAACTGGCGTTAGCATGCTAACATGCTCACAGTGGCAAAGCTAACGTGTTTAGTTTCTGATGTTCAGTTTGTGATCTCGGAGCATCTGAAGACTTGAAGTTTAAACCGGACGAGCTGTGAACTTTCCCTCTCCAGCTGGTGTTCTGAGCTCACCGGTGGAGTTGAGGGTGTTTGCTGTCTGCCAGCTGAACAGCCTGGACGGGTCCAGAGGAGCGAGCGCCTGGAGAAAATAACAGCACGTTGATAATGTGTTCAACTTTCCTACAAGATGCACACAAGCTGAGTTCTGCCAGAGGAGAGCAGCGTGATCACAGGATGAACTCATCTGCTTTAACATGTTAATGAGGACCGCGGCTGGCAGGTGTGAGCATACCTGCAGGAGGTGGTAGACGGAGACGTCGGAGGACGGGCTGTTTCCTCGGGGCCCAGCAGGGAACAAGGCGGCCTTCAGTTTGGGGTGGGGGGCCAGAGCCATCTTCAGGAGCTGCGGGTCGACCGTCCTGTCCGACCTGCCCGACCTTTCACCCTGAACCACCACCTGTTCACAGGACGCACGCAGACAACGGTTCAAGACCAAACCGGCAAATCATCTCTTACATCACATCATCACAGATCGATCTCAACAGGCAGGAAATCACTTTGAGAGTTTTTTTTCCCAGTTACTCTTCTGTCTACATATTCTCTGGGAGAATCACAGTAAATATTCTGAACATCATCGGCTGCAGTGTGTTTACAAGAGAGATTCAGTGTTACGATCCAGACGAGCAGACGCTGATGCAGACTGTATAAAGTTAAACATGCATCCAGCGCTGAATTGCAAACTCTCTAATCCTCAGAGGGTGAGCTTGACCTACCTAACTTCTAAAACATTAGCTTAGTGCTCATCTGTGTCCAACATCTGACCGCATGCATCAAGAACTCACATCTTTACAGCTGGATATCAAAGCTCCACGTCCAAGTCTCTGATGAGGAATTCATTATTTCTTAAACTGGAGTTTGGCCTCTAATAACCCACTTACAGTTTGTATTAGCAAATCATGTTCAGCCCGCAGAGAGAACGTGATATAAGTTGATGTTGAGCGAGGTCACTGTTTGTCCTCCGGTGTGTGAACATCATCTCACTGAGCTCATGTGGTTGTTTGAGCAGAGCATAAATTACTGTCTTTGTTATTTCAATCCAAACAAAACAAGTCGCAGCAATCTTCTGTTTATGATTCAAACTCAGCCTCCAGGCTTCATTTAAAATCACTTCATCATTATTGCATTAAACAAAAGAAGAATATTCTGAAATGACTCATATAATCCTACAAGCAACTAACTCAGGCGGCTGAGCTGGTGTTTACCTGGTCGATTCCTCCGGGAGCGAACATGATGGCGGCCAGAGCCAGCAGGCTGTGTCCCTCCAGCAGCAGGCTGCTGAGAGACGCCTGGCTGCCCGGCAGCAGAACCTGAGCGCTGGTCAGACTGGCCTGGAAGACCAGTCCTGGATCTGGAGGAGCAGACGGACGACGGAGAGCCAGTCACAATAAACAAAGTGACAAAGTGTTCCTCCAGAGCCGGCCAGCTCCGGAGGAATAAACACCCACAGCACATTCTGCTCTCAACTCTAAACACACAGTTAATGACAGAAACTATTGAATGTTTAAAAAACAGCTGCCATCATGTTTTGTACACTCGAGTCCAACGAGACATCTTCAAACTTCTGATGTTTTTTTTCAACTTGCAATGATGAAACAAAGAGAAACGAGCTGAACGACTCATCAGAAACTCTGTTCTGTCTGATTTAAACCGTTGAAGATGAAAGAGTCGGACTGTGATATCACCTCAACTTCTTTTATGACACAGTCAGAGAACGTATTGTGAGAGAAATGTGGTTCAGCTCAGGGTGGCACAGAGCCAGAGAAGCGGTCCTGCAGCAGTCTGGTACCTGACAGATCTCTGGTGATCTCCTGGATCCTCACCAGCATCTCAAACCAGGGCTGGCTCTCAGACAGGCTCTGATTGGTCAGCAGGGGACAGTTTCTGGGTGTCAACCTGTGAAGGACAGAATCAGATTCATTGAAACAACAAACTGATGTTTCAGATACAGACATGTTAACAGCACACGTCAGCAGGTGGACACACACCTGTAGTGCTCCAGGTAGGTGTAGAGCAGGTACTGCAGGCTGCGGTCCAGGCAGAAGGTGATGAAGAGGCTGTGGAGGTCCAGGCCGAGGGGGGAGCGGTACTGAGGGACGGGTGGAGATGAAGCCATCACACCTCCACCCTGAGCCAGCCTCCACAACAGCTGCTCCAGGTCGGCCAGCTCCTCCGGGACGAACACACCTCTCCTGAGGAACAAACAGGAAGTCAGAGCAGAATGTGACCTCAGGAGAACCTCAACGCCGTGAAGACAGAACAGTGACATGATGTGATGTGGTGAACGGTGCTGCTGTACCGGGCCAGCAGGTCCAGGATGTTCTCCCTCATGTAGGTGCTGCAGGCCGTGTTGTTGTTGACCAGTTCTGGGGTTAACTCAGGCCACCGGGGGGCGCTGCTGGTCTCCTGGTGCCAGTTGATCCAGTCGACCACGCGGCGCCGGTCGTGCAGGGCGGTCAGGTAACACCACAACACCGCTGAGTCACAGGAGCTCAATTCTGAGGAACCAGGAACACTTTAGTTTGAGTTGATCTGGACTCTGAGGAGCTGCTGCAGGTGCTGAGAGGCCCGCTGGACTTTACCTGTGTGTTGGAGTCTGGACAGGAGGACGGCGGTCTGGCAGCTCTGGTCCCAGTTCCTCACCCAGTCCAGTCGGAGGTTCCTCCAGAGCCCCCCCTCCTCCTCAGACCTCGTCTGTCCTGCCAGCTCCTCCAGAACCTCCTCACCTCCAGCCTCCATCTGAAGCACACTGTGCAGAGGGAGCAACAACAGATGAGCCGGGCGTGACCTCGTTCTCAAAAGGTGTGAACAGAATGAGACAGAAGGGAGATAAAGAGGAGAATCAGAGGAGCTTTACACACTCCAGATAAAGACGACAGACGCTGGAGGGAATTAAGTGTTTTTTAAAGAAGACAGAGAGGTGGAACAAAAAGAATCAGAGAAGTTAACCAGCCGAGAGGCTCAGAGACGTCACGGCATCATTAACAGGACTGAAGCTCTTCAGTGGTGCTGTGGTATGTTCATGCATCTTAATGTGTTTTCATGTCGCTGCTGTCGCGCTCATTTACTCATGTTGTTCGAGAGAATACAGATCTGACATTAAAGTTTAACACACAAAGCCACAATGTGGTCGCAGCAGGAAGCATTCAGCAAACTGAAGCTCGACACTCAGCAGTCTGTCACATGCAGACACTGTTTCTCTCAGACCGCCTCCATACAGCGACCGACAGGAAATAATGGATGAATCAGTGGAATTTTACTGCTGACTCCTTTGAACCCCATCACAACAGTTACTGCTAATGCTAACGCTAATGCTAACCCAACATTTTCTGCTGTGCTGCTTCACATTAAAAGCGCTGATGGATGCTTTTATTGTGGAAAAAACAGGAAACAATTTTTTTTAACCACAGTGGCTACGCTAACACAGTGCTGTTACGATGATTTAAAATAATTACTTAATTATTTTGAATATTTATTTACTAATACAGAGTTTAAACCTGTCCATGGTGACGCGGCGTGCAGCCTCTTTACCTGTGTGCGGCGCTATCTGCAGCGCAGCGGGCGGCAGGAAGTGATCCCAGCCTCTCCATCTCCTTTATGAATGCCACACTCTGCACCTGCTCCTCTGGGAAACAACTCCGCCCTGACAGCTCCTCCACCTGATCAATCAACCAATCAGAGGCCACATATACATTGTAACGGTGTACATAAAGATGATGTAAACGTAGCTGACGATGACAACAGACACATCCTGCTGTCGGTCCTGTTCTCTGTGAACTCACCACAAACTCCCGGAGGTCCTTGTCGTCGGTGTAGAGACAGATACTGTGCAGCTGCTTCGTCACACTGAAGCCCTGAAAACACAACATGACTTCAGGTTAATATTCAGCGTGTCAGTGAATTTGAATTGATTTGATTTGATTTTAAGGGGAAAATTCTCAGCAGTGTTTTCGGTGGAAGCTAACCAATAACGGGATGCTAATGTTAGCTTGAAGGACTATTTAGGAATTTTAGACAGAGCCAGGCCAGCTGTTCCTGCCTCCAGTCTTAATGCTAAGCTAAGCTAACCATGTCCGGACATGAACACAGACATGAGATTGGCATCATCGGATCATCTGACTCTCGGAAGGAAAGCTCAAAGAGTATTTCCTTAAATGTTGGAATATTCCTTTAACACATGTGCAGCTGTGAGGTTCTGACCATGTTGGTGAGGAGCGTGTTGGCGGTCTGCAGGTCTCGGCGCTGCAGGCAGGAGAAGACCTGACGCAGACCCTCCATCCTCAGAGCCGGGAGACGCTGCTCCGGACAGCTCCGCCTCCGCAGGACGGCCTGCGCTCTGGGGATCTGATTGGTCAGGATGGACTGACGGACCACTTCCTGCAGCAGACAGACACACATACACACTCACAGACTTCTGACACATGAGGGGACATTTCTCTCTCCGTCCCTGAAGACAAAAATAAAACAACAACAACTCTGACAGAGTTCTGTCCGGACACGTCACCTCCGCCTGCAGCTGCTCCCACTCGTCTCCCTGAGCCTCCTCCTGAGCCGGGTCAGCAGAACTGGTGCTGGAGGTGTCGCCCCCTGCAGGCCAGGGGAACCTCTTCATGTAGCTCCTCAGGTCAGTGACGTAACGGTCGAGGACGTCCACGCAGCTCTGCACGTCTGCGTCCTCGTCTGTGGACACAACAGACCAGCTGCAGTGTGTGTGTGTGTGTGTGTGTGTGTGTGTGTGTGTGTGTATGTGTGTGTGTGTGCGTGTGCGTTGTCTTACGTTGTGTGTTGGACAGAACCGAGCGGATCTGCGTGCTGACGAAGTTCATGGTGATGTTGAGCAGCTGTTCAGAGAACTGTCGGCTCTGAGCTTCACTGTTGGAGTCTCTGACAGCCGAACACAGCAGGTCCAACGCAGGACACAACTCCTGCACACCTGCACACACACACACACACACACACATACACACACACACACACACACAAACACACAGCTTTAGACACAACAACATTTCTGATGACAGACAACAGTGACGTGTCTCTGACTGTTACGCTGCTTCATTAACTGTGATCATTAACACTGATGAGGTCTGTGTGCGTACTGTCTGTCAGACTCAGTCCGGAGGCTGCCGGCTGGTCGGCTGCAGGGTTCAGGAGGTTTTCTTTACTCTTCAGGTAGAAATCCACCGTGTCCAGCTGACGGTTCTTTAGTCCAGCCTGCCAAACAAACAGCAGAGAGACGCGTTGATCCAAACATTCATCTGCAGGTCATCCAGAGACATTTCTAACAGTCTTTAGAAGGAACCAGTGCAGCTGAGCGTTGCCTCGTACCTGCAGAGCGTGGATGGGGATGGAGCAGCGCCCCCAGCTGTTCAGGTGACAAACTGCGTCCACCGTCGCTGCGCTGCCAAACAGCATCAACCTGCTGAGCAAGTCCTGCTGGGACACCGAGAACAGGACCTGGAACAGGCCGGCCTCTGCAGACAGACAGACAGACAGACAGTTCAGCTTTCTTTGTTGTTCAGGGGAACTGACTGAAAACTGTGTTGCTGTTAGAAAGCCTGCAGGGTTTAGAATGAGCCTCAGGCTGCAGCTCATTGTAAACTAATGAATGAATGTGTGATTAGAGTTTGTGTTGTTCAGGTGTTTCATTATATTCCTCCACACTGTGACGACTGAGCCGAGCTTTAACTCTGAGCATCACATTTTGTGTTTTGTTTTGTTTTGTTGGATCTAATTTCTGTATTTGAGTCCAAACTTCACGGCAGAGATCTGAAATCAAATCACCAGTTAATCGAATTATTGTGGAGACAAAACAAAAGGAACAGTTTAACAGAACACAATGTGTCTTTTGTAAACTGGAGCTTTGTCGTGTCACGACTCCCCACAGCTCCATGAACTTGGTAGATATTAAATCCTGTCAGGAATCCAAAACAGAACTATGAATGTTTTTCCTTTCACTCTTTCACTCTGCGCTCTCATGAGACGCTGCTGCTGCTTGACTCACTCTTCAGCAGCAGTCGGTGCTGTCTCTCTCCACAGCGCTGAACCGGAGCCGCCTCGTCCTCCGCCTGGTGGTAACTCACACTCCCAGACTCTAAATCCCACAAGGCCACAGTGGTCTGTCTGTTGCCGGGGGAAACGAAGGTCAGCTGGGCGGAGAACTCAGACACGGTGAGCAGAGATGGAGAGGACGACTCGGGGACGGAGAAAGAAACAGTCACACCACCGCCAGGCACTCTGCTGTGGGCCGAGGACGGAGCCTGGTGGGACGCCCCTGTGTGGGGGAGCGAGGAGGACCAGGAGGAGGAGGAGGAGGAGGAGGAGGAGGAGGAGGAGGAGGAAGGAGCTGCAGCCTGCTGGGCTCTGCTGTACATGGAGGCCAGACGAGCCTCCCAGGAGCTGGAACAGAGGTCAAGAGGAGGACGAAGAAGAAGAAGGTGAACAAGAATTCTGAACTTAGAGTCATGTTGCATTTCCACCATTAATCCGTTCGTCTGAAATAATTAAAATAGTGCAAGAAGATTATTTTCAAATGTCAAAAAACGCGATTGGCATCTTTAAAATTCAGTTTAAAACCCGAGAAATCTTCAGTTTCTTCTCTCTGGACAAAGAAACGAGCAGATCATCATGATATCTGACATTTCTGCTGAAAATGATTCAAACTGTTGTTAAATCATTAAAATAGTTGCTAATTATTTAAACAACTTGTTGAATCAAGTCAAATTAAGTCTGATGGAGGTGTCACGCGTCTCTTTATAAACAATTAAAAAGTCTTCATGCATTCATTGAAACGCTTGGCGTTTGTTTTAAAGGATCTCACTGGACCCGACTGATCCAGTGACATTCAGAAATAATGAACACTTTGTATTTTCTATAACCAAACAGTTCTGTACCGGTCGGTGCTGAAGGTCGATCCGAGGGCGGCCCGGCTGCAGTTGGAGCTCGACAGGCTGTCCTGGTCCGTCTGGTGCTCGGGCCGGAGAGCGGGCCGCGAGGGGGGAGCGGCACACAGCAGGTGGTCCGGATACATCCTGCAGGACAGAAACATCACCGTGTGTTTGCTTTTTATCTCTGAGCAGAACAAACTCAATCTGTGTCTGATTAACATGCAGATGAGTCACAGCGGGCTCCTGTTTGTCGAGGGGGACTGATCCGGTGAGATTCCGTAGTCGGTTTGAAGATATACAGGCCGCAGAGACGTGTCGCCTCAAACAGAACCGCTCAGCGGGCAGATGAAGCCACATTAATCTCTTGTGCTGTGTCATCGTTTTAACGTGCTCTCACTCTTTCACGCCTCTGTGGTCGCTGCTCGCATCCCGCTGAGAGGCGGCGCTGCGTCTGATTCTAACAGGCCCGCTGATACAAAACAGAAAAGAAGGAACGCAGACCTGAAGTAGTGGTCGAGGTCGACGGCGATGGCGGCGTGAGACTGAGTGACGGCCACAGCTGTACTGAGATCAGCTGACACCTGGAGGAGGCAGAAGGAGGAAGAAGAGGAGAAGGAGGAAGAGGGGGAGGAGCTGAGGTCGTCATCTGCCAGGCCGGAGCTCAGGTAGGCGGGGAGGTCGACGCTGGCCAGCAGACGGCCATCAGAGACGTTATACACAGCTGGAGGTCGCAGTTAAAGACGGTCTCATCAGTTTATCTCAGTTTCATCACACGACGTTCAGTTTGATTAAAGCAGGTTAAAGTTTAGTTTAAGTGTCATTAAAGGAGCAGTCTGTAGTTTAGTTAAATGAGCAATCATTGGCTGATTTAACAAACTAAATAATCAAAATCTCATTTGTTTATATGTGGCGGACCCTGCCACCTTTCTATCTTTAAACAGTGTTCTGGGAGCTTATTTTCCTCTGAGAGCAGCTGGTTTATTCACTGATGGAACAAAGTTTGTGTTCGCATCTCATTAATACTGTAAATAATAAAATTAAGAGTTTGAATTTCTTCTTCAAAGTTACATACTGCCCCTTTAAGAGAAAAGCTGCTGTACTTGTATTATTTCAGTGAGTGGTCGTGTTCAGCTGTGACAGTCGAGGATACATGTGAGTCCAGAGGAGCTGAGGACGAACAGGAAGTCTCTGCAGACACAGTGGCTGACGGCAGAGCGTCCGTCTCCGTCCGTCAGCTGGATGTTGCAGCAGGACGACGTCTGCGGCTCCGCCTCCGTCTGCCGCCACTGCAGCTGCAGCAGCCAATCACTGTTGAGCAGCACGCAGCAGCGGCCTGCAGCGAATGACAACACGCGCACCGACCGCAGCTCACACACACCTGAGAACACACAAACAACAACAAGCTGTAGTGTTATAATGTTTCTGACTGTCAGCCTCAGACCTCTGTGGATGCACATGATGGCGGGCTGCTGGTACTGACCCGGGTCCTGGTCTCTGACGGTCTGCAGCAGGCGGTCTGCAGGATATTCACAGACACGGTGCAGAGAGATGGAGGCTGATCGCTCCGCCTCCACCTCCAGCAGCTTCAGGTCACCATGAGCTCCAACAGCCAGCAGTCTGAAGCTGCTGATGCTGCGGCTGTGGACGGCCACCTCCTCCCAGGAGAAGCTGGAAACAGAGAAGATGGAGGCGCTCCGTCATCTACAGTGTAGATCAACTGCGTGCTGGAGACAACATGCACGCTTTGTTATGGTGAAAAGAGTCAAACTACGGAAGCCCTGAGGGGCCAGCGACAATGTTTTCTTCTAAGTTTGATCTCAATGATTTTCTCTCCTGTGTTTATGACTTATGAACTGGTGGAAACATTTTTTTTTTGCGGATAATCTTTCCAAATTCATTATTTTAATAAAAACATGTGAATTTATTGTTAATTTTCAGGATAAAAGATGTGGAACCAAAAGAAAGAATAGAATAAAAAAGCAAAAAAATATTCAAAAAAGAAAATATTCAACAGATTTTTCTGTCACTTGGTTCCAAACACAGAAAACAAAAAGATTATCCTGAAAAAAATGATAAATAAAAATTCTTGAGATTTCATGGTCGATTCTACACATTGGAAAAAAAATCTTCTTAGGAAATTATTATTATTTTTTTTTATAAAGTTTTACTTTAAATTTGACAAATAAAAACATATACAACTTTCTACTGATTTGTCTTTTTACACTTTTTAAACATGTTTTTCCAAGAAAAATAAGAAAATATAAATAAATATATTAAATAAAAATATATATAAAATAAACTCCACCAGATCTCAAGTCCTGAACAAAATACTTTAGATCGGACTTTGATAACTGACCAGACAGCCACAGCCTCACTGTCCCCTCAGGGCTTCCGTACAATCCTCCAAAGTCACGTCCAGTCAACAACAGTAACATCAGTTTCAGCTCTGCATCGATTATGACGTCGACATCTGCCTGAATCAATCTTAATTTCACTCCTTGTGTCTTTTCCCGACTTTAGTTTCATTTATGTTACATATTAAGTGTGTTCTGTGATAAGGAAGTCCAGAACCAGCCCGCAGGCAGAGTTCTGAAACCAGGAAGGCTGCAGTGAGCTCCTCCTGTCGGACTCACTCCGTGTGGTTCTCTTCCTCTACAGCCGGAGGAGCCTCTCTGTCCGCCGGGTCCCACACCACCAGCCGGCCCCGGGGCCCCAGACATCCGAGCAGGGAGCCTCCAGGAGCCAGCTGAGCCCTCTGGATGTCCGGTACCGGTCCACAGTGCTGGTTCTCCGGGATGACGCACACCTCTGTGGAGCTGCTCTCCGGCCGCTGAGCCTCCAACATGTTCACACGAGTCCGAGATCAGCCTGCGAGTCCAGGAGACATTCCACCAGAACCAGCCAGAACCGACGATACCCACAGAACCAGGAGCTGTCAGGTCAACACAGGCTCGGTCTGCTGGTCACATGACACGTCTGCCCTGTCAGCTGACCAGATCGGACCAATAGAAGAAGAGAACAGAAGTCGAGCAGGCGACTTAATCGAAAGACGATGTTACAAGAATCAGTCCAGTTTAATTTCTGCCTGATGAAGAAAAAAGTAACGAGATCTAATCTTAATGAGAAAAAAAAACATGTTTAGTCATGATTATGAGATTAAAATTGGGATTAAAAATTAAATGATGAGATTAAAAGTGAGAACCAAAAATCATAATCAGGAGATTTAAAACAGTAAACATGAGATCAGTCATAATGAAGATACAGAAATCATAATTATGAGATTTGAGAATTTTAATGTCATAATTTAAATGTTTACCTCTCAGTTTAAAGGGCAACTACGTAGATTTGGAGAAGAAATTCAAACAGATTTTAGATATTTAAGATGTTAATGAGTTCCTAACACATGTAAACTCAGTGCTCCTCACAGAGACGACGGCCATGTTTACTCCAACTGACTTATATCGTCTCCATGGTTACAAAAATATTAGATTTGAATGAAAAATGGCCCAATTACCCTTTTTTCCCTAAAGATTTCAAACTAATTTGACACAATTGATACTTAAACTAAAATAACAGAGTTACACGTTTGTTGATATATTCTACACATTATTTTACTACATTAAAATCACTTTTAATCAATTTACACTGAGAGTATATCAAGTAAACATCCAGTCTGAGTTCAAACCTTCTGTTACTTCAAAACTATCAAATTCAAAGACAACTAATGCCACAATAATTATGACAATATTTGCATAACATTTCCTTAAATTACTTGGTAAAGTTTATATACTTCCCCATTATTTTGGGCTTCATTACAACGTCTGTCTGACTGCTTGAGAGACGTGAGGTGACGAATCAGCTGGATGTGACTGTGACTGATCAGGAAGGTCTGTTGGTACTGGAACTGTTCGTCTGTAAACACATTATGAATTACACTTTGTTTAGCTTCCAGTCTTCACAATGACGCCGTCTTAGATCTGTGATCTGTGATGGATCCTGCTCAGATCTGTTAGACATGAAGGAGCTCAAATCTGAAACGTGGACTGAAGTCGAAACATCAGCTGCTGGTTTCATGTTGTGACACCTGCAGTGAGGCTGTATGTTACTTGACATCACTGAGGGTGAAGCACCTGACAGGATCCTGGGTCATGATTCATACAGTCCATTAAATGAGCACTGACATCACATTATTACATGACGTAAATAATATCATCATATTATCTTTATTTACCAAAGCATTCAAAGTGGCTTTGTAAAAACTGAAAATCAGGAGGGAACAAAATGATCCTGAAGTCTTCTAAAAGCTCATGTTGTGACTTAAACATTAAATAAGTAAAGTCATAGTTTTTCTACCAACGTTATTCCTCTTCAGGAAATAAAGACGAGCGCCTGAATAAATATTATTAGTTGATGTTGTTAATTATTATGAGCACACGTCTGCCAGTTACAGCATCTGCAACCAATACAAACATTCAACAGACCGAGTCACATGAAGAATGATTTATTTATTAATAATGAAACCTCCGATAATGTTTTTTAAAGACGTGTGTCTCTAAAGTCGTCTTCACCCCATAGATAAAAGGAATACATCCAAAAAGAACTTGTTAAATAAGTGATATTATACACATTAACTGCTCTGACATATTTCTTTATATAACAGACTCTTGTACTTAAAGATTGATGATTATGAAACTTCTTGTGTTTCCTCTGATCATTATAATTGATCTGTAACAGCAAACGTAACAATCAGCTGACAGAATTCACACCTAGACAGTTGCTATAACCTCTTCACAATAAAAGCCCCCAGTGTTTAGTTATAGCACTTTGTGTTTTCACCAGCAGAATTTTATTTTCTTAAATGTAGTTTTAAAAAAACCTACATGCTATTGATGTCATAAATGATGTCATCGATCGTAGAATGTTGCGTGACATACGGCAACATTCCAACACATCAAAGCTTTCTGAGGGGTTTGATCTTTCAGAGTGTTCAGCAACATTCTAAGAGATCAAAGCTTTACGAGGCTTTCATCTCTTAGAATGTTCAGCTAAAGTTTACAGGTGCTTCATGGATCATCACACACTGAACGTTTTTCATTTGAACAAACGAAACTTGAACGTGAACAGCCAGGAGAGCAGCCCAGCTAACAGCAGCCAGAGCCGACCCAGCCAGGAGGAGAGTCTGTCAGAGGGAAACAGAGACTCACACCAAGAAGGTGGCACACAGAGCACAGGTCCAGAAACCAGGGAGTCGTCTCAGTCAACGAGAATGTCATCGACAGAGCAGATGGAAGCGCTTACAGAAACCTCAGGTGATCCGGAGGAGCAGAACGACCAAGAAAATGAGGAAGAAACGCTTTCACAGACCGACTTAGACAAATGCGAAGACGTGGACAGCCAGGACAGCGAGCAGGTGTCCAGCCAAGCTAACAGCAGCCAGGAGGAGAATCTCTCAGAGGGAAACAGAGACTTACGCCAAGAAGGTGACACACAGAGCACAGGTCCAGAAATCAGGGAGTCATCTCGCTTAACAGAGCAGATAGAGGAGCTTTCAGAAACCTCAGGTGATCCGGAGGAGCAGAATGACCAAGAAAATGAGCCCTGCGAGGAAGAAACGCTTTCACAGACCGACTTAAATAAAAGTGGGGACGTGGACAGCCAGGACAACCACCAGGTGTCCAGCCAAGCTAACAGCAGCCAGGACCAAACCAGCCAGGAGGAGAGTCTGTTAGAGGGAAACAGAGACTTACACCAAGAAGGTGACACACAGAGCACAGGTCCAGAAATCGGGGAGTCATCATGCTTAACAGAGAAGATAGAGGAGCTTTCAGAAACCTCAGGTGATCTGGAGGAGCAGAATGACCAAGAAAATGAGCCCTGCGAGGAAGGAACGCTTTCACAGACCGACTTGAATAAATGCGGAGATGTGGACAGCCTGGACAACGAGCAGGTGTCCAGCCAAGCTAACACCGGCCAGGAGGAGAGCCTCTCAGAGGGAAGCAGAGACTTACACCAAGAAGGTGACACACAGAGCACAGGTTCAGAAATCGGGGAGTCATCACGCTTAACGAGAATGTCATCAGCAGAGCAGATAGAAGAGCTAAAGTTCTTCTTAGTGGATTCAGTGGAGCTAAATGAGAGAATACATCAGGCCTGGGTGGAGGAGAGAGCATCCTGTGTCCAACGCATAGAGCTGCTGTCCCAAGACATACAAGAGCTTCAGCTGGAGCTGGAGAGGACAAGTGCCTGCCAGGTCCCAACACCATGCCTCTGCTCGCTTCTCTGTAAGAAAAACAGGGTAGTCACAAAGAAAAACCAAAAGCTCAAAGACAAATGCAAGAAAATGAAAGGCCTCAGTCTGGAAACTGTCAAGCTGAAGATGATCGTTGAGGAACAGCTGCAGGAGTTGGATGAATGTGAGAACAATCGCAAAAAAATCCAGGCCTGGAAGTCGGAGAAGAAGAGAATGTTTGAACGGATGAAAGAGAAGGAAACACTGCGTAAGAGGCTCGCAGCTTTAGAGGAGGAGGAGGACACTTTGGTTTTAAAGTGTGAAAGAAAAAGGCTTGCACGTGTTCCCTAAGCCATCATCCTGCTGAAGAAGCTGGCGTGAGTGACGTTTGAGTGTTGATGTCCAAATGGAGTTGTGCGTCCGGCTGCCTGATGTGTGTTAGTCTGTGTGAAGCGACCATGTTTGTATGTACTGTAGTAGGGTTTTCTCCGGGGCTGCTCCGGTTCACCCACTAGCATTCGCTTAGAAAAAAAAAAAGCCATAAAGAACAAACTGAAGAATTGAACAGATGGACTGTTTGTGTCTGTATATGAGAGTCACTGCTGTGTTTTAAAAATCCTCATCAAAACACACAATCGTCTCAGCATCCTGATGAAACAACGACCTCGAGAAGACGATCACTGACACACAAACTCACACTGATACAGCAAAAACTCAAAACAGTTCAAACTACAGGCCCCAATGTGCTGCTAAATGTTGAGTTTGTTACTCTTAAACACCCAATGGCCAATAAAAAAAAATTAATCTGAAATCATTATCGTGTAGTTCTTTATTATAAGTTATTTTAAAAATCCTAAGAGTTGGCTGGAGTCAAAAGTGGAGGTCTTATTTCTGAAATCAGCTGAAAGACGAGAAACATTTCCTACATTCTTCTGTTTGTTTGTGTGAGAGAAGCAAAGCACAGCACAGACTGTGACATCATCACTCGTCTGTTTCACTTTGAACAATAAATACATTTCAGTGTTGTGATGAAATACAAGTCGAGTGAAAGAGTCCTGAATTATAATAACCTGATGATTGAAACACTTCAGGTCACACATGTGATAAACTTTGATTGTTTGAACAAGAGCTTTGAATACAAACTACAAACAAACAAGGAGGATAAGATCCCAGAATACTCTGAAGTCAGAGAGGTGGCAGGGTCCGCCACATATAAACAAAGTAAAACGGTATAAACTTTGTCGTCCTTTAAGGTCAGTTTGTTTATTCAGTTTATTCAGTTATGGAAACAAGGAGAGTTTGATTATTTTGTTGTTGTTTTTTTAAATCAGCCAATGAGGATCTTTCTCTGCTCATTAACATTTATTCACCAGATCTAGAGATTGAACCTTTAATATTTTTCTAATCTCAGGTACATAATAGTATAAAGTCATAGTAAAACACCAAACCTCTATTTTAAAAGAATAAAATAAAATAAGTTTATTTGATTTTTAAACACAAAATAATATTTCAGATAATAGATGGGAATATTATAGTTATGTATTCAAAATAAAATACTTGATATATTCCTAAATATATATGTAATAAACACATTACATCACAACTTGAAAAAGTAAATAAGCTACCATCAATTTTTATCAGAATCAAAGTAGATTAAACAATATCTGACCAGGATTGTAGAAACACTGAGGTCACTCTACATGTGTGACTGTTAATAATAACTCTTTAATAAATTGTAAACGTAAAGTTTATTAGATCTAATTCAGTAATTTCACTGTTTTAAAAACAGTTATATGGTTCATAAGACATTTATCAAACATCAGTTTAAACTCTCTTATAGCATCACATAGTGTTGACAGTAACTCCACAGTATTTAATGAACATTTAAACATGTCAAGTGTTCTGGACATCAACTGCAACTGTTACTAGATAGTTTATAAAACATCCCATTGCTTGTTTACAGTGAAATAAAGTTAACTAAAATGTAATTTACTATAAATTTGTAATTTTCAATTATTCACAATTGTTTATTTTAATGATATGATAGGTTTTATAAAGTGTTGTGTGTATATTAAGTTGTCAAAGAGCCATAAAGGACACAGAGGACAGAGTCGATCAGGCATCGATTGCTTTTCTCTGACGACAAAACACAGGAAGCGGAAGTGAGACCGATGCTCTGATTGGCTGCAGCAGGAGCCGTTGATCTCCGCTCACAGTTTCCGGCCCCAGTGTTGTTCAGTTCTGTCCCAGCAGCGTCTCGTCTCCTGTCAGAGTCCACAGTGGACCCGTCCTCTCTATCATGGCGCTCACCGGAACATGGACATAGTTCTGAGCCTCGTGTCGTTAACTGTCACCAAGGTTTTACAGTTCTCTGGACTTGTGGACAAAAGTGATGCCCTGAGGACGAAGAAGATGGAGGAGAAAGCGTTAGAGGTGTACGGTGAGAGAGCAGGCCTGTCGGTCACTCGTCCGAACTGTCCGAACTGTCAGTACCGTCAGTACAGTCCGACCCAAACACGATAAAGTCTCTGATATTCAGAGAAGATGCTGGAGAGGCTGCTGCACTCAGGCTCGTTTCATAGCAGAGCTCGGCGGCGTCCTGTCTGTTGACAACACCAGACTCCATTCAGAAATTACTAAACTTTGCGTGTTTGAACGTAAACTCGCTCAAGACGTCCGTAAAACTTACCAGTGTGACGTCAACGTGTGTTTTGACTTCTCGCTCAACAAAACGGCTCCATTGACAAGTCAGTTACTGATGAGTGAATAAATCATGTGCCGAACTTTTAGTACGTAGTGATCGTGATAGAAGTTGCTGCTGTCTTTCTGACAGGTGAACGCAAAGTTAATTACATACGTTTTTGAATGGAGTTTGGTGTGGATGCAATGAAAGGCAACGGTGGTTTAGAACTCAAATAACTGCTTTTTGCTTTCTTTGCTGGAAGAATTTAAATACATGTTTTTTTGCATGGAGTTTGGTGTGGATGCAATGAAAGGCACCCCTGATCATTGTGTTGCATTACTCAAATGGGTGAATGTCTAAACTGAATGTTGTGTGTTTGTAGTAAACGTCATATACTGGGATTATAAATGGAACAGAATTTGAATAAATCGTTTTCTAAATGGAGTTTGGTTGGATTGGTGTGATGATGACGTTACAGACTGTATAGTGTTGGTACAGAACTTTGACAGACTTTTTTGAATGGAGTTTGGTGTGGTTGCAGTGAAAGGCTCCCCTGACTGTCAGTAGTGTAAAACTCAAACAGGTGAATTTGGTTTGTTTGTAGTAAACGTTATAAACTGGGATTATTAATGGAACAGAACTTAAATGAACGTTTTTCTGAATGGAGTTTGGTGTGGTTGGAGTGAGAGTAACCTCTCTGTCCTGACCTGCCTGAAAACCATTAATGATTTTTCTTAAGACTCAGACAGTAAATAAGAACAATGATTGTTTAATATAGATAATTAAAGAGTATTTTTAGCCATCTCTGTTCGGGTTAGCCGTGTTAAAAGTTTGAGTTTAATGAGTTTAGAAAGTTCTGAGCGATCCATCCACTAAACAAATAGTCCTCTAAACCTTTAGTGTGATTTAATTAATATCAGTTAATTGTTATTGTGTTACTTTTATGTTGCAGTTACTTCAAAACTCACTCACAATGCAAATACTTTGTATACTAATATATACTAGTAAAAGAGTTTGAGCTCAGTTTTTTTCCTAACTCTTTAAACTTTGGCTCAGACGGTTTCTGGAGACGCTCACTCGAGACTCCTCTGCTTCTCTGTGGTTCCGGCTCTGACTTTAGTTCTGGTAAACACTGACACATCTCGTTTCCTGCCCTGTACCAGATGTGATCCGATCGATCCGGGACCCGGAGAAGCCCAACACCCTGGAGGAGCTGGACGTGGTGACGGAGAAGTGTGTGGAGGTCCAGGAGCTCGGAGAGGACGAGTACCTCATCATTATCAAGTTCTCTCCAACCGTCCCTCACTGCTCTCTGGCCACTCTGATCGGTGAGTCGCTGCTGATAACACAACAGGCAAGAACCACAGAACAGCTGTCTGACTCATCGACCCGGTCCGAATGTTCCTGCTGCTGACGGCTGACACTGACTCCTCTGGATTCATTGTCTGGTTTTCACAGAGATTTAAACCTATTTCTGTTTTTAATGCATCTGGAGTTACTCTGATCATTGCTAATGAAAAGCAGAAGAAAACAGAAACTCACAACTGATGAACTACTTTGGTTCAAAACAGGTTGAAAGAGAGAAAGAAAGAAAGAAAGAAAGAGAGAAAGAAAGAGCTCTTTGATATGGTTTGAATGACTGGCTGTGCCGTGTTTAATCTGAAATTAAGCCTAAGCCTATTATCAGCAGAAGTGGAGGGATGGAATCTGAGGCTAAATGTATTTTGCCGCAGAATTAAATATGTTGAAATCTGACAGCTCTTTCCTATTAAAAAAAAAAAAAGCACTAAAATGATTCTTTACTTTGTGGGAAGTCTTTTAACACCACAGTCATTCCAGAGTTATTCATTAGAAATAGTTTCATACTCTTTATTTTCATGATTTTGAGGTTGTTTTGGATTAAAAGAGCTGTATCATCATCAGACTGTGACAGTGATGAAGTCAGACGTCATGCAGACGCTCAGTGAGCTGGTCGTGGTCTGAAAGCCAGGAAGGGAATTTACTTCACGACTGGATGCAAATGTTGCCGTTGTGGATTTTGCGTGTGTGACTGCAGAATATCTGATATTTTCGTTACACTCAGGCTGCCGTTTTCTTTTCTCTGCAGTCCATCAGGTCAGTTCGGTCTCTGTTGTTAATAACGAGCACGAAGCATCGAGCGTTCATTCAGTTTGACTGTTTGTCAGCTGGTGTGTGATGAAGGGTTTCCCACCAGGAGGAAGTTGAACAGCAGCTTCCAACTAATAATGATTTTCATGATTGATTAATCTGTCGATGACTTTCCTGATTACAGCTGATAGTTCAGTCTTGGAGTGGTCAGTCTAAGCTTTTGTTCTGTTCGTCCATCAGACACACAGTTTGTGTGACGTCATGATAACAAAGATAAATATATGAGTATGCAGATATAAGGGGTCCAGGTAGTTTCTTATGTTAGGCGTTGTTGTTTAATTATTGATTTTTTCTAAAATGAAAACTGCTCCTGTGGCCTTTAATTTTCTGCTCTGCTTCACACAACTGGACGAGTTCTCTGACAGTAATTGAGGTGAGAAGTTGAGTCCGAGGAGCCGACGTGTCGCCTCGTTACTGTTGGTCTGCGGCGGTGATCGGTCTAATCTCTGAGCTGCAGCAGCAGCCGGCAACAAGCCCGTCAGTGTGAAGAAGAATCAGCGTGTTCACTTCTTAGATTACAGAGTCGTGTCGAGCTGTAATTCCCTCTGAGGAGCCCGAGTGATCATAGAGGAAATCATCTGTATGCATGCAGACGACGTCTTTAACATTCATGTATTCAAAGCTTTATTCTGAGCTTTATCATCTGTGTGTTATCACACACACACACACACACACACACACACACCAAGAAAGACGGACAAATGAAAATGGACTTCTGTCTGACGCATTGTTCTCCTTCAGCAGCTTTACTGCTGAGTGGGTGGTCACAGGAAAAAAATTAAAACTCATAAACAACGTACACACTGTAAATCAGACACACACACACACACACACACACACACACAGTAAATTGCTTTCAGGAGTCCATCAGCTGCAGGAGACTGTAGGCAGCAGTTTGGATTAATACACATTATTTGAAAATGTCGATCAGTGTTTCGTTGTCGAACATCTTGTTTTGTCCTCAGAGATCTTCAGTTTACAGACGAGGTCAGAGACCAGAACATGTTCACATTCAACTGGAATCAGAGAATTCATTATTTTGTTTTTGATTAATCGATTAACAAAGTAGTTGTGATTTATTTACAAGTTGACTCTATCAGCTGTTTCAGCTCCGACACTGAAGTCTCAATGTTTCACTCACAGTCGGCATGTAAACATTTATTATAAGTTTATATTCACACTTTTTTTGGCTTCTATAAACATTAATTAGAAAAATGAAGATTTGAGTCACCAACAATTCTGATAATCGATGAATCAGTTTGAGGAGAGTTTTCAGAAGGCTGATCAACATTTCTCACCACATTCTGACATTTTACAGACCAAACAACTGACTGATTCATCGAGAAGATAACTCATCGTTAAAATGGACAAAGAGAACAATCGTTGGTTGCAGCGCTGCTTGTTCAGCAGTTAATGTGTCTGATATTCTGCATCCTATGAAACTTTTGGGAATTTGAAATGGCTCCTTGTGTTTCATCTCTTAATGACCCAAAAAGCTTCAGCCGAAATCAGAAGACGTCGACTGTAGAACCCAGTAGAATACTGAGAGAACGTGACGTCTTCAAGTCGCTTGTTTTGTCCAAATTATGACTCAGTGACATGAGAAAATGATAAAAGACCAAACTGAGTTCACACAGTGCATCCATCAGGACGCGTCCTCTTCCAGCTCAGCGTTCAGTTTGCATCTGAGCGGGCCGACAGATTTCCCTCAGGAGGTTGTTTTTAACAGGACGAACAGAACCGATATAATTGGCTCATAATTGATGTCGGCCTCGTCGGGAAGCTTTCAGCAGCAGCAGATGATTTCCTGGCCAGCGGGGGCTGCTGGCGCTCTGCTGCACTCTCCATCACTCAGACGACCTGCAGCTCCACTGAGGAGGAGGGCAGCTGCCACCGGGTCCACCCGGGCCTCTGGGCCCAATTTGGATCCGTTTTCTTGCTCATTTCCATCGGGCCCGACAGATTGTGATAGCAGAACCATCAGTGATATGAAACATCAGAGGTGATTGACAGGATTTGTTGTCGGTCCAGCGGGAGAGCGACGCTTCTTCTCCGTCCAGAATCATGCAGGCAGAAGTCCAGCTGGTAAACAGAACCAAACTCTGCGTCCACTGGAGCAGGAAATAGACCAGCATGCTTTGCAGCTCCAGGGCTGTTTGTCAAACTAATTAGCATCTTTAACTTTTAATCACGATGAATAATGTTATGATCCAACAAGTGAGTGTGTGAGGTTCTGATGGAGCTGCTTTGTTTTATATACTTCACTCCTCCAGAGTGAAGTACTGACGGGGTGTTCTGTGGTTCTGACGGGGTGTTCTGTGGTTCTGACGGGTGTTCTGTGGTTCTGATGGGATGTTCTGTGGTTCTGACCGGGTGTTCTGTGGTTCTGACGGGATGTTCTGTGGTTCTGACGAGGTGTTCTGTGGTTCTGACGAGGTGTTCTGTGGTTCTGACGGGGTGTTCTGTGGTTCTGACGGGGTGTTCTGTGGTTCTGACGGGGTGTTCTGTGGTTCTGACCGGGTGTTCTGTGGTTCTGACGGGATGTTCTGTGGTTCTGAACGGGTGTTCTGTGGTTCTGACCGGGTGTTCTGTGGTTCTGACGGGATGTTCTGTGGTTCTGACCGGGTGTTCTGTGGTTCTGACGGGGTGTTCTGTGGTTCTGACGGGGTGTTCTGTGGTTCTGACCGGGTGTTCTGTGGTTCTGACGGGATGTTCTGTGGTTCTGAACGGGTGTTCTGTGGTTCTGACCGGGTGTTCTGTGGTTCTGACGGGATGTTCTGTGGTTCTGACGGGATGTTCTGTGGTTCAGACGGGGTGTTCTGTGGTTCTGACCGGGTGTTCTGTGGTTCTGACGGGATGTTCTGTGGTTCTGAACGGGTGTTCTGTGGTTCTGACCGGGTGTTCTGTGGTTCTGACCGGGTGTTCTGTGGTTCTGACGGGGTGTTCTGTGGCTCTGACGGGGTGTTCTGTGGCTCTGACGGGGTGTTCTGTGGCTCTGACGGGGTGTTCTGTGGTTCTGACGGGGTGTTCTGTGGCTCTGACGGGGTGTTCTGTGGCTCTGACGGGGTGTTCTGTGGTTCTGACGGGGTGTTCTGTGGTTCTGACGGGGTGTTCTGTGGCTCTGACGGGGTGTTCTGTGGCTCTGACGGGGTGTTCTGTGGTTCTGACGGGGTGTTCTGTGGCTCTGACGGGATGTTCTGTGGCTCTGACGGGGTGTTCTGTGGTTCTGACGGGGATGTTCTGTGGTTCTGACGGGGTGTTCTGTGGTTCTGACGGGGTGTTCTGTGGTTCTGACGGGGTGTTCTGTGGTTCTGACGGGATGTTCTGTGGTTCTGACGGGGTGTTCTGTGGTTCTGACGGGGTGTTCTGTGGTTCTGACGGGGTGTTCTGTGGCTCTGACGGGGTGTTCTGTGGCTCTGACGGGGTGTTCTGTGGTTCTGACGGGATGTTCTGTGGTTCTGACGGGGTGTTCTGTGGTTCTGACGGGATGTTCTGTGGTTCAGACGGGGTGTTCTGTGGCTCTGACGGGGTGTTCTGTGGTTCTGACGGGGTGTTCTGTGATTCTGACGGGGTGTTCTGTGGTTCTGACGGGGTGTTCTGTGGTTCTGACCGGGTGTTCTGTGGCTCTGACGGGGTGTTCTGTGGTTCTGACCGGGTGTTCTGTGGTTCTGACGGATGTTCTGTGGTTCTGACGGGGTGTTCTGTGGTTCTGACTGGGTGTTCTGTGGTTCTGACGAGGTGTTCTGTGGTTCTGACGGGGTGTTCTGTGGTTCTGATGGGGTGTTCTGTGGTTCTGACGGGGTGTTCTGTGGTTCAGACGGGGTGTTCTGTGGCTCTGACGGGGTGTTCTGTGGTTCTGACGGGGTGTTCTGTGATTCTGACGGGGTGTTCTGTGGTTCTGACGGGGTGTTCTGTGGTTCTGACCGGGTGTTCTGTGGCTCTGACGGGGTGTTCTGTGGTTCTGACCGGGTGTTCTGTGGTTCTGACGGATGTTCTGTGGTTCTGACGGGGTGTTCTGTGGTTCTGACTGGGTGTTCTGTGGTTCTGACGAGGTGTTCTGTGGTTCTGACGGGGTGTTCTGTGGTTCTGATGGGGTGTTCTGTGGTTCTGACGGGGTGTTCTGTGGTTCTGACGGGGTGTTCTGTGGTTCTGACCGGGTGTTCTGTGGTTCTGACGGGATGTTCTGTGGTTCTGACCGGGTGTTCTGTGTCTGCAGGTCTCTGTCTTCAGGTGAAGCTGCAGAGGTGTTTGCCATTCAAACACAAGGTGAGTGAAGAGTTCCAGTTCACTGAAATTCCCAAAATGTTCTCAGTTTGTTGTTTCTTGACTTTCTTGTAAATCACTCTGATCTTCAGCTCCTGAATGAAAAGTGCTGCATCAGTAAAGTTAATTATAGTTAAAGTGTTGTGATGAGCTGTTCCTGTTTGCAGTCACTGGATCGCTTTGATACAGAATAAAACCTGAGCAGCACTTTTTCTTCTAAGGACCCAAAGTGGATTTACGGACATGAGAGATTTTACTGATCTCCCAGAGAGTGTAAATCCCTCTGAATCTATGAATATGTGAGAGGAAGTGTGATGTGGAGTGATTAACAGCTGGTCAGCGTGTCGAGGTCCTTCTTCCTCCTGGTTCACGTTACATACGGAAGTTTAAAGTTGACTTTCCAATACAAAAAAACCCGACCAAATTGAATAAACAACATTACAGGAGCTCCGCTCAGCGAGGAGCCAGCTGTCGTTTCATTAACAATTCCATGAGTACAACTCTGAGAGGCGGTGCTCTGTTAACACACACACACACACACACACACACACACACACACACACACACACACACACACACACACACACACACACACAGTATGGCAGCTAATGAGCTGTTTATTCACTGCCGTGTGTTGGAGGTCGAGGGTCATGCAGAGAGGAGTTCTTGGATGACCATCAAACAAACAGCAGCGTGCTGCAGCAGGTGGAGGGGAGCGCTTCATCTTAATTAGAGGAGAGCTTCTCCTGCTGAGCCTCGAGTGTGGAGAAAAAACAGAACACAGCTGACAGACACATTTAGAGACGAGCTGGTGAAGAATCAGGTACATTCTCAGGAGGTGGAGGAGAACAAGCTCCCGCAGGTCGATCAGGTGTCGGCTGGTCAGAGAGAGATATATAGAGGATTATTTGTGGATATTCTGTTTGATTTTCTGCTTCATCTGCTCGACCAGCAGCATCCGTACTGTCACCAGTGTAAATTATTTATGGCCTTTGTTGTTCTGAGCTGCTTGTGTCCTGTTTTCTCTTCTGGTATCTGTCCTGCCGTTTCCCGTCCAAACCCTTTTCTCTTTCAAACCTCGCCAGCGTTTAAAATTCTCCTTACTTTGTTCTTAATTTAATTTCCTGAATCAGAGCTGCATGAAATTCAACAAAGACCAAATTGCCTGTTAACAGCGGTTTGTTTCTCTTTTCTCTTCTCAGCTGGAAATTTACATTTCAGAAGGAACCCACTCTACGGAGGAAGACAGTGAGTGTTTTATTTTTTCATTTAAAGGACTGAACTGTTTCATTAAGATTAAAACAACCTCCCGCTGAGGCAGTTTTCTCAGTCGTGTGATGTTCTGTGTTCTGCACACTGGCAGCACAGACGGCATTAATGTTTAAGGTTTGATGTTTAAAGCTTTGACCTGATGACGGCGCCAAATGAAAAAACCAGGAGATCATCAAAGTGTGAAGGATTTCCTCTGGGAACTATGAATCAGGGCAGTGCCGTAACCAATCACATTACTCTCAGTAATACCAGTCTATATCTGTACACGATTAAAAAGAGCCTTATGATGTAGCAGAGTGATGTCGTGTTGACGCGATGACGGCGGCCCACAGTGTGTCGTCTCCATAGCAACATGAAGCTGAAAGCCAGGGCAGCACGTCACCCTCCGACGAGGACCTCGCACCTGAACAGGGAGCTAGTTAGATCGTGTGGACGTGGATTAGCTACAAGAGTTCAGACCTCCAACAAACCACCATAATGATCGTCTATGTAAGAAAACAGTGGCGGACACGACAAACTTGTTTCACCACCTCAAGCAGAAACACTCCGTCCACTCCGAGCAGACTGTGAAGGGTCGCGGAGGAGAAAACAACAGAGCACGACTCAGCCGAACACAGCTGGAGCACGACGTGTGACAAAAACAGCAAACCAGGGACGGAAACTCCTGATTCGGTTACATCGTGTTTGACTAACGATACGGTGCCGATCCAAACGGTCTAATTTTAAAAGACGTCCTCGCCTGCTTTGTCTGAAGAATACGGTGACGAGCTCGCAGCCGCTGTCTTCCACTTAATAACCTTCATTTTGTTTGAGCTGATACAGTGCTGCTGCTGCTGCTGCAGTCACATTATTCAGTTTTTTTGGTTTTATATCATCATAAATATAGTTTAACGCAGTTTCACAAAAACAAAACAACCCAGTCTTTCAGCAGCAGGTGGTGCAACGAACGCAAGATGTCAGAGAATAAAAACAGCTCTCAGTTTGACGCTGCGCTGCTGTCGAGGTTACACAGCGTTGTGTGTTTGTGTTTGTGTTGTTGCATTGCGGTTCAGTGTCTCAGTGAAGTTTGTGTCTCCAGTTAACAAGCAGATCAACGACAAGGAGCGAGTGGCGGCTGCCATGGAAAACCCCAACCTGAGGGAGATCGTGGAGCAGTGTGTCACTGAGCCCGACGACTGACGGGGGCGCTCCACCCACCTGAGGAAAACACCTTGGAGCCGCTGTGTGTGTGTGTTTGTATCTATGTGTCCCTGTGTGTGTGTGTGTGTGTGTGTTTCCACAGTGCCTGAGGATATTATTCAGAGGACTCCTGAGAGTCTGTCTGAAGTCGGGAGGCTCTGGGGAGTTTGCAGGGAGGATTTTTTTGGAGCTTGAATACAGAGAGAGTTGAACAAAAGCCGAGCTGGAGCGAAGCCGCAGACTCGTATTGACTTTCCGATCATTCCCTGCCGGACGCTGAACAGCGGCAGGTCTGTGCCGTCGGCGGCTCGGTTCTGTGTCAGACGCTGTGAAGGAAGCTGTCCGGTGTTTGCATCTTTTCCTGCGCTTATTGTTTTTAGAAGTCTGTCCTTTTGTAAACGCACTCATCCGGTGAATCACTCAGACTCTGTAGAATTATGAATATTTTAGAGGTGACTATTTTTAAAACAGATGTGCTACAAAAGAATCAGGTATTAAAAGTGTTGTGAATAAGAAGCTGCTGCTGAGTCGTTATGATTGACAGAACTACAGACCCACCACACAAACACACACCAGATATCAGACGCAGTTACATACTGTGTTTATAAGAAGGTTCTTATTCTGCAGGTCACCCTCATTTTCTTCATGTTTGTGTCAGGTATGAATTGTGAATGCCGAATGCTGTTGGGGGCACTGTTGTTCTTGATGAAAGAAGAATAAGTTTAATAGTGAGAAATAAAGCTGCTGCCTTCAAGACCTGAGAGCTGAATAAACAGCCGACTGTCTTCATTAAAACTCTGAATCCAGCAGAGACAAACTGCATTAATAAACACTTCAATTAAAGGTTCACCTGAAGTTTCAGCCAGAAGCCCTGCCGGGATTTTAAACCAACAGCGTGCAATTGTGTGTTCTTGATTTAACATATCAGTCCAACAGCATCCACTCAGACTCACAGACGGTTGTTTTCCTGCTGACTCTTAAACTGAAGAACTAATGTAAGTCCACATACGCTGCCAACAACCTCCTGAAGGTGCAGCAGCCGGCAGCTCCTCCTAATGATGCCACATTCATGTTTTTTTTTTAGTTGTAAATATTATTGTTAGAGGAGAAATGTGTGTTTTGGTGTAAGAGCAGCGGACTTTGACACCATCACAGCTCACGGCCTCTTTCAACCATCCAGCCTGACCGTTTGGAGAAGAGTCGGCATACGAGCCATTCTACTACAGCTGGGCTGGAGGCTGCTGCTGGCTGATGTCTGGTCACAGGAAAGGAAATGGATTCATTGAAGCAGCATGAAGGATTTTACAAATGTTCCTTTCATTATGCAACCGTGTGTTGTGTAATGATGAATAAATGACCCTGTGCCTTGGATTCAATACAGCACCTGAGATATCACCTTCGTTTCTCCACACGTTCATCTTCCTCTCATAACCCAGAGCTGACATTACCCATAATGCAACTTAGCTGATGAGTGACATCACTGGAGGCAGTTTTTCAGACTACATGCAGCTTCCTCTGGAGCCACAATAGGATTCAATACGTTTTTCACACTTGCAGTCGTTGTACTAATCTTTGCAGTTGCCTTTAATGTCTTGATTCTTTTACTTTATAAATAATGTAAGTACTTCTACGACTGACAGTACCATCCCAGTTGAATTCCTCGCTCTGTACTGAGAAGATGGGGAGGCAGAATAAAACGACCCGGCCTGCTTCACAGTCCTCGTCTGTGATCAAAGCTGCTGTGCAAACGGCTTTCTAACAATAAAGCCTCACAGCGGTGCCACATCCGGAGGTTCAGGGCGGTCCAGAGCCAGTATCTCTGACTGTGCCGGGCTGAAGTATCGGCTCGTCTGACAGAGGAGGCTGAGCGCCCTGCAGGAAAACCTTTGATTACAGTTAGAGGAGAAGAGGTGATTTACATTCAGAGTCACAACATTATTCTCAGGACTGGAGTAAAGAAATGAGCTATGAGCAGAGGAGGGAGAGCCAAAAGCTGCTGTGCTGGTTTGGATGTGAGGTGAATTGATATTTTCCATCAGCTCAGTGTGTGTGTGTTTGTGTGTGTGTGTCACAATGGTTTTCACATTTCAAATCGTGATAATTCTGTGCTTTAATGCCTTTATTTGCAACTTCTCTGCCCATAAAAGCACACTGACATCTGCTGTCAAAGCCCTCTTGACACGTGTCTCTTGACGGAAATATAAATGGTGATAATGTGTTGTATTTTAACTCAGCCTCACATTTATGACTTGTTCCTGGCACAACTTTTCCAGTTGGAACTTTGCCCTGAACAGAAGGTAGTTTTCCAACGTTTCTCCTCTGATGTTAAAATGACATCTTAAAATTCATTGTTAATGCAGAAACATCCCACACACTCCTCAAACACCTGTCAGTCATCAACATTAGATGTTAAACAGACAGAGGAGACACACAAGGCTTGTTGTCGTGACACAGCAGACGAGTTTGACTTCAGCCTGGTTTGACACTTAAGTGGTTGAATCAAGTGGAGGCTTGAGGTATCTGGATGGCAACACATTCCGATCTATGATTTTACATAGTTTAGATTTAACGATGACCAATTGTTTTTCCTTGTGTGAGTGAAGGAACGTAGATGTTGTGGAGCTTGCAGGTCCAGGTGTCCTGTAGTTTTTTTTCAGCTGTGGGTGTGTCAGTGTTAATTTTGACTGCAAATTCTGATTTAGTCTTAGTCTTTTGAATAACACACCATTTAGTTTTAGTCATATTTTAGTCATCTTAAATCTTTTAGTCTTAGTCTAGTTTTAGTCGACTAAATATCATAAGACTTTTAGTCTTAGTCTAGTCTTAAGTCTTTTAGTCTTAGTCTAGTCTTAGTGAGTGGTAAATCTCTCTCTCTCTCAATTCATTTTAATTCAAATGGCTTTATTGGCATGAGGTAACACTGTACATATTGCCAAAGCAAGGGTTTGGAAATAATAAATAACAACAATAAAGGAAAACTATATTTACAACAAATAACTTATAATCTATACTGCTGGTAATACTGTAACTATGATTGACTCAATCAAAGTAACAATCAATTAATCTCAGTCAATAAGTAATTAATAACAATGAATCAATCAGTTTGTGTCAACTGAAAATGTCTCTCTCTCTCTCTCTCTGTAAATGTCGCTTCAGTTTGTTGGTGTTTTTGCTCCACACGGTTTGCAGACGGTCTGGTTGTCATATGTGAGGTGTGCCCAGATGTCAATTCTTCGTTTTCGTCCTGGACCTAGCTCTGACATTTCTGTTGTTCATGAGGCATGCCGTTGCACTCGGACCGGGTGCACTGCAAACCATTAACGCTAATATCATGCTAATGAGCGAAGTCAGCGGAAATCTGCCAAAGCTGTGCAACAAAATATCATGTAAACTACCTAACTCTCGTGAAAACGTCCACAAAACTGTGCGAAGTTCTGCAAACTTGTCTTTGTTCTCCTTCTGTGTAAATTCTGCTGCCTGTTTAGCTTGCCGCAGCTTTTTAGAATGGCTCTGCTGTAATCTGCATCAGTCAACTTACCCTCAAGAGATTCGCTCTGATTGGATCTCTTCTCCATTCGTCCCACCCTAACATTTTCGTCTCGTTTTTATTCGTTGACTAAAGTGTCAGTTATATTTCATCACAGTCTTCGTCATTATATCTGACTTTTTATTTAGTTTTCATATACTTTTCGCTCGTGAAAAAGGTTCGTTGATGAATATTTTTCGTCATAGTCTTCGTCAACGAAATTAACACTGGGGTGTGTTAAAGGTTAGCAGACAGCAAGGCCACCATAAAGTACTAAACCTGCGTTTGACCCACACGCCAAATGGTGGGAGATGCCTAAACTTTTACGTTCCTGTAGAAGGACAGAGAGACCATTTGGGCCATTTTGAGGGGAAGACCTAAGGTTGACCCTAAGGTCGGGGTGGTTACTTGTAGATTTCCTGAGATTGAAGGCTAGAGAGGATTTCTGGTAGAGTAGAGGTCAAAGCATTGGGCAGAACTTTGACAGGATTTGAGAATACCAGGGAGCGGCCGCATCTGGTTCAGACGCAGGCTTGGGATCTGTTTCAATAAAGATTGCTCTATCATTCCACCCAGCCTTGCCTCCACAGAATTCTTTTCTCATCAAACTATACACCAACACCTTCGATGAAGAGAGCCCAGAGACGACAGACTCTTTAACCGAGTCCACAGTCATGACAGCAGCTCTGTCAGGCCATCCACTTTAAGCTAAATGCTAACATCAGCTTGCTAACGTGCGTCCAGAATGTGTTAGATAATCACTTTGTGCACAGGTTTTTAAAGGATTTTTTAGGGTGTAGCTTTTGTATTAGCAAGTGAATGTGTACAGCAAAGCATACAGTAAACTAAAACTCATTCATTTATTGTTGGATATTTCAATAAAAGTCTCTCACTGCACCATTTGGTAACCCATGATTTACCATATTAATTTATGAACGTTTGATTATTTGCAGTAAACCCTAAGTAGAGCTAAGGTTGATGAGAATGTCCCTAGTTTTGCAGGTATTTGTTCATAACCTAAAGTACTGAACATTTCTGACATTTAGATGACTCTGAAGAAAGTATTTTACTTCACTACGTTTGAAACTTCTTGTGGCTGATTTTCCATCTCTGGTTTTCTTTAATTATTCAATTTACAGACTGAACAGCGAGTCGAACACTGGAGTGTTTTTGGGGTTAATGAGGGAGAACTGCAGCCGGTTCATCAAAACATACAGCCTGTCTAGAAAATGTCCATTTATAGCTGTATGTGTTTTCTTGTTTTCTTATTATAGAAAGTAGAAAGCTCAATGAGACAATAAAACCTCGCTTACAGAGCCGCACTGAGAGGAGGAGCTACAGGACGAGAAGCTGCATCACATCTGTGATATGAAGGAGGAAGTTTTAATAACAGCTGAGCTGCAGTTCAAACAAGTCGCTCTGTTTCTCTCTTGAATCCATACGATTTTCTCTAAAAACAAAAACCAGCAGAATCTCTGCAAACACTGGTGAGTACACCGACATACACAGACAAAATATTTAGGTCAAAATTAAGGTAAAACAAGACTCTGACTTCTTTTTTACATGTGTTTAATCATATAAACATTATGCAATAGAAATGTGTCATTGTAGATTAAAACAGTTCAGAGAGAATTAAGTCAGTTAGCTTTAGCTGAAACATATTTAATTATATTTTCTGACCCGTTTCTTTCCTGTAACTTTGATGCTCAGAGTAAACTCGGTTTGTTGTACCACATTATGCAGACCTACATATATGACAAAGTCGCTGGATCCAACCACAACACACACACACACATGCACGCACACACACACACACACACACACACACACACGCACACACACAAAGTAACACTGGATAAATTGGTTCTGCTCAAAGCTAACTTGGTAAGCATAGATGCCCTTTGGATTTTGAACTCTACAGTATCTGGTTTCATGCAATGATTTATTTTATTGACCATAAAAGTATAAAACAATGTTTTACAACATACAAAGCTGTTTCACACTCTGCAAAGTAGTCTTAACTTCAAACATGTCTCCTACACTAAACCTTTGTAATGAGCTGTCTGAGGAGAACATATGCTGACACATGCACATTATAAATACAAAATGTGTTGTTCGTGATGTTGTGCGATAATTTTCTTAGTGAATTCAGCTCTCAGCTGGGTTCAATGTAACAATGTATGAATGCATGTAACAAGAAAATATTCCAGGATAACTCTCCCCATACTCCACAAATCATAGTTTAATAATTAAATGAAATTTAATTACAGTTTTGTTTTTTCTCTCTTGTTGTCCTCAGACTGTAAACATGTCTGCTGCCAGCTGTCTGCTGACTGAAGATCAGTTTCTGTGCTCCATCTGTCTGGATGTGTTCACTGATCCAGTCTCCATACCATGTGGACACAACTTCTGTAAAACCTGCATCACTCAACACTGGGATATTAATGTCCCGCAAAAGTGTCCCAACTGTAAAGAGGTTTTCTACAGGAGACCTGAGATGCGGGTCAATACTTTCATCTCTGAGATGGCTGCTCAGTTCAGACAGTCAGCTCAACAGAAAGTCAGCAGCAGCAGCTCAGAGCAACAAGTTTCCAAACCAGGAGAAGTTCCCTGTGACGACTGCGCTGGAACCAAACTGAAGGCCCTGAAGTCCTGCCTGGTGTGTCTGGCCTCCTACTGTGAGACTCACCTGGAGCCTCATCTGACAATGTCAGGCCTGAAAAGACATCAGCTGATCGACCCTGTGGAGAACCTGGAAGACAGGATGTGTACGAAGCACGATAAACTGCTGGAGCTGTTCTGTAAGACCGACCAGATGTGTGTCTGCATGCTCTGCACTGTGTTAGACCACCAGGGACATTCTGTTGTTCCTCTGAAAGAAGGATATAAAAGAAAGAAGGCCGAGCTGGGGAAGACAGATGCTGAAATTCAGCAGATGATCCAGAAGAGACGACTGAAGATTGAGGAGATGAAGCGCTCAGTGGAGCTCAGTAACAAAGATGCAGACAGAGAGATAGCAGCTGGTGTTCAGGTCTTCAGCGCTCTGAAGGAGTCTGTTGAGAGAAGCCAGGCCGAGCTCATCGACACCATCAAAGAGAAGCAGAGAGAGACAGAGAAACAGGCTGAAGGCTTCATCAAAGAGCTGGAACAGGAAATCTCTGAGCTGGAGAAGAGAAGCTCTGAGGTGGAGCAGCTCTCACAGTCTGAAGACCACCTCCACCTCCTCCAAAGCTTCCCATCACTGAACGCTGCTCCACCCACCAAGGACTGGACAGGAGTCAGCGTCCATCCACCTTCATATGAGGGGACTGTGGTGAGAGCTGTGAATCAGCTGGAGGAGACGCTCAGTAAACAGATGAAGAAGGTCGAGCTGAAGAGGGTTCAGCAGTATGCAGTGGATTTGACACTCGATCCTAATACAGCACATCCCAGCCTCATCCTGTCTGATAATGGAAAACAAGTCAACTGTGGTGATGTAAAGAAGAAGCTCCCAGACAACCCAGAGAGATTTAACTATCACAGCATTGTCTTATCAAAGCAGAGTTTCTCTTCAGGAAGATTTTATTATGAGGTTCAAGTTAAAGAGAAGACTAAGTGGGATTTAGGAGTGGCCAGTGAGTCGATCAACAGGAAGGGAAAAATCACACCAAGTCCTCAGAATGGTTACTGGACGATATGTTTGAGGAATAAAAATGAGTACAAAGCTCCTGCTGGCCCTTCAGTCAGTCTCTCTCTGAAGTGTCGGCCTGAGAAGGTGGGGGTGTTTGTGGATTATGAGGAGGGTCTGGTCTCCTTTTATGACGTTGATGCTGCAGCTCTTATCTACTCCTTTACTGGCTGCTGCTTCACTCAGAAACTCTACCCATACTTCAGTCCATGTGTTAATGATGGTGGTAAAAACTCTGCTCCTCTGATCATCTCTCCTGTCAGTCACAGGATCTACTTAAATGATGACTAGAACAAATGTTTGATTTTCTACTGAAAGATTCACATCATTTAATGTAAAACATGTACATTTAAAGGGGATGTACAGTGTATATGTTGTTTCTTCTGATCAGTTTTTTTTTGTGTCACAGTTCTTCATATTACTCCACCAGCACTGATTGATATTATTTAATGGAGAATAACTTGTTCTAATAACATAACCTGCCTCAAATCAGCAGAAGAAAATACTCATAATTAAGACGTGTCACTTTTCAAATGTCTAGAAGCCATATTTAAACCTTTGCATTGTCTATTCTGGGCTTATATGACAAGGTTTCACACTGTCAAAAATTACTGGACAAGATTTAAATGAATAAAACAGAAGGTAGTTCACTCTTCTACTTTTTCAATAAACTAAAGTAACGTTTTTATTGTGTCCAATTAAGTTCTTGTCTTTCTGTTGGATATAAACTTTCATGCATGAAAGTAATAATTTTTGTTTTTCCTCTCAAACAAGATAAGAATCATGCCAATAACAAAATAAAATGTAAGAAATCCTTACTGAATGTCAAGTTGATGATTGCCTCACACGGGGCACCATATGTAGTATGTATATCGTACAACATTCATAAAATTTGACTATCAATGATAATTAATAATTATCAGGGATAGTTATTCTTTATGATAAATAATAAGATTTAAATTCAGGGCACCACCCCTTGAAGAAGGGAAAATATAGCCAATTCACCGAATCAGTCTCATAAAATCTACTAAACTGACAGTTTGTAACTCTGATTAATAATTAACTTAATATCTACAACTTATAGTTGAGTAAAGGTTAGCAACATTCAGTCCTATACGATATAACATAGAAAGCATGAAGGTTCAAAAGTCTTTTATTTACAACAAAATGAACAAACACTATCTAACTGACATGTATGCTGTATAGGTGTGTGTATGTGTATGTGTGTGTGTGGAAGAAGAAAAGCAAAATCATGGTTAGGGTTCAAAGTACAACGCTGCAGTGCATGGACAAAGGGAGACTACAAACAAAATGGCTTATCAAAAGGGACTACAAGATGGCTGATCGAAGGGTTGGACTCAATACAATACAAAATGGTGAATCACCACTTGTTGGCAGGAGAGAACAAAGAACCAAGATGCTGCTCACATCCTTTGCTCACTGATATCACATGTGGGTGTGATACGCTTCAGGCTGAAGGAGTGTGTGTGTGTGTGTGTATGTGTGCAGAAGATGGTTAGTTGCATTTAAAGACCCTGAGTTTGTGTGAAGCATATTTCAACTAACGTTTAGCAAAACAATCTACCAATAACCTGACATGAGATCATATCAACATGCAAACCCTGAAAAACACATAGATTGAGCACATGTGCATTACATCAACCATAATTAAAAAAAAAATCCTGTGCTTAGCCGTGCTATGCTATGCTGTGTGCTATCTAAGCCCAGTTCAGTGTTACCATTCTTTGAAGTAAAGGTGCTGGTGGTTCCTTGGCTGATGAGCCAAGCAGGAGAAAGTTGTAGTTCCAATGTTGAGCCGTGCTGTTCTCGCTGGGCATAATCTGATGAAAGACAGCAGGTGGAGGAAACTGGTTGCCCATTTCCTCTGTAGGGATAGCAGTTTGGTGCTGACTTGCTTTGTGTTCCTTGGATTGTGTAGTTAGCTGGTAGGCTTTGCGTTGCAGCTGCTGGAGCATACAGAGCTTGAATACTAGCAGGACCTCGCACTTTCCCATCTGACAACTCTCAGCAGCTGTTAGCCCAAGAACTTGAGGGCAGGCAGCTCTGTGGGGAGAGGTGGAGAAGAGCAGAGAACAAAGGAAGGAGCTGGAGTTTTGACTATCAGGTCAGTGGGGGGTCTGTCAATCTGACCAAAAGTAGCTGGGTCTTCACTTCAGAGTCCATGTTGAAATCCACAATGAACAACTTTATCTGTAGGTTCCAACACATGGAAGTCTACACAGCCTTCCTCCATTTCTACCTGGCTTATAGATGTGATGTTCCTCCTCAAGCTTGAGAAAGTTACATTTTCTTGACCATGTTCAAATTATACATTTGTCACAGAATAGCGGCCATGTATATCATTCTTTAACCCTCCCCAATCAAGCCTCCATCTAAAGCTGCTCCTCCAAGAGGAATGCAGCAGATCGTTATCACCACTAACCGTATCCAACTTCCTTGTGTCTGATTCACATGATAGAAACACCTCACATCATGAAAACGAACATAAACGCCAAACATGGCTTTAATTAGTACGCACTGCTATTAAGTTAGCATGTTAGCATTGGGACATTTTGTCTGCATTAATGATTAAAGGTTTCCCAGCACAACATTGTATTTTAACAAGTTGATCAATGTTGTTCACGTCACCTGTAAGACATTTTAATGGTGGGGTTTTTAAACCTCTAGACTTTAATTACTTAAAAAGAAAAGAAAAAAGAGAAGTTCTTAAAAACCATGTGGTGCCCACACATATCTTTGGCCAGCTCAAAGAGTTCGTAATCATCAGGTCAAACCTGACAGGCAACAAAACCTCGGCTGCAGAACAGAAAGAGGTGTAGCAACACTGGAAAAATACCACAGCTTTAATTCCACAGTCACTAAATGAAACTAAACATTCGTCTGAGTCTCTCTGCTTCTCTGAGACAAAGAAACTTTCAGAAGACTTAATCAGCCTTTCTCAACGACACAGAGGAATCTCAGGTGAGTACAGCTGATTATATTTACTGTGCTTCAACATCTATATTAACTCAAACTTCAGATCTACTCAGACCTCCTGTCTGTCACTTTTATTTAATGCTAACAAATGGAACTTAAAACTTGAATGTCAACTGTGATTCAGAAACACCACCTGGTTTTTCCTTTAACCAGTGTGAGAGGAAGTATTCAGATCCTTCTTCAGTGCCTCACTGTGAAATGACTCTGTTACAAGTCAAAGTCTTGTTGTGAAAATCTTCCTCACAGAATCTGCAGTCGTGCCCTCTAACAGCCATTTTCAGTGTCCACTCTGATCTGGCCTCATTAAATTGTCGACAAGCAGACGTAGCTGCTTTCACAACCATGTTCACTCGTCGCAGAAGTCTTCTAACATGGAAATTTGCACAGCCTCCCTCCATTTCTACCTGGCGTACAGGTGTTTTGTTCCTCCACAAGCTTTTGAAAGTAAAATATTCTCAACGGTGTTCAAATCATATTTTTGTCACAGAATGGCAGCCATGTATATTATTCAGTAACGGCCTGCAGAAGCTTCCTTCAGATGACCGGCTGTAAGTTGAGGTGTTCACAGAAAGTCACGTCACTGTCACTGACTATGTTGTCTCCATGCTGTCCTCGCAATTTGACAATTCATTTAATGTATTCACTGAGGTATTTGTTTAGGTTTGATTCTCTGCTTCGTATCTCTCCCTTACCATTTAATTTAGTCAGCCTCCTACTTAAATGTCAAGTCAGCCTTATAATCATTACAGCACTGTGTATCATTACATGAGTGACAGATTTGTAAGGTGTTTCATTCACATAAACATTTCTCAAAGTTGTGGTTGGTAATGTTGGCGAAACCAGGAAGAGGAAACTATTTTTTGAAGTTATGCAACCAACCCATCCCCCCTCAAGCCTCCATCTAAAGCCACTCCTCCAAGAAGAATGCAGCAGATCGTTATCATCACTAACTGTATCACTAACGATCCAACATCGTGTCTGATTCACATGATAGAAAACACCTCACATCATCAAAATGAACATAAACAACAAACATGGCTGTTGTTAGTACTCACTGCTATCACGTTAGCATGTTAGCATTGGGAAATGTTGTCTGTTTTAATGATTGTTGGGCTTTTTAAAGGCCTGCAGCAGCCACAGACTTTTCTTCTTTTTTTTTTTTACAGCATTTGATTTATTGATTACAGTCAGGATGAAAATACACATTTAGTTCCAACAACAGAAATGTTTCTCGTATAATCAGGATAATGTACTTAAAGTATTAAAAGTACTCAGTGCGGTAAAGTGTCCCTCTGTGATGATTGTGACTCAGTCATCAATGTAAAAGCAGGATGTTACTGTTGTAGTTGTTGAGGTGGAGCTCATGTTGAACTATTCTGTATAGAACTGACACTTAGGCCTTTTTATTCTGGATTAATCTGATGATTATTTTCTCTATTGATTGACAGTAGTGAGAACAACACACTATTCAAAACAAAAGCAACAGAAACTCACATTTGTGAAGCTGCACCACTGAAACATCAACGACTGGTAGCGATGGTGTAACGTCCGACTGTTAACCACAGCCCATTCTCTGTTTGTGTTACGATCCGTCCAAGATTATAGTTTCTCCCGGTTTTGTCTTGTGCATCTACATCTCCTCTCATTTCAGATCCAGTCTCCCTGCTCGTATGGTTTCGTCCTCATCACTGATTGCTTTCCCCGCCCTGATTACTTTCACCTGGGTTCCCTGTGTGTGTTTTTAGTTCCAGGTTTCCCCCTGTCTGTTGCCAGTTCGTCTTTTGTCGTTGTACATAGCGTTCCAGCCTTTATCGTTTCCTAGCTTTATTCTAGCCAGGTTTTGGACTTTTCTGTGAGCTTTCTGACTTCGCCTCTGCCTGACCCCTGCCGGATTTGTTTGCCCCGCTGCCTGATCTTCTGTGTACCGAATCCTGACTTCAGTAAACTTTATTACCTGATCTGTTCTGTCTCAGTCGTGCTTTTGAGTCCTCACAGTTGTGTATCTAAGCCGTGATAGCTTGAGAAGGAATGTTTACAGTTTGAGGGTTAGAAACACTGGCTGCAGTGCGACTCACAGAGCTGCTGTCGAATGTGTTCAATGATGTAAATCCAAGGGGCGTCACAGATCAAGATTTATCTGCATTATCACTTTTAATGCTTTTTTTCTGCAATTAGTTAATCAATAGTAAGCTATTATTTTGACAGCTCTAACTTTCTTTGAAAGAATTAGAAATGTACTTCTATACATTCAGGCATTGCCTTTACCTAACTAATATTCTGTGAGATTATTCTGAATTTTTGTATTTATTGTTGTGTTTTAACACTCCATAACTCTTGTTGTCCTCAGACTGTAAACATGTCTGCTGCCAGCTGTCTGCTGACTGAAGATCAGTTTCTGTGCTCCATCTGTCTGGATGTGTTCACTGATCCAGTCAGCACACCATGTGGACACAACTTCTGTAAAAGCTGCATCACTAAACACTGGGATATTAACGAACCGTATAAGTGTCCCAACTGTAAAAAGGTTTTCTACAGGAGACCTGAGATGCTGGTTAATACTTTCATCTCTGAGATGGCTGCTCAGTTCAGACAGTCAGCTCAACAGAAAGCCAGCAGCAGCAGCTCAGAGCAACAAGTTTCCAAACCAGGAGAAGTTCCCTGTGACGTCTGCACTGGAACCAAACCGAAGGCCCTGAAGTCCTGCCTGGTGTGTCTGGTCTCCTACTGTGAGACTCACCTGGAACCTCATCTGACAGCTTCAGGCCTGAAAAGACATCAGCTGATCGACCCTGTGGAGAACCTGGAAGGCAGGATGTGTACGAAGCACGATAAACTGCTGGAGCTGTTCTGTAAGACCGACCAGATGTGTGTCTGCATGCTCTGCTCTGTTTTAGACCACCAGGGACATTCTGTTGTTCCTCTGAAAGAAGAATATAAAGGTAAGAAGGCCGAGCTGGGGAAGACGGACGCTGAAATTCAGCAGATGATCCAGAAGAGACGACTGAAGATTGAGGAGATGAAGCGCTCAGTGGAGCTCAGTAAGAAAGATGCAGACAGAGAGATAGCAGCTGGTGTTCAGGTCTTCAGCGCTCTGAAGGAGTCTGTTGAGAGAAGCCAGGCCGAGCTCATCGACACCATCAAAGAGAAGCAGAGAGAGACAGAGAAACAGGCTGAAGGCTTCATCAAAGAGCTGGAACAGGAAATCTCTGAGCTGGAGAAGAGAAGCTCTGAGGTGGAGCAGCTCTCACAGTCTGAAGACCACCTCCACCTCCTCCAAAGCTTCCCATCACTGAACGCTGCTCCACCCACCAAGGACTGGACAGGAGTCAGCGTCCGTCCACCTTCATATGAGGGGACTGTGGTGAGAGCTGTGAATCAGCTGGAGGAGACGATCAGTAAACAGATGAAGAAGCTGTTTGAGGCCGAGCTGAAGAGGGTCCAGCAGTATGCAGTGGATGTGACACTCGATCCTGATACAGCACATCCCAAACTCATCCTGTCTGATGATGGAAAACAAGTTAAACATGGTGATGTAAGGAAGAATCTCCCAGACTACCCAGAGAGATTTGATCATTGTGTCTCTGTCTTATCAAAGCAGAGTTTCTCTTCAGGAAGATTTTATCATGAGGTTCAAGTTAAAGAGAAGACTGACTGGACTTTAGGAGTGGCCAGAGAGTCGATCAACAGGAAGGGAAACCTCACATTGACGCCTCAGAATGGTTACTGGAGGACAGGTTTGAGGAATAAAAATGAGTACAGAGCTCTTGCTGGCCCTTCAGTGCGTCTCTCTTTGAAGCATCAGCCTGAGAAGGTGGGGGTGTTTGTGGATTATGAGGAGGGTCTGGTCTCCTTTTATGATGTTGATGCTGCAGCTCTTATCTACTCCTTTACTGGCTGCTGCTTCACTCAGAAACTCTACCCATACTTCAGTCCGTGTGTTAATGATGGTGGTGAAAACTCTGCTCCTCTGATCATCTCTCCTGTCAGGCACAGGATCTACTTAAATGATGACTAGAACAAATGTTTGATTTTCTACTGAAAGATTCACATCATTTAATGTAAAACATGTACATTTAAAGGGGATGAACAGTGTATATGTTGTTTCTTCTGATCAATGTTTTATGTTTCACAGTTTTTCTTATTACTCCACCAGCACTGATTTATATTATCTAATGGTGAATAACTTGTTCTTATGACATCACCTGCGTTATTGTTTAAATAATAGTCACTGTTTTTTTTTATTGTTTATTGTCTTCAATGCATGCACATTATTGAAAAAGACAAATTCCTCTTGGTGTAAAATCCTTTTTGGTAATAAATCTGTTTCTGATTCTGATAAAAGATTAAAATCATAATTAACACTCATAATTAAGAAGCGTCTGAACACTTACTAAATCTCTAGGAGCCATATTTAACCCTTTGTATTGCCTAATCAGTGTTTATATAACAAGTGTTTCACACTGTCACAAATTACTCTAGAACCTTTGAATAAATAAGACATTTTTTTCACTCTTTTACTTTTCCAATAAAGATCACGTTATTGTGTTTTTGATGAATATACACTCCTTCATGCATGAATTGTTAAATAACAAAGTAATAATGTTTGATTTTACTGTTAAATAAGGAGCCAACTGTTAAACACTTTCACTCTCAGAGACGCAGACAATAAAAACAATATTTTAAAACTATATATAAATACTAATAGATGCTTTTATCCAGATCCAGAAATGCTATTAAACTAAACTATTCAAGTGTCAGTTCAAGTGATAGATGTATTTTCAGTCATTCAGTCTAAAAACCGAATGAGTATGATACAAGTATTTTAACATCTTATTGAGTTTATTATTTATATATATATTTTTGAAGTTGTCTGGTTTTCTCAGATTGAACAGTCAGTCCAGAGGTTCTTGGTGAGTTTTGTCTTCCTTATACTTTTTTGAATTTATGACATCATATCTCAACATGACCAAGAGACACAAAGATAATCATCAGCTGGAACTGTGGACGAGGCTTTGGGGATCTTCACCTGGTGGTTGGGACACGGTACTCTGATTAAAATGGTGACAGCGTCTTCAAAATATCTGTCCACTGTACATCACTATACATGAAAGGGTTAAAGCTTAAAAATCAGGGGCGCCGTTTAGCTCAGTTGGTAGAGCGCGTGTCCCATGTGCTGAGGCTCTGCAGCGGACTCAGGTTCGACTCCCGGCCTGGGTCCCTTTGCTGCGTGACACTCCCCCTCTCTCTCTCCCTGTTTCCTGTCACATCTTCAGCTGTTCTATCAATGAAGCCATAAAAGGCCCAAAAAAAAAAAGCTTAAAAATCAGCTGATGGTGTTTCCAATGACAACCAAGTCATGTGATACAAACACCATCCGCTGTTCTCAGACTGAATCGTGCTGACAAGCATCAATACTCCATCACATCTGCATCAGCTGATAGAAGGCCTGAAAATGAAATTTCAGAACGTCTCTGCTTATATGACAGGCTGATGAGATGACACTCCAAGTGCATCTGAGGTATTCTATTATTTTGCCCCGTGAATGTTTTATTTTGAACACAATTGTATGTCTGCATCTGCCAGTGGGCCATCATCATGAGAGCAGGCATAATAATAATAATCAGCTTTGACGAGAGCCTTACGTTTTCTTGCAGTTAGGTGAGAAAAAATACGTGCGTCTGTCGAGACAAAGAATTGGTGCAGCTGATGTAAATCAAACCAGTTTGTAAAGATGAAGTGACGTGAGGTCGCCCTCTAGTGGAGCTCAAGACTGAGTTCTGTCACCATCAGCTCATTGTTGAAAGATCATTTTATAATATTTATGGTCTTTGATGAATCCGGACCCCTCCCCCCTCTAACATCCTCTGCACACGGTGGCTCACAGCATCCAGAACAAGTTGGGCTCATATTTTAGCTTTATACAAACGTCCACATATAAATTAATATACCCGTGTGATATAGTGTGATCTGATGCAGTCGGTCTGAAAGTAGCTTGAGTTTTGTGATGCGTTTCCACAAACGCTGCACTTCGGTCCGTGCATGAAGCAGAACGTCCTCCAAGAATAAATATCATGTTGACAAAGTGAATCAGAAGAGTTCCACAGCTGGACGGAGTGAAAATAGACTCCAGTTTTTCTCCGTTATCTGTTTTTAGATTACTTTTTGCTCTATGGTAACAGAGGAAGATGATACCAGGCTGTGATACGGGCACTAAACCTGTTTTGGAGATACACACGATGCACATACAGCTGAGGGGTGTAGAACAAAGAACATGCTGCACCATGTTGAGTTCTGCTCAGTTCAGCTTTCCGAGTCTCTCCAGTCATTAATAACAGCTGTGTTCCTGAAGTGAGCGCAGAGCGTCTGAAGGCAGCGGCGTGTGACGTTCATTTCTTTAATCCTGTCGAGACCAACAAATGTCAAATGAAATGTCATCACACACACACACACACACACACACGAACACACACCAGTTCTTGGAATATGAATAAATCTCATCAACAATCAGCCGTCTGTGGTTCAGCAGCCAGTGATCTTTACACGAATCCTGGAAGCAGTCAGCAGGTTCGATTACACACAGACCAACAAACCGTGTTGAGAAGCCAGACATCAACAATCAAACATCTTTTGGGATTCTTGATGTGTGTATGACAAGGCCATTGTGTAACTCAAGTTGAGGTTCAGACATCTTGTATACAAATGCATGATAGCCCGCTCTTTCAACAAATACGTCGCTACAACCTTTTTAACATGACTCATGTAACGAATAGATGTGATCGACGCTCGTCTGCCTGCAGCTCTGCAGCACCTCGAGCTCTGCTGGAGGAAAAAAAGTTGTGATGCAAGTTTGGGAAGTTTTCAGTCCGACTCCTGGGACAAAAATGGATGTTTTTTTGTGGTTCATTTATGCAGCTTCCTGGTATCAAACAGTCTCAGGCCGACAGCTGAGAGCCGCGACAAGGACACATGCAGTGTGAGCGCTGGTCCGGAGAGAATCAGGGAATTATTCTTAAAACTTACAGCTGGAGCTGCACAGAGCCATTCTTCATGAGGAGCCCAACATAAACTTCACAGTGTTTGTTCACTTTGTTAAAACGGTTTGCAGTATTGAGGTTTTCAGTCAGTTTTTGTTATACATGACAGCAGAAGACGTGCAGCTGTTGGATCGGAGACAAATATGTCGGATTGCTGTCACAGAGAAAACATGGACAAAGTGTCAGACGAGATATTCATGATCTGCTGCCATCTTTTGTAGTTTGTCAGCAGGACACCAATTTGTCAAGTGTTCTCCGGGTTGAAGTCCAGACACTCGTTTCCCAACGCTCTTTAATTTTTCCTGTTGGTGAGAGCAGGTTGTTCAGATCTTTCTAACGTCAGCTTTCTTCTGTGGTGCTGAAGTTGAAGCTGAATACTGTGACGGCCACAGGACCTCTGCTGTGTCTCAGTGCTGCAGGTTCCTGCTTGGTTGGAGCTGGAGGCGGGATGAGCTGCAGGCCACAGATGGATGAGCCACGAGAGTGGAGGAGAGTGAAAAACTGAGTCTCTCTGTCTTGTTTATGTGACAGTTTAATCTCAGAGAGTAAATGAAGAAAAATGGCCCCAAAAGTTTCAGGATGCACAGAAAGAAAAAAAAATTGTCCTGAAACCCACAAAACAGCAAAACACTTCCTGTTCCCTCGTCTCCACATCTGTGAGCTTTCTTAATGTGTTTCCAGTTAAATGTGTACAATAAGATGTGTTGTTTCCACAGGCTGAACATATGTTCATGTTTTATTCATCATTAAATGTCCCACAGTTTAATCCTGAAGCTCTTCATGTGTTAAAAACAGTTAGCGGTTGCTAACGAGTGTCTAAATGAGACTACAGAGGTTGTCGGGGACATTAAACGTCCTCACAGCGAACACGGAGACTCATCTACTCACTAGTCCGTCTTTACAGGCCACTTTAGTTACACACTGTTCTAACTCTGACTTTACAACTTGTACTTTGATCAGTTTATAGAAAACCTGGATAGTAATTGTGCAGTAAGACTCTTAGTAGTGGTGTCGTCTGTTTGTAGCCTAACATTAGCTTCTTACTGCTACACAGTTAATTTAGCGTCAGACATCACAGAGTGGAGTTCATCTGTGGAGATTATCTGGATCAACAGAACCCGGATGGATCAGAACCTTGTGTTTGACTCAGAGATTCTTTTCTGCAATAATTCAAAATCCTGTTCAATAATCCCTCAGAGGAACCAAAGTGATGCTACAAGAAGACGTCTTCTCTGCAGCTCTCTGTAAACGTCTGGACGTCTGGATCTCTGACTTGTCGAACAGCTGTGACACTAAACCAGATAATTAAAGGGCCAGTTTGCTAATTATAGTTCTAAAATGACACTGAGTCGTAACCTCAACAGCTCTGGTGTTTTTGTTGCTCTTATTTTGAAGCTTATCTAGCGAAGTTTCAGGAGTAGGACGACACCTCAACAGTGCCAACTTCCAGTATTCCTATAAATAACCACCTAACCCTCTTCTTTGCTCTCGTATTCTGCCAGAAACAAGATCACGTTACATCGCCTCGAGCACATCCAAACTTTTGTACGAGCAACATCAGCCTCTACTTACCTCATCATGGACTTCGTATCACTATCCCTGTCGGACGATGATCTTTTCAGACGAGATCAGGATCAAGATTCATCAGAAGCCTGCAACTTCCCCGTCACCTCCATACCCGAGACCCTGATTTCAGTGGCCCAAAAGCTGTCTAGGAAGCGAGCGTGTTCGAAGAGCACCAACTCTGTCTCATCCATGGTTTGTATCCCACCTGGTTCATCTCTCCTTAACATTCAAGATAACCATAGTTCGCCTGACGACTCCTCTGTGTCTCCCAGCCCATCTCCTTCGGCAGCAAAGAGAGGACAAGGAAATTTGGGAATAGAACATTCACCAACTCCTTTGCCTCCGAAGATAAATCCTGCCTCCCTCCATCGTTCCACCAACACCGTCCGAACAACTCGCCGATCGATGCGTCTCCACGATCCGATGAGATCCCCCGACTGCCCTTCATCTTCTACAATCAAAGATTGGACAGTGGCCACTCTCCAGAAAACTTTAAAGGACAAACTTTTCTCCACACTCATGTTAGCTTGATCTGTCAACACCAGCTCTCTTCCGGGTGACGTCATCATATGCACCCCCACACGCCGTGACATTGACGCTCCTGTTAAAGGGACAGTACAATTAAATCCTACAGCTCAAAGACAACAGGAAGCTCAAAGACAACAGAAAGAGCGGCAGGTGTTGTTTCTGGACTTCCCTCTTCAAAGGTGTCGGCGTGTAGTTTGATAATAAAGGATACTGCGGAGGCAAGACTGGGTGGAAATAGAGCGATCTTTATTAAAACAAAATCTAACACCTTGAGTCTGGATCAGAAGCGGCCGTGTTCTGATATTATCAAATCTGTGGACAAAACAATGCCAAAATGCTTTGCCCTCTGCTCCATCAAAACCTCAGCCTTTGCTCTTACGAGGTTTTTCCAAGTGCCACACCCCTTCGCTGGTGTGTGGGGACTTATTAGAGCCTATTTTCCATAACCACCCACTTCTCCTAATTGGTCACTTCGATAGATTAAAGGTTCATCTATCCAATGGAAAAGAAAAGAAGGATGGGTCTGCCTCACATCCCCTATGAAATAACTCTTGTGGGGGTTACCTAACTTTGCTGATGTCAGCTAAAGTAGACAGGATGGTCTCTCTTAAACTTAGATGACAATGTATAGTTGAGACAGCTCCAAACCTCTGGTGTGGGCTCTTTCCTGTAGCTTATCTCTGATGCCCACCTCAGGGCTGATCAGGGCTCCTGGGCCTGGGGACGCTTATCCTGTCGTATTCCCACCCATGTCTACCGGGGAGCATCTGGTCCTATCCCATCCTGTCATCCCTCTTTTCACTATTGTCTTGGAGCCCAGGCTGTGTAAGCAAAACACAGACACTACACAACTCTAGGACCCCTGGAGCTGTGAGCCTCACTCTGTCTGCACTCTTTAACTCAAATGAGGAGGAACAATTAGTCATCATTCAATCTACACTAAGTAAACTCGAAAATCAGAATGTTTTGCCATCCAGATACCTCACAGGAAAAGAGGAGACAGAGATCCTCAGCCAGATCAAATGACTCTAGGGTTTCTGCTACCACCTCTTGTCATCACTCCACTCCAGAGGGAGCGCCCGGAGGGATTCAGGACCCTCCAACTCCAATCAGGATTTTCATCATCGGCACCAGCAGCCTACAACATCAAGGGTAAATGTCATGGCGCCCACTGCCATCCAGTTCCAGCCATCACAACAGCCAATCTTTGCGGGGGAACCTGGCACCAGGAGGACGGGATCTTCAACGTTTAGTTTTATTTTTCTTTCATAATAAATCATTTAAACGCATCTTGTTGACAGTGTGGTCCTTGCCAGTGATTAAAAAGTTATTTAAATCAAACTTATAAAGCAGCTTCAACAGAGTGATGAGAACACAGAGATGCATCATCACCTCACATTGATGCAAACCACAAAATCTACTGAGAGGAAAACAAAGATCTGACTGGTTTTTATTCACCTGCTCAATTCTACTCAGTCAGTAATACGTCTCTGTCTACTGGACGTGTTTTAAACAGCCAGAACCATTAAAACACTGTTCAATTCTTCCCTACAACAGGAGACACTGATTAAAATGTTCCTCTTTAATTAAAATCATTATGTTCAGTCATTTCAGACCTCGCTGACGTCGTAACGAAGCCTTAACGGTTTTGTGGGAGCGTTGTGACAGATGCTGCTGCTGCTGCTGCTGCTGCTGCTGATCTCTCGGGAGGAGCTCTGCAGACGGAGAGACGGAGCTTTAAAGAGGAAAATAGTCTGTCAGGAGGTTTATTTCCATCAGAACCAACCACCGAACGAGGGAGGTCATTCTGTCGAGAGGGAAAAATATAAAAAGGTATCAACATGGGCCGCAGATAAAATGAGTTTAAAATTAAAATATCTCATTCTGGCAGGTAGGTGACACAACAGTGGAGGAGCAGAGGGATTAAAGTGCTAATGAAGTTTTTATAGTCCGTTAACCAGCTGACAGGACGAGCTGCAGGAGTCTGCTGCGCTACTGCTGTTTAACACCTTCAGATGATGTCACTGCGTCTCAACTGTGTGCAGTTACACAGCTGAGGAGAATCGCATCATGAGAGCAATGACATACTGAACTCCAGGACTCTGCAGCCGCGCTAACAGCTACGTGACACTGTGCTTCGGCATGCTAACACAGTCTCAGAGACAACAGCGTAAACGCTCAGGCGATCCCTGGACTTTATCGTTCACATCATCAGGCTGAAACTTCAGTGTGTCCACAGCTAACTCCTGGAAGTGACGCTAAACACAGACGGATGATGGTAAACAGTCTGCTGCTAAACTTTAGCACGTTAGCTTTGTGACTGTGAGCGGCGAGCAGAGCCAGAACATCTTCACGTTACTGTGAACTGAGGATTTACTTGGACCGAACAGACGTGACTGTGGAGACGAACAAACACTGTTCTGGTGACTCTGACTCAGTTTGAATGAAGTGAGTTTGACAATCCCTGCTGGGAAAAACAGCAAGACCAGCATATGTTGTGTTAGCATCCCAGCATTAATGGGACCTTGCTGGTGGTCCAGCTTCATCATGCTGGTCCACCAGCTAAACCAGCACCAAACCAGCACTAACCAGCACAGACGGATGATGAAGCGATGAAGCTCGTCTTACTTCAGCATCTCTGCAACACAGAACAGAGACATCATCGCTGCTTCTTCTTCTCTGTTTATAATGTCAGTTCATTTTCTAACGTTGTAAATCAAGGTTCTGGTCACATCTAACAAGTTGCTCCTTTAAAATATCTAAAAATGCTGAAACACTGCCCGTCTGGCCCCACAACCTCTGTCAGTTCCTGGAAAAAAATGTTCTGTCAAACATAATTACATTTCCTTCTAAATGCACCTGACAAAATACATTAGTGTCCTGTGAATGTACTCTCTAGCGGACTGGACGGGCCGACTCTGGAGGATGCTGTCCTCTCTCTGATCTCACGTGGACGGATGTGTAACGAACACACTCTGTCATCCAAGTCTTTTTTTTTTTGTTGCTAATCTAATTGTAAATTCTTCAGTTCGTCTCCTCTTCTGCAGCGACAACACAGGCTGGTAATGAGCCTCGTGTCGGTCCCTCTCGGCCCGCCACTCTTAACAACGAGCTAACGAACTCAGAGAATTATTATTGGTAACTAAATAATTAAGTCCTCACAGCCAGCGAGATGTAAGATGAACACAGGCGCTCCTCCGAGCACATCAGAGACTCTCCGGTCTTCAGAAGCTCCTAAAAACTCAGCTCACCTCCCTCCGGACGGGACTGAACTCTTATTAAATGTGAAGTATTTCTCTTCATTAACTCTGAGACACCAACTCACGCCTCGCTTCTGAATGTCATCATCTTCGGTGCAGTAAAACAGCTGCCACACATTTAAATGTTGGACTGGATGTATTCTCTTGACTCCGGCACACGATGATCGCTGCTTGCGTAAAACCCCTTGACCTTTATTCTGAAAGCGGCAGACTTCCTCTTCAGTTGAAAAGCGGTCGTCCCATCTGAGAGTCTGAGAGTCTGCGTCTGGTTTCTTATCACTTCCTGTTAGTCCTCCTCCAGAACAAACAAACAAGGACGGATCTCTGCGTGTGTCGCTGGCAGAAAACATCTCTGACAACATGAAGCTCATTTATTCAAATCGCTCCTCTGAATGATGAGATTAGATATTAAATTTTGCATCCAGCTTCACCTCTCTGCGTGTTTGTGACAACATGTTCTGCACACCTGTCGGTTGTTTGATCCCACATCATGAGATCACCATGGTAACCAGCCCTGCTCAGTGAGGAGAAGGGGAGGAGTCCTGCAGGTCCAGAGATACGAGCCACTCGTCCTCCTGAGCTCATCACGTCTACAGAGTCTGCACATCAGCTGACTCAGCACTTATTCAGTTTAATTTCTCATAACGACAAGATAAAAATAATCAGAACTTTAAACCAGTGAAACATGAAGCGCCGCTAAAAACAATCAGGGTTTAACAGTGAGAACATCAGAGCTGCTCCGACGAAGACAGGGTGATTAAACTGTTGATTAGCTGGAAAACAACGAGGAAAATACGTTTTTGTCACACCGCGGTGAGGTTTGTCCTGTCTTGGGTTTTTTGTTTTGTGAATTTCACATTTTATTTTGAAAAGTAACTCTCCTCTCGTTTCAGGTCACTTGCCCTTCCTCTTGTGTCACCGGTCTGGCGTCTTCCCTGATCACTTTGTTTTTCCCTGTCTTCGTTGCCAGAGTATTTCGTTCGTTCCGTCGAGTACATCCAGCCTTGATCACAGCCTTGTCGTTTCAAAGAAAGTTAAGTTTTGCCAAGTTTTGTTTTTGCATATAGTTTTCCTCTGTTGTAGAGTGATTTTGATTTTGATTACATTTTGGTTAGAGATTTGTTTTGTTGGTCAGTTTAAGTTTTATAGCGTTTGCTTTTCCTCCTGTTGGAGCGTTTTCTGTTCTTTAAAGTTTTTCAGCCTTATTCAGTGTAGAGATTTTCATAGCCTGTGTGTTTTCCTCATTTTTGAGTGACTTTTATCATAAGTTTTCATAGTGTCAAGTTTTCTAAGATTAGTGTAGACATCTCTTTTCCTCCTGCGGGAGCGTCTTTTGTTCCTTTTGTGTTGGTGTTTTGTTAGTTGTCCGTTGGACACTTAGTGTTTCTCAGCCTGTTTACTTATCACTCTGTCTACACTATATTAAAAATAAAGCCTGTCTTTACAACTGCCTTCCTGCATCTGAGTCCTCAATTTCTGCCTGAGTCTGACAGTTTTCTTGTTAGAATATGCTGTCTTTAAAGGGGCAGTTCACCCCAAAATCAAAACTTTATATCTTCCCTCTGACCTGTCAGGCTGCGGATCATCTAGATCGTTCTGGTGTGTGTGGTTGATGTTCGGAGCCGGAAACCTCGCTGAGCATCCTGAGAGTGACGGCTGTGATCGCCACAGGTGTGTTTCCGCCTGCAGGTACCGATGAGACGTCCAGATTTCAGGAGATATTAGAGTCTCATCCGAACGTGACATGAACAGAGCCGGGCTGCGTTCAGACTGACAGGTTTCATATTTACCAACTGCAGATTCTCCCTGAGGTGGATCAGCAGCAGACGTTGATGGATCAGTTGTGATCTGATGGAAACAGTCGGGTTTTATCATCCATCAACATCCAGACACACGAGGAGGCTAAAAACTGCTTCACCACGTCACCAGCAGCGTCTCACAGGGAGAATACATAACAAAACGGGGATGAAAAGAACGGATGGATATATTTTAGAAAACTGAAGATGAGGTGTAACATTTCAAAGCAACATGGGTGAATTATTGATCTGAATATATTCAAACTCTACAGAGGGATGTGAGGAAAGGTTTATGGTTCTGTCATTTCCTCTGGGCTTTGTCTGTTTTCTGGGTTTTTGTGGGGTTCTGTTGGCTCCTCAGCAGCCGGCAGCTCTGTTCCTGTTGTTTATCCACTCAGTATCATAAAGTACCCTGTGGTGGTCAAACTTCTAATAACTGAACCCCAGATTCTAAAGAGTTGTTTCTTGAAGAACCGTTATGAGAAGAGGATGCTCGAGGAACATTTGGGACTGAAAAGGTTCCTCGATGATCCTCTAGTTCCCCGAGTGTACCCTCCACCTGTGTTCCTCCACCTGTGTTCCTCCACCCCTGTTCCTCCACCCCTGTTCCTCCACCCCTTTTCCTCCACCCCTTTTCCTCCACCCCTGTTCCTCCACCCCTGTTCCTCCACCCCTGTTCCTCCACCCGTGTTCCTCCACCTCCCTCCACCCCTTTTCCTCCACCCCTGTTCCTCCACCCGTGTTCCTCCACCTGTGTTCCTCCACCCCTGTTCCTCCACCCGTGTTCCTCCACCTGTGTTCCTCCACCCCTGTTCCTCCACCCCTGTTCCTCCACCTCCCTCCACCTGTGTTCTTCCACCCCTGTTCCTCCACCTCCCTCCACCTGTGTTCCTCCACCTGTGTTCCTCCACCCCTGTTCCTCCACCCCTGTTCCTCCACCTCCCTCCACCTGTGTTCTTCCACCCCTGTTCCTCCACCTCCCTCCACCTGTGTTCCTCCACCTGTGTTCCTCCACCCCTGTTCCTCCACCCCTGTTCCTCCACCCCTTTTCCTCCACCCCTTTTCCTCCACCCCTGTTCCTCCACCCCTGTTCCTCCACCCCTGTTCCTCCACCCGTGTTCCTCCACCTCCCTCCACCCCTTTTCCTCCACCCCTGTTCCTCCACCCGTGTTCCTCCACCTGTGTTCCTCCACCCCTGTTCCTCCACCCGTGTTCCTCCACCTGTGTTCCTCCACCCCTGTTCCTCCACCCCTGTTCCTCCACCTCCCTCCACCTGTGTTCTTCCACCCCTGTTCCTCCACCTCCCTCCACCTGTGTTCCTCCACCCGTGTTCCTCCACCTGTGTTCCTCCACCCCTGTTCCTCCACCTGTGTTCCTCCACCCCTGTTCCTCCACCTGTGTTCCTCCACCCGTACCTCCCCCCTCGCCGGTGTGGTTTGTATTCTGCTGTGTGTCTGTTTGTTGCGTTGCTGCTGATCTTGAATCTCTTCCTGTCTGTTCGTCTCGTCTTCTGCATTCTCGTCCATTTTATCTGCTGCAGCACAGAAACAGTGAAAATGCTTAAAGACATAAAAGATCCAAAGAAAATATCTGAAACCGGTCGAGTTAAATTCAAGAGAACTGAAAAGATGTTCAACAATAATCATGATTCCACTCCACGTCTGTGTCTGTGTGTGCAGAGATCAGAGCCAGCGGACACGATTTATAAAAACACTCAGTTCTGTCTGGATGAACTTCCTCCGGTTTGGACGAGGACACAGCGAGCGGATCAGCGTGGAGGTAAAAGGCCTGAGGAGCTAACACACTTTGATGTCAGCGATCAGAGTGGGAGTGAAACTCTTCAATTAGGATTAGAAATACTCATCAACGCTGTCGATCAGCGCAGAACCCACAGATCTGTCCGTCCTCTCCTCCTTCATCCCTTCTTCCCCTCCTCCTCCTCCTCCTCCTCCTCTTAACACATCTGCTTCCTCTCTCCTGTCCTCATTTCCTTTTTTATCCTCTCGTCCTCCTTGTTTCTCCTCCTCTCTGTGAACAGTTTCATCTTTCAGCTCTCGCCTTCCTCCTCTTCTCTCCTCCTCCATTTCCCTTTCCATCCATTTCTCGTCTCATCTTCCTCTTCTTCTCTCCCCCTCATCTATCATTTCCTCTCCTCTGTTTCCCGTTCTCTCATCCTCTCCTTCCTTTTCTTCTCACCTGTACTGATTGTGTTCTGGCTCTACACGCCTTTTTTCCTCCCTCTCGCCCTTCACTTGACATTTTCCCCGTCTGTGTGAATGTAAAGGTTTATTTCAGCGGCTGATTGTTGGAATAAGAAGTTAAGATTGTTTCAGTGAGCTTCATGTTGTTCGTGTGGACGGCTCGTGTGTCCTGAGTCCGGCTGGACCTCGGCACCAGTTCTGGTTCTTTCTCTGGTCCGTCTTTGTGGTGGTTTTGTGTCTATTCGTCAGTTTGTCTCTTGGAGGTGATTTTGCAACTCTGAGGTGAACGAGTTTTGTGTATTTGTTGTTGTTTTGCATCCTTTTCTGTTAGTTTGTGTCTCTTTCTGAGTCTTTTGTGTCTCTCTGCCTGCTCTTGTCCAGATAAATCATGTGTCACACGTTCTTAGCGACAGAAGAAGTCGTATGCAGTGAGCGGCAGAGCGTCATAGTTCACATTACCTACAGGAGGTTCAGACAGGTTCTTGCGGTCTAATCGGTGCAGGTACTCTTCTGCAGTGATTCATCGTACACTCTCTTCCTGTAAATGATGACCTTTCCACGTCAATGTGAACAAAGTGCTCTGGAGGGGAAGATTGCTGCGGGAGAAAATGTTGTTCTCCTGGTTGTTTGGGAGTGATTTTCCTCCTGCTGCTGATGAGACCCCCTCCAGGTTTCTGCTGTATGAATGTGACTGATTTCACAGTTGACGTAATCATCGAGCACCAAACCTCCCCGGCGCCCCGGGTGGGTCGCTGCAGCGCTTCACGGAGGCACCGCGGCTCCTGCTGCGCTAAATGTGCGAGTGTGACCCAAAATAACAAAGAGAAAGATAAAGGAGGAGCTGTGGGAGGTGCTGATGGGTGTGTGTGTGCAGGAGGAGGGTGGAGACCCAGCGGGGGGTCGTCACGGCGCTCCAGCATCAAGCAGTAATTAAATTGTGTTTCTGTGTTAAACTGTGTCAAAGATAACGCTCCGTCCATGTGTGACAATAATTATGCTCCTTTGATGTGTGTGTTCACGCTGCGCTGCGTTCATGAACTCTGCATGTTCTGTAGCGCGCTCGTCTCTGCAGGAGGGAGCAGCTTCACGCTCTGATCGCCATCAGCCATTTTAACAAGGCCGCAAAAACGTGTTTAATTTATATCATCTGAGGAGCGCTGCAACAAAACTGGAGAAAAACTGATGCTGATGAGCGAACACATGCTGTTACTGCACGCTGTTGGGTTTACTGTAGCGCTCTGTGTGCCGCGCTCTCTAAAAGTCCACAGGAAGATCGTGGATCGTTCCTCCGCTGCTCGCTCGCTGCCGCTTTCTTTCAGAATTGATTTATAAGTGTGTTGATGCTTCTTTCTGCCATTGGGACTCTAAACTGTGGAACAGTTCCTACGACTGCAAACTCCCATGGTACTCTGAAAAAGAACACGAGTATCTTACTGGATCATGTTTTATGTAATATGTTTGTATCATTATGTAATAGATTATTAATAGATTATTTGTTCTGTCTGCTTATTTTTCTGATTTATTGCAGTTGTTGTCTGTTGAAGCCTGTTAGTGCCTCATGTTTTATCCTTTGGACTGCCGCTTTGCATGAAAGCTGATATATTTATACAGTTGTTGTGGTTGTTGATATGGTTGTTATTATCACCTGGCTGCAGTGACAGAGAGGAACACAGACGAGAGGTTTACGCCTCCTTTCAATCACTGATCAGCTGTGTGGAGTTAGTTGGCTGCAGAGTCGGACCGCCTCAGCACAGTTCACCTCAGAGCCGTCTGATCTAGAACAGCTTCCCCGTCCACGCTCACCCTCCAGACTGAAGCAGCAGCTCGGTGACAGCGGCTGTTTTCTGTGTATGAATGCTGGAGGAGTTACCTTTGTGTCCGTCGGGCGATTCATTCATTGACCTTCGCTGTCAGCGGCGCTCTCTCTCTCTGTACCGACCTCACACATGCACCGAGGTTAAGGCAGCAGCTCACTCCATCACTCGCTGCTCTGAGTACCTTCCTTCATCAAACTGGGGCCACCACCCCGGATTTTCAACTAAAAGCTCCCTGAGAGAGTTTGCAGAGAGTTCTCAGATCTTAAGCTCGTTTTTAGCAAAAGGTCATCTCGGGTTTGGCAGCAGAAGTCTGAGGACACGCAGGAAACCTTGGAACTGCTCCTTTTTCTCTATTTTCTGCTTAACCTTCAGAATAAAATCATAATTAGGGCCAAACCCCTTCTTACTTGTCAGGCTCTGTGGTTGAAGGCTTTCAGATCTTTAACTGGAGATTTTGTGCTGGTGGTGTGAGGTTTGATCTCTCTGCTGCAGGGAGGAGTCCGTCATCGTCTGCAGCGCCCGGACTGCAGAGGTGGTCGATATCTATACGTATGCGATGCTGCTGTCCCCCGTGCTCTGCTGCACACGCAATCATTTCGAACGCTGCTTTGAAATATTTACCTCAAATATGAAGAAGATAATCATCCTGCCTGTAAGTCTTTCCATTTCATAAAGTCATCAATAAATCATCACGTCTGAGCTCAGGTCAACCTAATGGTGTTAACATTTAATATATTTATCATTATGCAGCCAGGATGTACAATAAATGATAGTTATGATTGTTTATAACTGTCAGATTCTGTGTGGATGCTGAAAGAGGCAGAACCTTTCCTCCCACCGCAGCTCTGCACTGCAAAGCTCAACACTGGACTGACATTAAGATTTGAGCTTTGCTAATTTCATATTTTGTGATTAAAAAACAGCCGAACTCATCTTCCAGTTATGACTGTACTCCAGGAAGCAGATCATAAAAGATGAACTGTGAGAACAGAAACAGTCCAGACTGAACAGAAACATGAGAACTGGTCGCATCTCATGCTCACATCTGTGCAGCGGTATTTTAAAGTCCTCTGACAAACTCAAAGCTCCAGGCGCAATTTGTCTGGCTGCTTTTGATAACCTGTCAGAGCGAGAACATTTTGTCCTCCTCGGTCCAAATCCAAAGCACCGCCCGTCCTCCACTCTGACCACAACAACCACACCTTTCCCCAAGATCAAAGTTTCAGTCCATTTAGCTCAGAGTCGCCGGGAGAAGTTACGTAAATGACTCCAGTCGCCAGGAATTTTTAAAGTTAAGACCCCTTGGAGAATATTCTCAGAAAGTCTGAGCTCAGCCGCTGGTGAAGCTTTTCAGCAAAGGTGAAGTGAGGCCGCACAACACGGAGGAGCTGCTGCTCTGTGTGTCTCTTCTCTGCTCACACTGACATTTTCCACTTCTTCTATTTGCATTTTTTAACAATCATGCCCCGCAGGACTGAAACATGATTCATGGCACTAATAAGGATGAGAGCTCCTGCTTGCTCGTCAGGCTCTCGGTGCTGCTGGTTGCAGCCTGAGGTGAGTTGTGAGGTTTGATGTTTGAGTTCGTCCCTGCAGACCGTCAGCGGCGTCTGGACTCTGAACGTGTGAACGTAGCGCACGAACACGCTGGTTTGTGAATATTTAAATATTCACAGAAACTGTGAAACTGTTCACATGTGAAACACCATGCAGCAGTGGTTCTGTCTGATTACTGTTTTGTTGTGAGTTGGCAAGAAATTATTGATAATATCTTTTTAATAATCAAGAAGGAAAGTCACAATCCCTGGACAGTCATGTGTGAGTTGTTTTTACTGTCTTCTGTAACGATGTTTGCCAGCAGGCATTATGATAATTAGGAAAAGTAAATACACAAATGAATACATTGCCTTTATATGCATAAATAAAGATTGCTGTTCTGTGTTTTTGGGGAGTTGTTGTCGTGTTCAAACAAAGTCAATGATGAAAATATGCAATTAGACTCATATCTGCGTCTGTGCACTCGGTGCGAATGAGGCGCTGCGTTTGAAGCGACGACGCGAAAGTCATGAGTTGCAAATATTGAACTCAGGTGAAACTGTGTTACCAAAGCCGTTCACACTGACGTCATGATGATAATGTTGCAGATTTCCTGACATTCATAAATAATAATCACTGATGGCGGCTGTTTGCTGTACGACAACACATCTATCGTACTGAGACGGGACGGGAGCTGCCATGGAGGAACGTGAGTGAGAAAGTCAGGCTACCTTGTAAGTCATGGAAATATGTCTCAGCACAACACAGCTCGGACCAATCTGAGCTCCATCCAGGGAACAAGAGGTTGTTTCCTCGTCGTCAGGCCGACAGATCTGATGGAACGTGATCCATTCATTACAGCCAGATCACAGAGAGATCTCTTGGTGTTGGGTTCATACCGATGTGGTTCGCGGTCGGTCTGAACACGGCAGAACATGGCCTGTTATCAGGTATTCAATCAGCACCATATTAGGGCTGTAGCTGTGCACAATGAGACAGCAGCTGTGTTGGCGTTGCTACAGGACTCTCCCCAGCTGTAGCTCGCTATCATTAGCTCATTAGCAGTCGTCTCACCTAACGGACATCTCCGGCATTTTTCTCCCAGAGACGTGAGCTGACACTTCATCATTAATTCCTCTCTGTACTGAGACAGCAAGAAAATACCAACAAAGAAACACTGACAGGAACACATCGGTTGACTGGAAGCTGACTGTCAGTGAATCACAACACTAACAGTGGATCAAACTGTGCAGACGCAGCAGCGATCAAACCCCACACTCTGCAGGAGGGCCGGACTCTCAGAGTTTCCCTCCACAGAAATCTTTATTTCAAGATGTCCGCCTCAGTGTGTGTGTGTGTGTGTGTGTGTGTGTGTGTGTGTGTGTGTGTGTGTGATATATGAATATTTCATAGCAGCTTCTGAAGATGTCAGTATCTATTGGAACAAATATGGAAGCTCCTGTACCGCTCTAATCCCAAACTCACACTCCTGTCAAGGTGAAATCTGCACTTCACAGTCAAACTTCACGCTCCTAAAAAGCAACAAAAAGTTTAAAAGTTTCACATCGTGGAGACAAAATTATATCATCTGAGGGAGGAAACAACCCTCGCTGTCACATCTCCTCACTCTGAGCTTCAGGAAGGACAGAGATGTGAGTGTTTTACCCCCGTGACTGTTTTAAATAGTGGACAGAGCCACCTGAAGCCCATCGTTGGTTGGATTAGTGTCGCCATCTTGACTCAGGTGGAGCTGAGGCGAGCCTGGTTATTCAAACAAGCCCACCAACCTGGAAGCTACCAAGCTAGCTAAGGCTAACAAGCTGTCAGTGTTCACATGTAAAGATCAGCCCAGTCACTTCCTGCAGCGCAGCCAGAATACCTCGCATGTCAGCGCCACGATAAGGGACTGCCATCGAGAGGGAATGTGTCCACGTTCCTGCAGTGTCTTTTCTTTTCCCATCTCTTCTCTGTACGCACATGAACAGGAGATTTCAGCACCAGAGAGTGACGATAATCCAGTTTTTAATCCCATAAAGTTAAAAACACAATCTGCTCTCATCGACTCCTGTTTCACTAGCAAGGACCACACCTTCAACAAGATACGTTTAAACGATTTATTATGAAAGAAAGAGAAAACAAAACGTTGAAGATCTTGGTTCTTCGAGCTCTTCGAGTGCGTTGTGGGGAAGCTCTGTAGAGAATCCGCCGCCGCACTCGGGCAGCGACGGACCCCCTCATGGTCCTACGAAGGAGAGGAAAGAAAAGGAGAAACAGGGAGAGAGAAATTGGGTGGGGGGGAGGGGCGCTGAATACGAGAGCGAAGACGAGGAGAGGGTCAGGTGGTTATTTATAGGAATATCGGAAGTTGGCGCTGTTGAGGTGTGGTCCTGCTCCTGAAACTTCGCCATATAAGCTTCAATATTTATTTCCCCAGGGGCTCCAGCTGTCTCCTCCACGTCTGTCTGTTTGTCCAATTAACAACACAGAGATAGATTATGTGTCTGATATCTGAACTGAAATCCTCTGACTGCAGTCTCTGGTACGTCCACATTGGCTTCATGGTCTCATATCATGACTTCAAGCTGATATAAGACCCATGTAAGGTGTTTGTGCTGGTGACTGACAGTCAGAGAGACGTGAAACTCTCCATCAGTCCATCTGGTTCATTGATGCAAAATCAAAAAGTGCACAAACTGAAGGAGGAAGTGGTGCAAACTACTCAACGGCTACAATTCATCCAAACACTGAGCTGTAAATCCTGGTGAGCACACTGCTGCTGCTGCGGGGCTGAAATAAACACACCTGGCAGAAACCCAATAAAACTGCTTCACATCTCAGAGCTGTGTTCGACCCGCTGCAGCAGAGGCTGTAGGGATATTACAGTATATACAGACCAGACTAACAGAACAGGTCATAACTTTAACCTTCGGGATCATTAAATGATCCGAGCCTGCTGTTTCTCTGCTGAGGGAGACTGAAGGCATTTAGACTCCGACTCAGATTTGACTTTAACACCATCGAAACTTTCTGAATCCTGATCCTGATCAACATGGTCTCAGACTTCTGGACCCTACTGTTATTGATTTGTGTCCAGAACTTGTGAATTGTGGATTTGTTGGATTGAAACGTTGTGGGTGATTCAGTGTATTTGGACACCAACAGGGTTCACAGCAGAACGATGCTTTCACCATCGTTCTGCTGTGAAGGACATGATAACAAAACTAAAACCACAGTAAGGAGGATTTTCTTCTAAAAGCATGTGACTGCAGCCAGAAGCTCCTCGCCATCACACACACACACACACACACACACACACACACACACACACACACTTTACAATCCCTCCTGAGGGCACACACGCCGGGAGTGAAGAAACATCAACCCCTCTTCCTCTTCCTCTAACCTCAGAGCTGACATGCCGCGCTCCTTCCTGCTCTCCTGCTGCTCCTGCAAACTTCACAACAACAAAACTATGTTTGTCAAACACGTTTCATACAAACAGATCAGAAGATATCACAACAGAAACCTGAAGGGTCAGAAGGAAGACATTCAGACTGAATACTGATGTGTTGCATGGTAACAACGTGTGTGTGGTAAGACACAGAATATAAAGAGTTATTAATGTAGCTATTTACAAAGTTCACCATCTGCAGCTTCTCCTTGAACCGGCACCTTATCGTGGTGGAGGGGTTTGAGTACCTGAATGATCCTAAGAGCTATGTTGTCCGGGGCTTAATGCCCCTGGTAGGGTCTCCCAAGGCAAACAGGTCCTAGGTGACGGGTCAGACTAAGATCGGTTCAAAAGCCCCTAATGAAGAACACAGAGTAAGTTTACGTCGCCCAGATTGGTGTCACCAGGGCCCCACCCTGGAGCCAGGCCTGGGGCTCGCAGGCGAGCGCCTGGTGGCCGGGTCTTTGCCCACGGGACCCGACCGGGCGCAGCCCGAACGAGCGAAGTGGGCCCACCCTCCAGTGGGCTCAACACTCGCAGGAGGGTTCAGAAAGGGCCGGTGCAATGTGATTTGGGTGGCAGTCGTGGGCGGGGGCCCCGGCGACCCAATCCCCGGACACTGACTCTAGCCATGGGGACATGGAATGTCACCGCGCTGGGGGGGAAAGAACCTGAGCTGGTGCGGGAGGTTGAGCGGTACTGGCTAGAGATAGTCGGGCTCACCTCCACGCACAGTCTGGGCTCTGAAACCCAACTCCTTGAGAGAGGCTGGAGGGGTGTGATTGGGAGGAACGGCCTCCCTGATCTGGACCCAAGTGGTGTTTTGTTACTGGACTTCTGTGCTAGTCACAGTTTGTCCATAACAAACACCATGTTCAAGCATAAGGGTGTCCATATGTGCACGTGGCACCAGGACACCCTAGGCTGGAGGTCAATGATCGACTTTGTGGTCGTGTCATCTGACCTCCGGCCGTATCTCTTGGACACTCGGGTGAAGAGAGGGGCTGAGCTGTCAACTGATCACCACCTGGTGGTGAGTTGGATCCACTGGCAGGGGAGGAAGCTGGACAGACCTGGCAGACCCAAACGTATTGTGAGGGTCTGCTGGGAACGTCTGGCGGAACCCTCTGTCAGGGAGATCTTTAACTCCCACCTCCGGGAGAGCTTTGACCAGATCCCGAGGGAGGCTGGGGACATTGAGTCCGAATGGACCATGTTCGCCACTTCCATTGTTGACGCGGCTGTCCGGAGCTGTGGCCGTAAGGTCTCCGGTGCCTGTCGCGGCGGCAATCTCCGAACCCGGTGGTGGACTCCGTAAGTAAGGGATGCTGTCAAGCTAAAGAAGGAGTCCTATCGAGCCTGGTTTGCACGGGGGACTCCTTGAGGAAGTATCCGGGGAGAGGGAAGTCTGGGCGTCCCTGCTCCTCAGTGGCAAAGCACCGGGGGTGGATGAGATCCGCCCTGAGTACCTCAAGTCTCTGGATGTTGAGGGGCTGTCTTGGTTGACACGTCTCTGCAGCATTGCGTGGCAGTCGGGGACAGTGCCTCTGGACTGGCAGACCAGGGTGGTGGTCCCCCTATTCAAAAAGGAGGACCAGAGGGTGTGTTCCAACTATCGGGGGATCACACTCCTCAGCCTCCCTGGGAAAGTCTATTCCAGGGTACTGGAGAGGAGAATTCAGCTGATAGTCGAACCTCGGATTCAGGAGGAACAATGCGGTTTTCGTCCGGGCCGCGGAACACTGGACCAGCTCTATACCCTCCAGAGGGTGCTCGAGGGTTCATGGGAGTTTGCCCAACCAGTCCACATGTGTTTTGCGGACTTGGAGAAAGCATTCGACCGTGTCCCTTGTGGCATTCTGTGGGAGGTGCTCCGGGAGTACGGGGTCGGAGGCCCTCTGTTAAGAGCTGTATGGTCCCTGTACGACCGGAGCAGGAGCTTGGTTTGCATTGCTGGCAGTAAGTCAGACCTGTTCCCAGTGCATGTTGGACTCCGGCAGGGCTGCCCTTTGTCACCCGTTCGGTTCATTATCTTTATGGACAGAATTTCTAGGCGCAGCCATGGGCCGGAGGGGGTCTGGTTTAGGAGCCACTGGATTTCATCTCTGCTTTTCGCGGATGATGTGGTCTTGTTGGCTCCTTCGAACCAGGACCTCCAGCATGTCCTGGGGCGGTTTGCAGCCGAGTGTGAAGCGGCTGGGATGAGAATCAGCACCTCCAAATCCGAGGCCATGGTTCTCGACCGGAAAAAGGTGGCTTGCTCCCTCCAGGTGGGAGGAGAGTTCCTGCCTGAAGTGGAGGAGTTTAAGTATCTTGGGGTCTTGTTCACGAGTGAGGGAAGGATGGAGCGTGAGATTGACAGGCGGATCGGTGCAGCGGCCGCAGTAATGCGGGCGTTGTATCAGTCTGTCGTGGTGAAGAGAGCTGAGTCGAAAGGCGAGGCTCTCGATTTACCGGTCAATCTATGTTCCTACCCTCACCTATGGCCATGAACTTTGGGTCATTGGGATACAAGCGGCTGAAATGAGTTTCCTCCGCAGGGTGACGGGATGCTCCCTTAGAGATAGGGTGAAGAGCTCTGTCACCTGGGAGGAGCTCGGAGTAGAGCTGCTGCTCCTCCACATCGAGAGAAGCCAGCTGAGGTGGCTCGGGCATCTGTTTCGGATGCCCCCGGGACGCCTCCCTCTGGAGGTGTTCCTGGCATGTCCCGCCGGGAGGAGACCCCGAGGAAGAATATGTCACCCAGCTGGCCTGGGAACGCCCTGGGATCCTCCCGGAACAGCTGGAGGAAGTGTCCGGGGAGAGGGAAGTCTGGGCGTCCCTGCTCAGGCAGCTGCCCCCGCGACCCGGCCCCGGATAAGCGGACGAAAATGAATGGATGGACCATCTGCAGGTGTTTGGACACATCAACATGTCGACACGATGATGGCGCTGGATGACACGTCAGTTACATTTTAAACATGTCGCATGTTACAAAGACACTAAACAGTAACAATATAGGCTACTTCTTTGTCCCCGTGGAGAAAGTCCCCAGACTCTCTTAACAAATGTGTCAGTTTAGTGAGTTGTTGAGTTGGAGACACTTTATAAACTCTTTGAAACTCTGTCTCTGACTCATTCTGCATCATTTGGACCTTCTTGTTCATTCAGCAAATGTTCTACATGAACTTCTTCCTGTCTTTGTGCAGAAACATGGAGTCTGATGTTGGGTTTATTTCATAAAGAGCAGGAAGTGACATCAGATGGCAGGTGGTCACTCAGGTGCAGGTTAATCTGGTTGTAACACAGATAAAAACTTTAATTCAATGTGAACAGTTTTAATGAGATGAAAGACAGATGATTGATATATAAATAAAATGTGATCCGGCTACTTGTTGTTATATTTTAGTAACATTCTGCATGTTTCAGTCTTATTCTGTAACCTTTATTAGACTTTTTTAATATTATCATTTATCTTTATCAACTGGTATCCTTCAGTCAGAAAGAGAAAGTGGCTAAAATTGGAAGCATTATATTTTTCCTCAGTTTTGCATCATCGGTTTGAAGACGTGTCACCTCTGAAGCATCGCCGCCTCCGTCACACTCTCCGGGTCACACAAGTTCTGTTGGACCGAACTTCAGGCCTCCGTCAGCGCCGACGTTCAAGCTGACAGCGTGACAAATTTGGGCCAACTGAGGAGCCAAAAACACAGAGAGGTAGAGGAGGAGAGGTGTCATTCAGATGTGATGTGTGGGCACAAAGTAGGGCACGTCTGTCAACTTTAAAGCTGCTGCACTCTGAGGTTTAAGGCTCCGTTCATGCTCTGAAATACTGCTGACATGATGAAATACATTCCAAGTGCATCACTTTGGATTGTTTATTCTGTTCAGCACAGAAATACACATAAAATCTATTGTTCTGTGTTATTCCATACTGCTCTGGTTTCATGCTGAACACAGAACGGTGGTCCACGTCAGACGCTCGTTTGGATCCACCAACTTTTCATCACTTTTTCACTTCTCGGGTGTTTGTGTTGTGAAACGAGCTGCAACGACTCTCATTTGCATTCAGTTGATCTGTGAGTGATGGAAGTCTTTGTGGTCGTCAGGAGGAAGCCGACTGCTCCTGTCCACTCGTTAAATCAGCTGCTGTCGTCGCTAATGAACTCCACAGACTCGTCGTGAACACAAACGCTCGCTGTGTTCGTCCAGGTTTCCCCCGAGCAGACGCACTGGGGACACTTTTCAGATTGGAAGGCAGAAAATCTTGACTTAGAAAACGTCGTCTTCTGACTTGCAGCTGATTGCAGCATCAGTCCGTTTATTTGAAATGTAAATCCGTCTGTGATGTTTGATGGACCAAAGAGATCTCAGACATACAGCAGTCATGGAGCTCCCTCCAGGTTTCTGGATCCATGTAATTGTGACGTAAACCTTTATTCCACTAATAAGGACTGCAGGCTGAAAATAGCTCTGACTTTTCCAAATCTACTGATCCCTCGTGCTGCCTTCAGGTAACACGGCTTAATGTTTCAGATAATAAAAGACATCTTCTACCTTCTACCTGTTTCTATATTACAAAGTTCTTCATCGTTCCACATTAAACGGGCAGTAAACAAAATAAAACTCTTTTTCTACATCAGCCAAACAGCACTGAGTTAATCCAGCCTTCTTCCTCTGTGATGAAGCTGGACTCATGATAGATTTAATGACATGTTCAGGGTCTAAGCTGTAAACAGACAGAGAGGGAGACTGGAATGTGGAGAAAAGGCGTGTTAGTGTCTCGTATCTGCAGAGAGTTTCCGATTTTCTCTCTTTGTTGCTGCTCGGGACGCTTTACCAACCCAACATGTGTCTATTTGACGTCCTGGGAATGAGACGCAACAATCAACTGTCTTTGTGGTACGTTCAGGAACAGCTGGGACAAATCCTACTGATTCTACCTTTAACTTTAATAGTCTTTGAATTCTATTAATATGACGTGAGCTTCAGTTAGCTTTGAGCACAAATGTCCTTCAGAGGGAGACTTTTTACTCTGATACTCTGAGTACATGTCAGAGCCTGTAATCTATTACTTTACTGGAGTAAACAAGCTGGATCAGTACTTCTACTGTTACCAGTGAGCAAAGATTCAGGACTGAGGTTTGGTACTCTGGGTGCTGCTCCATGATGTCCAGAGACAAACTACCAAACCACTTCAAAAGTTTCTGCAGTTTGTCTGCTGACACCTTCCTGTCGGGTCGGACAGACGCTGAGCCGGCGCTGATCCGCTGCTGCTGGAAGGTTTATTACATGCAGCCGCTGATCCTCCACCCACAGCTACAGTCTGACATCTTCATCCGTCAGCATCAAACTGTCCACCTAACACACACACGCGCAGCGACACACTGTAGAGTGTAATGAGGTCCAAGGTGCAGCATTCAGCTGGTTTCACAGAGGTTTCACACAGTGTGACACTCCTCTGTTTACTCCCTAACGAGGAGACGGACAGGAAGCTGACACGGAAAGGTCAAAGTGTCAATTAAAAAGGTCGACGCCAGCAAAGTGACCTGCATGAAGAGCCGGGCTCTGTGTGTGTGTGTGTGTGTGTGTGTGTGTGTGTGTGTGTGTGTGTGTGTGTGTGTGTGTGTGGCGTAGCACCTACATTACGAAACGCTTGCAGCAATCTGATTCTGTGACGTCTTTAAAGCCTCGTGTCAGGTTCGTTATTCAGACACTGTGAAACACCCGCGGGTCAGTGTGACCCAGCGTGTGTTCCATCATCCAGAAGATGTCAGAAACACAAAGATCTCATTACAAACAACTGGGGAGAGAGATTTGGGTGTAATATGGTGAGAGGGAGTTTGTCATGTCTCATAGTTGCAGAGAAAGAAACATCAGCTGATCTTTACGATCCCACCTCGACGAGGATTCACTGATCTTTGCATCCATGTTTCTCTCTTTAGTTTTCTTCTGGTTTCTCTTCTGATCAAACAAACATATAATGTGTTAATCAGTCAGCTGTACAGGTGCTGCAATGTGGATTCTGATGTTTTTTTGATTAATTAACCATCAAGCAATCAGTTGCACCTCATTAACCATCGAGCCCGACCTTTAAACTTCACTCAGGGTCCACTTACAAGATTTTGTTCTTGAGTATTTTGTCTCGTTTCATAAGAAACTGAAAACTGAAGAACAGGAACACATAAACATTCACTTCTCAGTGAAAGCAAACACCACAAACTGTTCTGATCCTGACAATTGCATTATGGGTCGACAAGTCCAATATTAACCAAATGAAACGCTCCGGGACCGATTCAGTGTTTCCTGCGCGATAAAGTTATTAGAAAGAATCCGTCTTTCCAAACCCCATTTCCCGAGTGTGTGAGTCCTGCAGCTGTTCATCCATCACACTGTCTGCTCTTTACACCGTTCAAATCCTCCGTCACCATAGGACCACAGCCAGAACCGACACAGCCGATCAGATAGAGAGAGCTCTCACTTCTCTTATCTGTTTGCTGAAATTTAGCTTCTCACCTCCCTGCTGCTTCGATAACATCATTACATTGAAGTCGGAGCTGAAACCACTCACAGAGACGCGTAAAGAGTCTTAATGTTTCCTCTGATGTAATCTCAGCCTGCAGGCGGATGTCCTCTATTCGTCACACCGAAGCATCTGAACATTGATGGGAAGTCAGAGCCTCGAACCTCGTCTGGTGTCTGGCCCGACTGATGCTGCAGCTTCCTCACCGACAGAAACCATCTGGACACGACTGAGTTTAAGGTAGTGTGTCCCGTCCACTGTGTCACCATCACCAGCCAGGACAGCCAGATCCACTCCGATCTCTCCGCCTGGCGAGCGGCCACCGTCATCCTCCCTGCAGCTCTAAAAGGCAACAAAAGAAAATTAAACGCAGAGACGATGACGTAACATTTGTGCATAATCATAAATAATAAGTCTCCAGAAGCCCCGAGATCACACTTTGATTTGAAAAGTTAAAATATTCACTGAATGATAAAACTTGGATGCACGTCAAGGATGTACATAATGTCTTTAGAAATGAATTAAGGTTCTCCAGACTTCAGCCCAGTCGCCAGCATTTAATATTAGCAGTTAACATTTCTGCAAACCACAGCGACGTCCAAGGTTGACATTTATACCAAACATGTCGTATCACATTCACATCATGTTATTATTAGCTGACTTTCACATCAGGAGGTGACATTTCTGTTTCTCACAGGAAATCTTCTGTGATCGTGGTGACGAGTTGTATTTGTGCCTCGGCCTACACAGAAAATTCAACCTACACAGACGTTGTAACATAAAGAATCTGTGGTTTTGCAGAAACATCCTTAGCTAGCATTAATTCTGGGGAATTAGGTGACGACTTTTTAAAAAAAATGTTTGTGAAGCTCCAGAAATGTTCTTCTATCAGTGTGGAGGGAGGAGATCAAATTTTCACCATTGGATGAACTGTTCCTTTTCATAACTGGCTAAACGTAAACGTATGTCTCAACTGTGCAGAGTGATTGTGTATATTTCTCAGATACTTCAGATACTTAAAGAGATAGCACAGGAAATGTGAGAGTGAGTAATGTGCATGTTGGTGGGTGTTTGTGCCTGAGACACTCCCTCCGACTAAATATAATTATCATCCACCAACTAACTCTGCCTCGTCTTCTTCATTTCCTCCTCACATGATCTTTCTCTATAAGCAGTATTAGAGGCAGCTGACAGCGGGCGAGCCGACACCAGAGGTGAGACACATCTGTAATCGACAGACATCTGAAGAAGTCATAATACACAGCGGTGTCTCCTAGATTTATATTAATGCAACATTCATTACTTTAATTTCTGTTTTTGTTGTTCAGTGTCCCAAAGGAGCTTCCTTTGACGGTCGACTGCTGTGGCAGGAACATCTGGTGCACATTCAGATTCAGGGTAATCTCCACTAGAAATACTTTAAATAACATGTATATTATTCTTTTACGTCCTCTGAAAAGGTCAAAGACGCCAGCGACGCCCGGTGTGACTCTGCTCACTGACTTCTATGTCCTGTCTCGTGTTTTCTGCCTTCTTCGTTTTCTCTTGTCTCTCCACAACCTGCCTGTCTTTTGCCTCTCTGCCTCTCTGATCCTTCTGTTTCTTACATCACCTAACCCTGACCTCGTCTGTCAGGATCCTTAACGTCCAGGTGGAGTGAGATCCAGTAGAATGGCAGAGGACAGCCAGGCCGACTACACCAACTTGCCCAGCAGGAAGAAACGAAGGTGGCCGACAACGACCCAGAAAATAATTTTCCTGCTGGTCGGACTCAACATGTTAGGACTTTTTGTCGAGAGGTGGCTGATCCATAAACTGCAAGAGAAAATGGAGGTGAGTCTCATGTCTTTGTGTATGTTCGTACTTACATGAAAGCTACTTTTTTGGCAGGATTACTACTTCACCACACTCTGCACAGATCAATTTCATGTGTCCCATCAAATTTGAATGTGCAAGCCAAGTTTAACACTCACACTAGTGGTAACTTGTTTGAAATAATAATAGAGCTAGTGGTTCAGAACTCAGACGGTCTCCAATAGCACCAAGTCAGGTTCCCTTAATGTTAATAAAGTCCAACTTCCAAGATTCATCATTGGTCCTTTTTATTCACCTTAGCGATATCACCTCTGACACTCCAAACTGTAAATGTACATTTCTATGCAGATGACGCTGTTTTATATGCGACTGGCTCGTCTCCTAATCTCACTATTGTAACTCCACAGTCTGCTCTTGATGCATTTCCTTTATCTTGTTGATCATGTGCTTGTTTTAAATTCTGGAAAAAACTAAAAGTATCCAGCCTATCACCACGATCCAAACCTTTCAAGGTTGGGAAAATAAAACTGCATGTGTGTGTGAGAGGCTGCAGCAACATGATGATTAATTACACCAACATATTAAACAGTACAGATAAAGGAACCATTAACATTGTTGTTTTTGTTCTTAACAAATATCAGATTAAAGTAAGAAAGGATTTGAATTTAATCTCAAATGAAACTGAGGTTGAATCTGTCTTTCTGGAATTAATGTCTTGCCCTGTTTTTGGTGGCAGAATTGTCATAATTGGTTGTATTTATCGTCCACCTCATGCTGAAATTAATTCTTTTAATGACACACTCACAGCTTCACTTGATGTTATTAATAAGGAAGGTAAACTTTGTTATTTGCTTGGATATTTTTAACATCAATTTTATCAATACTGAGAACCATTCTTCTACTGTTAATTTTCTAAATGTGTTATATTCATCTTATTTTTTTCCTCTTATTGACAAGCCAACCAGAGTGACCGGTAAAACAGCCACTCTTATTGATAACATTATAACTAATACATTTGATTATCCAGTAAACTCTGGGATATTATATTCTGACATTTCTGATCACTTTCCTGTATTCCATATCACTACAAGTAATAGTTTCAAACACAAGGCCCCCAATGTCAGAAAAGGTTTCCACAAATTTAATGAAGATAACATCAAACGCTTTAGAGAAATGCTTGAAATAGTAAATTGGACTGATGTTTATGATCAGCAGGGTGCCAACAAAGCCTATCAATCTTTTATTCATCTGTTCAAGACCGTATTTAATGCTTTCCACTTGTAAGCTTCAAAATCAATAAAAGACATGGTTTTAATAAACCCTGGTTCACTACTGGATTCTTAAAATCCTCAAGGAAGAAAAACAGATTATATAAAAGGTTTATTTCTAATCCAACTCCACAGAATTCTAACATATCTAAAAAATATAGAAACAAGTTCACTTATTTACTTAGTATGGCAAAGATGAAATACTATTCTGACAAATTCAAAGAATCTACTAACAACATAAAAAATACATGGAATATTATTAGTGAACTATTAAACAAGAAAAAGGCACCTGCAAAATTTCCATCCCAATTTACTGATGGCAAGTCCACATTCTCCAATCTCTCTGACATAGCAAATTAATTTAATAATTTCTTTGTAAATGTTGGTAGCACCTTTGCCAAGAACATTTCTCCATCTAATAACTGCCCTACAGATAATATTACTGGTGTCTTCCCTGTCTTGCAAAACTTCGAACCACCCACAGTTAATGAAGTGATCAACATCATTGTAAATCTTAATAATTCAGCAGGGGGTCACGATGAAATCAAGGCAAAGCTCCTCAAGGAAGTAGCTCCCTTTATTAGCAAACCTTTAACACATGTCTTTGCTGTGTCACTAAAGACTGGGGGAGTCCCTAGTGATCTTAAAGTGGCAAAGGTCTTACCCCTTTTTAAAGAAGGCGAACCCAGTGTTTTTAACAAGTATAGACCGATTTCTATCTTACCATGCTTTTCCAACGTCCTGGAAAAGTTACTTTACACAAGAGTTATTACACACCTCGATGATAATGACATATTGTACAAACACCAATATGGTTTTCGCAAAAAGCACTCAACATATATGGCTCTTTTGCAACTTATTGATAAAATTTCTACAACTCTGGACAAAAATATGTTTGCTATTGGTATTTTCTTGGATCTCTCAAAAGCGTTTGACACAGTTGACCATGATATTCTTCTGTTAAAACTCCACCGATATGGTCTTCAAGAGGTTGTGATCAAATGGTTTAGTGATTACCTTTGTAACAGAGAACAATATGTTTGTATTAATGGTCATGAATCTAAGAAAGCAAAATTATACTATGGTGTCCCTCAAGGGTCAATTCTTGGGCCCCTTCTGTTTTTGATTTTTATTAATGATTTCGCTGTAATGTCTGAGTCTTCTCTGCCCATTTTATTTGCGGATGATACTAACTTTGCCATGTCTCACCCTGACTTTGGATGTCTAATCAGAAATGCCAATACCACGCTGGAATACGCATCAAGATGGTTTAAAATGAACAAGCTTTCCTTGAATGTAAACAAATCAAATTATATACTTTTTAGAAACAAAAATAAAACTCTTCCTAAGCAGGACTCAAAGCTGGAAATTAATAACATTGAAATCACACAAGTCTCCTGTGCAAAATTTCTTGGTATATTAGTTGATGAAAGATTATCTTGGGGAAACCATATTGAGCATGTAAGCAAAAAAATTATGAAGTCCTATGGCATTATCAGAAGAGTCTCTTCCTTAGTTAATCAGTCCTGTCTTGTGACATTATATCACAGTTTAATTTATCCATATTTGACATACTGTAACATTGTTTGGGGTGCTTCATATTCCTCATACCTTAATCAGCTATTCTCAATTCAAAAAAGATTCTTGAGAATGATTTCAAATTCAACTAATCAAGCGCCATCTGCACCCTTATTTAGCAAATTTAAACTTTTATCAATTTTTTCTATTAATATGTTTCAAACATGTCTGTTTATGTCTAAATTCATTCATCACAAACACGACATTCCAGGCACTTTTCATAAGTTTTTTTTGTTATCATCAGATATTCACTCTTATTCAGTGAGAGGTCTGAAGAATTTCATTTACCTCTTTGTCGTACCTCCAGGCATAAATCCTTTATCAAATTCCATGGACCCCGACTCTGGAACCTTTTTAGATAGGTCTCTTAAGCTTATATCATCCTACAAAATGTTTAGGACTAGTCTGGTGAGGTATCTTCTATCCAGGCAAAATAATACTCATGTCTAGTATAACTGAACTGAATTTGTAATTTAATGGATATTTTTCACTCTGTTTATTTGCTTATTGTGTCTTTTCTTTGTTTCTTTCCCTTTTTTGCTTTTTTTCTTCTTTTCTTTTTTATTAGTTAATCTGTTTTAGTGATTTTGTATTGAGGGGGAGGATTTTATATAAGCCCTGTGGGCTTCTTTTCCTCTCCTGCACAAATATTTGTATTATGAAGTATGATTCTGTTTTTTTATCATTGTGCATATGAATAAAAAAAAATTTAAAAATAACATCAGAGCTCATCAATACTACAGCACTTAATCATTGAGCTGTTTAAAACCAGCATTTAACAACAAACACTGAGACGATGATTAAAAAGCTCATTTAAAATGCATTTTCTGGTAAAGTTTTTACAGATGGAGATGAATTTATTCTCCTGGTCAGATCACAGTGTGCCTTTCTTAACTTGTCACATTAAAATAAAAATAAATGTGCTTTTATCTGTGCAGGATGTTTGGATATCTTCACATTTCCACTTCTTCTTCTTCTTCTCTAGACTTTAGAGTGGTTTTCACAAGCGAGAACACTTCCTGTTCCCACACCCACTTCCTGTTCCTGCACCCGCTCTGACTTTTGACACCTTGCTTACAAACACGCCTGTGAGTTCAATCTTTATTTCTCACCTGTTTTTTTTTCTTCTCTCTGCAGGAGATTTCCCTCTGCATGTCTCATTCTGTCTGCCAGAACCTGTCAGAACCCCAAGAATCTGTCCAGCAGGTAAATGTTGGGTCACAGGTCAGGCTGGATGTTTGTTGGAGTTCTGAGCTTTAACTCTTCTCTTCTGTTTCAGGGTGTCACTACAATCAGTCCAGATGGACCTAAAGGTAATGTCCTCATAATTTCTGAGCCGATCCTGCAGTTTTAACTGTTTAAGACAAAATGTTAGAACTCAAATTAAAGCACCAAAAGGTGAATTATTAGAGAACTTCAGAGCTCAAAACTCTGAGGTTTTTATATTGATCGATTACTTCACCGACTGATCTGATGCAACCTCTTTTTTTCTGTAACAGAGTCCAGTGAGATTCTCACAGCGCAGCCATCTCTGAACCCAACAGAACCGGTCCAACAGAAGCCGTTTGCTCATCTCACTGGTTAGATTCCTCTCAAACCTAAAGAATGTTAAAGACCCTTGTGCTCAATTTGAACTGATCTTGTTGTCTTTGTTCACAACAACTATTTCTGCTCTTCTCCTGCTTCGTTCTCTCAGGTGTCAACATGCCTGAGGGGGAAAACTACAGACCTAAGGTGCAATGGAGAAGTAGTGGTGAAGAATGTGTCCTCAGCAACATGGGCTACAACAACGGCCAGTTGCTGGTTCAGAAGACGGGTCACTACTACATCTACGCTAAAGTGACAGCAAACGCTGCAGAGGAGTGTTCACTTATCATGCACAAGGTCCTAAAAGTTGCGCTAGTATATGATAAGCCTATAGAACTGATGAAGTCAAAAAGGTAAGTCAGCGCACCGTCTTCATAATTTTTGTGGTAATTTTCTCTGTGTGACATCTTTGGCATGTTCTATTTAGCTACCGCTGCCCAAAACCACCTCCAGAAATATCTAGTGAGGATGGGGAGAATCTGTGGAACAGTTTCCTGGCAGGAATCTTCGAACTGCAGAGCGGAGATGAAATCTTTGTTACTCTGGAGAATGTACAGATCCAACCTGGATCCACTGAAAGCTTCATGGGGGCCTTTATGATATCACCTTAGAGGCATGAAGGAATGCCTGTGGTCAGATCACGTCTGTTGGCGTGTTCAGGTGCATCTTATGCTGAATTTTACACATCTGATAAACATGTGGATTATTTTTTTTGTCTTTTGTTGTCTTCTTAATTGTTGTGTGTTTAAATGTGTTATATGTACACACACACAGATTTTTTTTTTTAAATGTTAAGATATCATCAAAAAAACATCACATATTCAGGTTACATGATGAAATCCTGTAGATAATGTGTGATCTCTGTACTTGTGTGAATAAAATGCTCTCTTATAAAAAAGTGAGGTGCCGTCGTTTCTGATTCAGTTACAGACCTGCAGACTCTCCTCAGTGTTCAGCGCTTCTGACTGACTTCACAGTGTCGCTGTTTCTCAGTCCCTGTGTGGGATATGTGTCTTCAGACCTGGCAACCCAACCAACAAGACTGTTGACTGAATGTGCAGGCACATTTACTCTCCACTCAGGTTCTTCACTAGAAACGGGTCAAAATGGTCCCATGAAGAAGAAATACGCTCCCACACAGATGCCTCCTAACACTGTTACACCGTGTTGGCTCTTTCTATTTTTTTTTTATGGTTTTTAGTCACTTGTGTACATTTGGTATGATTTTTAGAATATATTTACCAATGAAAACACATTTTACCTTCACCTCCTTGTTATTCTCTGAGGTTTAATGGGGAGGCCATTCGCTGACCCTGCAGAATATCTCTGCCTTGTATGAGGTAATATCTCAGACAGAAGACAAGATCAATGAAGAAATGTTTCAGTGGCAGGAATGAAAATGTAGACAGATTTCTTTTCTCGCTCATGAAATAAACCAAACAAAGAAATGTATGAAAATGTTTTGAGGATACTTTAAAACTGACCAAGTCAAATCTCTGTTTGCAACAGACGCAGATGTCTGCCAGGCAGAAGTACAGAGAGGTGACATGACGGAAAGTCGGCAGCCAAAGAAGAAATGTGCAACAAGCACATTAACAGGTGTGAAGTAACAGGTAACCAGGCAACGTCTGAGAGCGAGCAGCGGAAACACTGACCTCTGACGGATCAGACATTTGGGTGGTTTCCTGCTCTGACAGACTGATAGACATCTGAGTGGGTAAGAATCTGAAAGATTGAGCAACAACACTTCATGGTGGTTTTTAGTTCGAGTGTATTTGGTGCCTCTTTTTACCTCTACTCCTCTACCTTTGAGAGAAACACGCCATTATTACATTATTTCACAACTGTGATTATTAGTTTAAGATTCGGGTTGTATAAACACATTACAAATATCTAGCTTGTAACACAAATCAGTTTTATTTATATAGCCCAGAGTCATTATCACATTGTCTCAGTGGGCGAGAAACATCTTTGATCTGAGTGAGAAGAAACTGAAAAAAAAGATGGAAGAAACGTGATGAAGAGCCTCAGAGGAAGGAGGACGAACATGAAGACGTCAACAGATCGACACAAACACAGTTTACAACTTTCCCTGACAGAATGTCTGATACAAGGATATATAAATATAGGAGTGTGGATGCAGGAGGCCTGGGTCATTTATGATGCATTATTCTAGATTAAACTTCCAGACAGTATAAGCATGTTCAAATGAACCAACTGGACCCGGCTGCAGTATTAATACTGTCTGTGCTCGGTATTCATTCGTCTGTATTCCTGCTCGTTATGTGAAAGCTGACGGATGCGGACCGACAGAGCGGGTCCTCCTGCCGTCGTTAGCTGCATGATCACAGGACACGAGGTGATGAACGACCGTCTGCTGGAGGAAAGTCCAGTGTTTGTTTGAGCGGACCATCCGTCCCCGTCCTCCTCCCAACCTGACGTCCTCCTTTGCTGCCACAGTGATCACAACAGCCTCTAGAGGTCGCCACCTGACAAGACACGTAAATGTGAGTCATGATAAGATGATTTCACAGTAGAACTATACGTCTCACTGGATCACTTCACTGTTGGTTTGAGTCTTTTCAAGGTTTTTATTGAGAAAACTAAAGAATAATTAATATAATATCACTGGACTTATCCTTTAACCACCTCAGTGCTGCAGTGAAGCGCGGCTGTGAACATTTACTGAAGCGTGTCTAAAAGATCTACATCATCGCAGGTTTTTAGTCCTCTAACTGTGTAACTGCCAGAGAGTCAGTCGATCATGAACTTCAGTCTTGTGAGCAGAGAATAAATCTGTGATTTGTAGTAAATGGACTGGAACATGCAGAATGGCTGCTGTAATCCTACAACAGCTCCACGGTGCTTCAATGCTTCTGAATCAGAGTTTTCTCAGCTGTGGAAGCATCACAGAGAAAGTCCTCTGAGCTCAGACGGCATCAGTCAGCAAACACAACACAGAAAACAACTTTAAAAAGATTTAATATCTCGGGGCAAACAGCGCAGAAAGTAATGAGCCAAACACAAACCGAATCAACAGAGAGGAGCCGACTTCACCTCCACATCACATTTATCATTCAGCCGATAATGAGGAACTGCTCATATTTCATAAGACCTGAAGGGTTGTAAAGAAAACCAGAGACAGAGAGAAACCGTTCTGTTCATGACATCACACACCCACGACCCAATCAGACACATCGCCTGCATCCACATGAGTGTTCCTGTCGTCTCTACAGAATCTCTCTGATGACCAACGAAAACTCAAATATCTTATTCTGGTGAATGTTAGTGTGTGTAACAACTCGCAGCTCACAGGTGAAGCTGATGTGAAGACCAAGATATCAAAACCAAGCCGGGTCCGAATTAACTCAACACGATGTTCTACTGTTTTATATTTAGTTTAATAAGAGAAACTGGACATGCTGAAAAAAGGAATCGGCTTGTTTGAGACAGCAAATGGAAAAAGTTGTCTCATCAATAAGAATGCGACGTGTCAGCTGTCGCCTCCAGTGAAGACGTGAACATCAGATGAGCGCCGAGAGATGACGGGACTTTAATCTTCCTCACATCAATACATCAAACTACAGAGTGTTGATGTGGTTTTTCATCTCTTTCACCTTTGACTGCAGCTCGATCAGAATAAAGGTGCAGCTGGACCGTCTGTTCCTCTCAGGAAGGTTCAGAACCGAGTGAAATGATCCAGAAGTGTTTAAGTGGCAGCCACGAAGAACCTTTCTAAATCCTCTCAATTCTACAGAAAGCTGCTTCCGTGCTTCCTGTCGTATCTCTTCAGCGTCGGAAACAGCGTTTCACATCATGGATCCAGCCGGTACCGGCACCAACAGCTTCAACGCACATCGACTCAACGTGGGAGTGTTGAGCTGTATCGATCAGAATCAGAAAGAAATGTGAGACAGAATGTTTTTATCCAGAGGTTTTGATTAAGCTCGAGTCCAACAAGAACCAAAGAAGTAGATCCCATCATCACAGTTCTCAGGTCTTCATACCGGCTTCCTGTCTGTCGGTTTATAAAACACATTTCTGATCTGCTGCTACGTTCTGATCCATCCAGAACCTCTGAGGTGGTCAGGTTCAGGTCTGCTCTCGGTCCCTGGAGTCAGAACCAAACATGGAGAAGCAGCGTTCAGTTTTATGAAGCTCACATCTGGAACAAACTCCCAGAAGCCTGCAGGTCTGCTCGACTCTCAGCTCTGTAGACGCTCTGAGCTGCACTTCTGTTCTTTAGTCTTCTTACTTTCCTTTTCTGGACGTGTTTTAATGTTTCTTGATGTCTTTCTTCTTGTTTTTAAAGTCTTGTCATGTCATGTTATGCTCCTGTGAAACTCACCTTGGCCAAGCACAGCCAAAACTTCAGATGAAGTAACAGATTCTGAACACGTTACGCAACTATTTTCATATAGTTATGAAAACAGGAAAACTGTTTGTCAAGTCAGCAGCACAGAACTGATGCATGAAGAGCCGCGAGGTGAAGATGAAGAGACGGCTCCTGGACGCTCGGACAGAAACACCTTCATCACAACATCCACCATCGCTCCCTCGCCGAGTGTCAGTGCGGTCTGAACCCTGACGCGTGATGAAGTCCATCAGGGTTCAAGACAACTGGTCATGACAGGACTCTGGTGACTCTTTCACTGATGTCATCTTGTTGTGTCATCTCCTTTTCTTCGGTCCTGACTGGAGGATTAGCGCCACCTGCTGTTCGTCTCCATCACCCTCTAAAACTCACCTGTGGATGGAATCACATGAAGCTAGTTTTTCACTGGTGATACTAGAAATGTAACCGTACTCATTCGTCACCTTCCTCTGATCAGAGCGGCTGGAAATAGGAATAATTTCACCGTGAAATTAAGAACATCCTGTTATTCAACTGGAGTCTGTTGAATCCATCACAGTAGTGGCCCCGAGGCTGACAACTCATTCTGCCTTTATACGCTTTAATTACAAGAGGCAGCGGCTGAGTCGCCTCGTTCCTTTCAGACTTTGACTTCATGAGATTGAGAAAACAAAAGCAGAAGCTGCTGCTCAGCGAGGCGTCTCCATCCGGCTGCAGGACAGTCAGCTCTCCTGTCAGACGTCTCAGAGGACAATGATGAGTCCTCACACACTCCACTGACTGCTACTGTGATGGTTTGTGTTCATTTGTTCCTGCGTTGTTCTAAATATCAGAATTAGCTCTGTTACGCTGTGATGTCTGAATAAAGTTAGCTGTCTGCAGCTGCAGTGCTGTTAGCGTCTGCATGTGTGGTCCTGGTCTGAGGACTTGTCCTGGATGGTGATTGGTGTTTACAGAAGCCAGTAGTGCTGAAGGAGCAGAACGCGCTCGGTCAGGAGGAGTTCGTTAGGAGGCTGCTGGTTAGCTTTAGTTACCATAGCAACACGTCAAGTTATCCCATCAACCCAGCAGAACAGTCAGAGGACTTGATATCGTCAGGAGGAGGAGAGGAGGACTTGATATCGTCAGGAGGAGGAGAGGAGGACTTGATATCGTCAGGAGGAGGAGAGGAGGACTTTATATCATCAGGAGGAGAGGAGGACTGAGGTTGAGGTTTTGGCTGAACTGTTCCTTTAAAATAATTATTAATGAGGTCATTATACAAACTTTTTTCCATCAGTGAATAAACGAGCTGTTCTCAGAGGAAGATAAGGTCCCAGTGTTTGAAGCTAGAGAGGTGGCAGGGTCCGCCACACATAAACAAAGTCAAACTGTTTAAACTGTGTGGTCCTTTAAGGTCAGTTTGTTAATTCAGTCAGTTAAGATCTCTCTCTTCTCATTAACACTTCATCCCCAAAACTACAGACTGCTCCTTTAAACTCTTCCTGGACCTCCTGAGGAGTTTGTTCTGATGAATTCTCTTCTTGTGTGCAGCAGCATGACTGGTTTTGTTGCCTGTGTCGGTCGGACCTGGTGATGAAAGTTGTCCTGTCTGAGAGTCAGAGGTGAGCCGGACTGTGTGGCCTCCTCAGCACCCTGCAGACATTTTATAAATAAAGGGTTGTGTAACATTTCATCAGCAGACAACTTTTTCAAATGTTTCAGGATGTTTTAACAAGATTGTTATCTGCAGGAAACCTTTGAAACAACCAGTGGGAGAATTACACCTTCAGAACAGACCAGCGGCTTCCTGACAGCCAGCGATGCTCCAGCAGGGGGGAGGATGAAGTGAGCAGAAGACTGAACGGAAGAGGAGAACAATGGAAGAAAGGTGTTGTAATATCCTGAACACGGACGCTGGAGAAGTGGATTATACTGCAGAAGTGCTCCGAGAAGCCTCTGTGGCTGTTTTGAATAAAACTAGGTCACAGTTGTAAATCTGAGCAGACTTCAGCTGCAGGCTTCTGTGGAGAGCAGAATGTAAACTCTCAGAGCCGCCCGTCCTTCACACTGACCAGCGGCTCGGCTCTCCTGCAGGCTCTGTGGACGTTTACTGCTTCTGTCGGCCTGTTCGCAGCCGTCAGGGCAGTCAGAGCATCTTCAGAGCATCTTCAGAGCAGCAGCATCCGTTTAACCTTCCTCTCTGTTTCCAGAGTAACGCTGGAGTCACTCAGATACAAACAGGCGACGCGTTTAATATAGTTTGAGCCATCTGTCGTACGTGTGTGTCGTCATCAGGTGGTCACTTCCACACTTCAGAGGACATTTGCATAAAGTCAAAGCTGGTTTAGACTTGAATCTTTGTGGCCTGGAGGAGGAGGAGGAGCTTCATTTATAAAACGCCGTTTGTGTCGAATGGATTTTCATGGAGGTTTTTATGGACACAGTGAAACACATGAACAGATAATCTCTCCCTTGAAAGAAATCCAGCTGTGCTCTACTGTACGCTGTACAGTGCTTCAGTTAACGCGTACAGATTCTCTTAATTCTCTTTATGAAGCATTTCAAGATGAAATCACATCAGGTACCGTCAACAAACCCACAGGCTAAACAAACAGGCACAACATTTGCCAGCTCACCAGAGGGGTATTGCACAAAAGTAGAATAAAGATATCCAGGATAACTGAGCAAGCGCGGCTTGACCTAGTCTGCTCGGCGCATCCTGGCTTAATTGGTTGCACGTTTGCCAAGCCAGGATGAAAAGGCGCGGCTATGTCAAGCCAGGTGTAGATAGTCTGGATAAGTGCGTGTTCACGGCAGACTTAAATAGACCTCGCGATTGCTCACAGAATCACCGATGGAAACATGGATAAGAGTCGCGCTTCATATCTCACGGCCGCTGAACAACAGCTCCTGACAGAGTTCTATGAAGAGGTGAAAGACATTATAAGAAAAAAAAGGCATTACCAGTGCCGTAATTAAAGAATGAGAGAAAACCTGGCAGACAACAGTGGACCGGCTTAATGCGTAAGTAGTTCAAAACTGTACAATTAATAAACAGTGCTCCACTGGAACTGTCATAATTAGGCTACAATTAAAGGACTAAAGGAGATACTTTTAAAGTCCACTAATCAACTGTTGTACATTTTGCATGTTACTCAGGAAATGTAGAGTATGATTAAGTGCAAACAATTATCCACGTGTGTTGTTTAATCTATTTTTCTCATGTTATGTTTTTATCTATTTTATCTTTCTCTCCTTCATAAAGAACAAACTTGTCTGGCTATAAAATGACCTGGCAGCAAGTTAAAATTAAATACAAGAACATTTTGCAGGCTGGTGACTTTAAAGTAGATAACAGTGAACAAATGAGGTGAATAGATTAGGTATCTGCTGACATGTTGACTGTCTGTATGATTGTAGCAGTTAAATGGCACAGGGGGGCCCACCAAACCAGGATACGACCCCAGCAGAGGAGCTGGTACTCCATTTAAATACAAGGAGGCCAGTGATGGAGGGGATCCAGGGAGGGACAGTAACAAACTCTGTCCCAGCCACAGAAACTGTCCCCTTCATCCAAGGTACATACTGCAGTACTACTGCACTTGGAACACAGTCAAATATATTATACTGTCTGACTTTGGATTTCCTTACAGTGTCAGGGAACACAGTTACACTTTTGGAGCCACCAGAAGATGATCTGGTTAGTACATTGTATTCAAATCACAGGGTGGGTATGTCCTGTGAAATCTTAATTCAAGTTCTCTCAATACATGTATGTATATGGCAGGGGGAAGGCACATCTGCAGCTGCAGAATGCACTTCTGCAGATGAGGAGACTGTCACTGGACTCCAGAAGGCTTGAGATACGTCAATTTTATGGAAATATCCTGCTTATTTAGTCCATAAAGTATGAAGTCAGTGATGTGGTGCTAATAGAAAATATATGTGTAACAGGACCCAGATGCTGCACAGTCCCCTAAACAGCCTGGTAACATTGTGAGTATTGGCAAAAGTAAATCTACATTATGCACAAATCCTGCTGTGCTAATTGACATTTCTTTTACAGACTTCACAAACTGTCAGAATACTGTATGCAAAGCACCTGGGGAAACAGAGAGCTGGCAGACATTAAAATCAAATTGAAGAAGAGAAAGCACCAAGAAATGGAGCTTGAAATTAAACGTGGGACACTCAGGAAACTGGACCTGGAAATCCAGAAACTAGAAAGAGAAGTGAGTATTTTAGTGCACACAGTAACCATAAGTGCAATACAGTGTTTGAATCTTTGTTTCTTTTGCTCTTTCTATTCCAGGATCCAAGCAACCAAGAGAAATGACTGCCAAATAAACCCTCAGGTGGTGCAGGCACTGAAACCCAGATTTCAGAAGGCCGAAGGTCGTCTCGATTCAAGCCCTTGTCTTGCTGTGTGCATGGGGAGTCGAGAGGAATGACTCGCAGGCATAGCCTCTGTCTCCCAGCAGCACACCAGAGAATTCACCTGATAATGCAAGATATCATTTAGAAAACTACACGGCAGAGTTAAACACTCATGATGTCCAAGGTGCTTACAGTACAAATAAAATGTGTAGCTTACCTTGTGAAAGTCTCTTGTAAATTGGACTCGCCTGAAAGACTCTGGAGTCATGCACTGAGCCAGGCCACTTTCCTCTAAAAAAAAAAGGCAGCCAGCATCACAGATCATCTGAAATGTTAAGTTGTAACCTATTAAGGTCATTTATTGCACAGAATTAATTTATGTAGGTCATAGTAACCACAAATCACTCTTACCTGAACACTGATGCTGTGGAAGGATGTCCTGTTAATGTAATCTCCCTCATGTTCTCCTGAGGGGCGTTTGATCCTGATGTGTGTACAATCCAGCTGTAACAAAAAATAGTGTCCAACTGTGACTGATCAAATTAGAAAGTAATGGTTGCACGTTGAAATTGAGGTTACCTGCAATCTTGTAAAACTCCTTGATGTGGAGGGGTCTTCTGTGGCCAGGGAAGGTGATGAATATGTTGAATGACTTCAGCTCCATACAAACACTTATTGTGCGGCAAATAGTTCCTTTATTGAGGTTCTCTACATCCCCAACAGAATAAAGGAAGCTCCCACTTGCAAAAAATCGTGTGTGTATGTGTGTGTCACAGATTTCATTGAAAACACCTTTGCAACTTCATCAGCTGTGTCTTGTTATCTCAATTACTGCAATAAAACATATTTATGAAATCTCTGATGGCAATTTGGCAAGCAGTCTTCATTAGCATAGCAATTTAACACTTGGCCCAAGTAATAAAACTACCACTTGAATAAATATAAAAAGACTGTTGCAATTACAAACAGCCAACAGATTTAAATGAAAGGAAAAATGACAATATATATGTAATATTTTAATGCAGGATAATTAAAGTGATGCAACATACTTAGAAAGACCATGGACATGCTGTAAAACACATTAATTCCTCACAGGATTGACGGTGGAAATACAGGTGAATCACTAGGATTAATCTTAGCCTGGCTGTTAGCCTGGTCTGGAGCAGGCTAGCTCCACAGAATAAATCTCCATGGTAACTTATACCAAAACATATCCTACTGCCCCCTATCCTGCTTTTGTGCAACCGGATCACGGATAAATTGAGCCAGGATAACCAAGATATCCTGGCTTAATCCCTTATCCTAGTTTTGTGCAATACCCCTCAGCTGAGTGTGTGAACGTCCACACCACACATCCTGGCATGGTGGGATTTTTGCACATCTTTCTTGAGCCAATCACACGCCAGCCTCTGGATGATGGATGTATCATGTAGCCAATGAGATTTCAGATCCAGTACTATAGAGCTCAACAGTGACCGCCCACTTTTTTAACGGCTCCGGTTCCGGAAGTGAATTTGCCAGTCATTCACTCCATTGACGTTTCAGTAAATCCTTATATAAAGAGTTTTAGGCCAATCAGCTACGAGATGAATCGTGACCATAAAACATTTAATTCAGCGCAAAAAAATGTTGGATAATGGAGAAAAAGCAAAGAGACGAGACTGTGTACATAATTATATCTTAAGAGTAAAGGAACTACTCATCCCATAAACCATTGCGAATGTAACAGCGATGTCTCTGATTGGTGGAGCTCGCTGTTACCATGGAAATGTTTACCAAACCCGCAGATTTCATGTTCGGCTGAACCCTTAATAAACTCTCCTCATCACTAAATGAATGCAGCAGGTCAGAAAGTGAAATCATGGTCGTAGAGTTCAGTGTTAGCAGTAACTAGCCAACATGAAATTCGCAGGTTTGGTAAACATTTCCATGGTAACAGCGAGCTCCACCAATCAGAGACGTCGCTGTTACACTATAGGATTGTGGGTAGTGTAGAACTTCTCCATGACATCGAATAAAACATGTTTTTCTCAAAACAAGATTGATATCATACAGACTTGTGGCTTCTACAGGATCATATATCATCGTTTGACAATCTGATAACTCGTGGTGAGTCTACTTTAGATGGTTACGACATTATGGCCAATCTATATGCAGAATATGAATGGCATTTTCACTTCCGGAACCTCACTGTTGAGCTCTATAGAGTTCACCTCAGTTTTTAAAGCCCTAAACAAACACACATGTCAGGCGGGGGGTTAAAGGGAAGACTATGGAAAGGGGAAGGTGGACCCAAATGCAGTTACACGAGAGGCAAGGCTGGGGGAAACAAAAAGCGAGCTTTATTTTAAAGCTGAAGACAAAACAGACAAAACGGGGGCAAGAGACAAAGTAGCAACTAAAAGGCAGGACAAAGTACAAAGAAAAAATCAAAGTTCAACTCAAACATCAGAAAACCAGAAATCAAAATCCAAAGAACACATACCGTGGGGAACAAGGAACAGACAGGAGCAGGCACATGGACGGGAGCATGGACAAAGACAGACGCTGACAAGAACAATGACCAGACAAGGAGTGAAGGGAACACAGAGACTAAATACACAAACACTGATGACAAGACGAGGAACAGGTGAGGTGGACCGACAGGTGAGATAACGAAGGGGAGGAGCACATGAGAACATGAAGGGAACAAAGCAATAGACAGAGGGAGCCAGAGGGAACATAGGAAAATACACAGGAGAACTTAAAGGACACATGAGGGTATGGAAGAACAAGACACAAGACAAGATACAAAGACATGGAAATCAAATACAAGAACCCACAAGACAAAACCAGACACAACACAACCACCAAGAATCTACATTCTGCAGCTTTATGTCGTTTTGTCTTGTTTCTGACAGTTTATATGACCTGACCCGGATATTTAATAAGAAAAACTTGTTTATTTTCAGTGATATTGTTACTGAATTAGAACTGGTTCCGTGTAAGACTTAAGATGTGGACCTGTTGTGTTTTGGGTCATCAGCCTCCTGATTCCTACCATCGAGCCCCTGCTGCAGATCATCTGGATGTGTTTGGTTTGGTCCGTCTGTCTGTCTGATCACAATGTAAAGCACCCAAATGTTCAACACTTTGTACTCTTTAACAAATATATGTGTTTCTTTATGCGCTCCTTCTTTTAGTCGGCTACACCGCGTCTCCCTGTCGGTGCCGCTCAGCAGCACAGCGCTCCACCTCCCCGTCAGAGCAGCTGATCTCTGTGTTGATGAGGACGGAGGCTGTTTCCACGCTCCCCTGTGAGGCTGCATCAGGTTTGCTGACAGGAAATGGCCTCCGACAGATGCAGCTGACAGCCAAACCGTTTTCACTGCAGAGGAGAGAGATGAGACTCAGCATGGTCAGCCTCCACGGACCTCCTGCCTTCCTCTCCTCCTGATTCTGTGAAGATGCCAACCTAGTTTCCTGCATCTTCCTGATGCATAGAGTCTCGTCCTGCGAAGCTTCCCCCGCGGATACAGCGGCAGGGAGCCCTTTAAATCTGTGCCAGCCACAAACATCTCAGAGTGTTATGTAAATGATACCATCTGCACGAGGAGGAAAATCCTCCTTTAAAACCTTTATTGGAAGAAAGCGACAACTCTCTAAACAGCTGCTAATCTCAGATAATGTGGCGGCCCTGCTTCAGCTTAATATTCCTCCCATTTCCTCAACAAAACCTCCAGAGTCGCATTTAGCAGGCGAACATTTGGAGCAGCAGCAGCTCGGCTCCAGGAACGTTTCCCAACCAATCACACGCTCTCACACACAAATGAGCTCATTTGAATTTTATGTCTTACACAAGCAAACCGAGCCTCGCTGCATCTTCTGTGAGAACATATATAATCCATACATACAGTAAACTAACTCCCACACACTCTTTATTGATCCCTGGTTAGAAACTCACAGATTCCAGCTGGTAAGAAAACAGTCTCACAGTCTGAATGTGTCTCTGAGGGCAGTGATTTCATTTTGATACAATTTGGACTGAAAGCAGCGCGCTCGTTCTCTCTGGACTGATTTCAAACTTGTCACGGAGGAGAGATATTGATCTTTGTTCCAGTTTGACTAAAAGGAAATTAACTAACCCAAAATGAGGCTGAGACTGCGTCTGTCCCCGTTAGGTAAATGTGAACGATCTGCTCAGAATGATGATCAGCAGTGAGTGATTCTGCCGTCCTCGGTCATTTGTTGGTGTTTTCTCGTGTTTGTGTGAATGTACACGACTGTGAATGTGAAGAATCTGTTGGATGATATGACGACCCGGTGGACCTGGTCGTTACCACAAGGAGCAGCACGCAGGATGATGCATAAAATATTCTAAACCAGATTTAATTTTGAGACTTTTCTCTTTATTGCATCCAGAGCTCTGAACACTTTGTTCAGCTCCGTGTTGAAACTGCCTGATGTTGAAGTTTAACTCCTGTTCTCCAGTGACAGTCGCTTCATTTCATGTTTCCTGCCGGGTCACTTCTGACAGAACAGTTCTGCTACGTCCAGCTGCAGTCTGTCACAAATGTTCATTCGGGACAGACGACTTGAGATGATCTTGTTTTCAGGAGTGTTCCAGACACACACTCTCAGTGATGACAGAATAATGTGTCGTCATCATTTCAAAATTAAATGTGTGTGAACAGAAACCTGCCGGGCTGCTCAGAACAGACAGCACACACGTGAACCGGGTCTAAACAGAACACTTTCTGTTGCTCTGCAGCGAGTGATTAAAGGGATCAGAGTGACTCGCAGCATTCTTCAGCCTTCGTTAAAGGGCGTCGCCGCGTCGTCACACCCTGATTGGCTGCGAGCTGCTCTCACTCGTTAACACACCTGAACGACAGGTGATCTGAATCTGCTCCAATCACTGCAGAGAGATTCTGACACTCACACACAAGGAAAGCAAGAACCAAAGAGTTCAGTTTGTCTCTGATGTCAACAGCAAACTTGTTCTGAATACACTGATGTGAACCTGCTGACAGGCACCAGACACGAGGCCCGGTCCAAACACACGTGTGGCACCAGGACCTGCAGAACAAAGCCTTTTCTCTGCTCCTCCACACGTCCACAGAGATAACACACCTCCTGGATAAACTCATTTCAGATATTTGAAAACTCTTCTTTCATCTTTTCATTTTCAGTGTTCATATCTGGGCGAGCAGAACCAGAGATTCTTTTGGAAACAATGACGCTCGTCGAGTGTTTGAGGCGGTTCATTGTCACAAACAAAAAGTCGATGTTGCCGACAGTGTTTTAATAAAAACTGCCTTGTCCTGAGGGATTCTTTGAGCACAGTGGGTGGTGAGTTCTGGGGAAACAAAAGTAAAAAATCATTTCTGTATTCTGTGTTTCTGTAACAAAGCGACCGACCACAGAGCAGCCGGCTCGCACAGGTCCAGTCTACGTGACCGGCCGTGTGCTTCAGTGTTCCTCTGGACGGACATCGTTCTGGTTCTGAAGCCCGAGTGGGCGAGAAAACAACCCGACTGTAACCTGATAATGAACAACCTCAACATTTACGTTCTGTGATCCGATCAGCATCATGACTTTTTATTCTGATGATTAAACATTTTAATCTAATGATCTTATTCAACATGACGATGTCAGTGTGTAGTTTTGTAGAGTGGAGCTGTTGTTGCCTGTTGGATGTTTTTTGTATTATTGAATGTGAATTTGTTGGATTCTGTGCTGACCAGAACCGGACAGAGTGAGTCTGATCAGCCACATGTGAAACAGTCCGTCGTGTCTTTGTCGCTCTGGAACATCGATGTTTGTGATCCGCTGTGGTTTGTTCTGCACCGGCTGTGCTCGACGTATCTTCTGTTTTGAGATCATGTTTTATAGTGCAGAGTGAAAACAAAAAGAAGAGATTCATTTTATCAAAAATCACAATACGGAACACAATCGTATGACGTGTTCAGAGGCTCCACAACAAGACGAACAAACCTGCGACTCCCTCAGGACGAGCGTGTTGATGTGACTTTGGTTGAACTGAAACCTGAAACCTGCAGCTGATCCAAAGCTGCTGTAAGGTGAAGATATGTGGTTTTAACAGCCAGTCGGTTATGAACGAAGGCTGCTTCACATGTCCTGCTTCTGTTTGGAGGGTCGTTGTGAAAAACCTCCCTACGCGTCACATTAACGGAGCAGTGTGGCGCCACCGTGTGGACGTGACAGTCAGGAGTCAGTAACGTCAGCAGCAGCAGGGCTAACTACAAGCTAACGTGCTAACTACGGTATCATCATCGTCTTTGAGAACATGTGGCTCAAGTTTCTCTCCGTCCTAACACATGATGTACATCAGTTAAAACAACAGTAACTCAATAATGGGATAAAATAACAGGAAATGAAATAATGCAGTGATAAATAATAAATAAATAACAGTGTGAAATGTTTCTAGAATGATATTTACACTGAAAATATTGAAGATCAAAAGTGTGAATACAGTTTTGAGCCCATCTGAACAAATCTGAGAAGTCAGCATGCAGAGGAAGACTGAAGATCCTCCAGAGATTCAGTATCGACGCTGCCGAGCGTTAACATTCAAGACGAATGAAGCCCGAAAAACAACATTTTCATCTTATCCTCGGAAAACAGATGCAAACTTATTGACAGAGAGGTCAGTGAGGTCAGAGGGCTCAGCAGCAGCAGAGCTAACATGGGAGTCGATGTTTCTGTGGACGATGTTGGGAGGAAACAGCTCGTCCAACTCTCTGTCAGTGAGAAGTCTGATTTCATAAACGTCAGGGAGTCTGAAGAGCTGCGAAGAAGAAACGAACTGTAAATGTTTTCACAGCCGTTCAGTTCTTTTCTGCAGAGCTGGTGGGGAATTATAATCAGGTCTCAGAGATATAAACACAGAAAAACAAAGCAGCATCAGAAACATCGCAGCTCCAGAAAACATTAATAACATGAACGAGGCCGTCGACATTTATCTTCCAGGAGCTGGACTTTCAAATTCAGCCTCTCGTTCCTCTTCTGAACTCAAAAACCGAACTTGTGAAGCTGCTGCTCGGCCGGAGACGACTGATTGTATTCAGCTTGTTTTATTCTGGCCGGAGACGACAGCAGCTGATTTCTCTGATTATCATTTTTCAGCTCCGACCCGTTAATCACAGAAACGGTCCGGACTGATGGTGGACTGGAATAAAATCCGGCTGCTTCTTGGCACCTTCCTGCCTGAGTCTGTGTGAAAGTAGATGACAGAATATTTCAACCTGGTGTAATTTTCCATAAATAACCTTTATGACTTTGTACTCGCTGCTCAGACGTGCTGCAGCTTCACGTCAGACACACGACTCAGAGAGGAGAACATTAAGAACAAACATTCAGCTGCAACCAAACGTGACGTACAACAGCTGCCTTCACTCTGATGGATCCGACACAAAGTCACACAATTAATCAAGCTTCATTAAATAAGCTGCATCGCTTCACGTGCTGCAGGATGACTGTTCTTAACTGTTGGAAGTTTGTCTCTTTTGGTTTCCTCAGTGTTGCCTTCACTTACACTCCAGTGATTACTGACTGGACGACAGAATGAGCAGATGAGTCTCAGCCGTCCTGTTCGTCCTCCCTTCCTCTCCCACATGAAACACGGGTCGAAGTAACAGGCGTTTAACAAAGTGAGACGTCTGAACCGTTCTGCACAGTGACGATGCCACAGTTTGTCATCTGTCCCCTGGTTTGTTTTAGTCCACTGCTGTATTTTATCTGCTCTGTCATCATCTGTAATTTAAATATTTACTTTTATACTCGTGAATGTGGTTGCAGCAGCTCGTTGTGACACAAACAGTGAAGGGCAGAAGGTTTGATCGTGCATCTGATTACCTCAGAGAGCTCTCACACCTGAAGAGGAAACCAGGTGTCACGTTTTGTTACATTTTATTCTTTTAGTTAGTTTTGGTTTCAGTAATGTGAGTAATGTCAGTAATCTCACTGTGGGACGGTTCTGTAACTTCATCTGTTTACCTCAAACTGCTCAGTCTCATTGTCTTTAAATTCAGTTAATGAGCTCTGTGCACTAAAATCAACCAGGAGGACGAGGACCAGCGGAGGAGACGGTCACACGGAGGAGACAGCAGCGGATCGTTTATTCATACATATATTCATCTCGCGCCTTCGTTCTCCTCCAGCGTTCCCAGCACGTCCCGGCTCCCTGCTGTGGGCTCAACATGTTGGACATTTATAATTCAACATGTGAAAATATATCAGCGTTTTAAAAAGTGAAGACATGGTGTTAAAAAATTACTTTGGTAAAAGAGAGAGTCATCCTGACCAGCAGTACCCGAGTCAAAGTGTCAAAGTGTCTGATATGAAATGAACAGTAACTGTAGTTTAATATTAAAAGTACAAATACATCATATATCTACATGTAGGTACAAACTTCTGATTATCAGGTTCAAATGCCAAATAATATTGTTTTAAAGGAGCAGTTAGTAGTTTTGGTGAAGAAATGTTAATGAGCAGAGAAAGATCCTCATTGGCTGAGGAACAAAGTAAATAATAATTATAATAATAATAAACTCTATTTGTTTTTGTGACCGAATAAACTGAATAAACAAACTGACCTTAGAAAGGACGACACAGTTTCTACTGTTTGACTTTGTTTATATGTGGCGGACCCTGCCACCTCTCTATCTTCAAACAGTGTTCTGGGATCTTATTGTCCTCTGAGAACAGCTCCTTTATTCACTGATGGAGTTTGTAGTATGACCTCATTAATACTGTTGATATTAAAATGATCAGTTTGAATTTCTTCTTCAAAACTTCGCACTGCTACTTTAAATCAAAAGTGTGCAACAGTGGCTCTGATGCATTCTGCAAAGTAATGTAATGTAGTGTAATGTAATGTAGTGTAATGTAGTGTAATGTAGTGTAATGTAATGTAGTGTAATGTAGTGTAATGTAGTGTAATGTAATGTAGTGTAATGTAGTGTAATGTAATGTAGTGTAATGTAGTGTAATGTAATGTAATGTAATGTAATGTAATGTAGTGTAATGTAGTGTAATGTAATGTAGTGTAATGTAATGTAATGTAGTGTAATGTAGTGTAATGTAATGTAGTGTAATGTAATGTAATGTAATGTAGTGTAATGTAATGTAGTGTAATGTAATGTAATGTAATGTAGTGTAATGTAATGTAGTGTAATGTAATGTAGTGTAATGTAATGTAATGTAATGTAGTGTAATGTAATGTAATGTAATGTAATGTAATGTAATGTAATGTAAATGTAAATGTAATGTAATGTAAATGTAATGTAATGTAATGTAATGTAGTGTAATGTAATGTAATGTAGTGTAATGTAATGTAATGTAATGTAGTGTAATGTAATGTAATGTAGTGGAGTATAAAGTACAAACACCTCAAAACTGTTCTTGAGTAGATGTACTTAGACAACATCATTGACCACATATAAAATACAAACATTTCATTTTAAATGTTAAAATCTCGGTGTGATCTGATAAATGTTGGTGAACTGGATTCACTTTAACAAAATAAAGCAGGATGAAGATGGGTCGGTGCAGCCTGAGAGGCAGAGCCGGGTCAGATCAGTCCTGTGGGTGCTGACTGCAGCTTGGTTACTGAGAGCGGACGATGACGAGAACAGGAACAGATTTGTGTAAATGACATTTGTTCTCTGAGCTCGTCGGTGCAACACGATGTTCTGCAGATGTTTGTCTCTGTGAAGACTTCACTCTGACCGCAGAGCTTCTGTTTCAGCTGGATGCAGATGTTTCTGCACACGGTCACATGTCAACATCTTTAATCACAAGCTGAATGTGAAAGTGAAGGACGTCTCATGGAAAGCAGTGACTATAAATTACACATTCAGCCCCTCACTTACATCATCCTGAGGAGACGTCCAAACCAAACACTGTTATTTTCTCAGAATCACAGGTTTGGGTTTTATCACTCCGACGTTATTGGCAGTGATGACTCACCAATAAATCAGAATGATTGACAATTAAGGAGCTGATTCACCGTGAACCCGCCTAAATTGTGCCTGTCAGTCATTCAGCTGTGTGATGATTTCCTGCGAAACTATTCTGGGATGTGACGAGGTCGAGCTGCAGCGGCAGGCCAGATCAACTGAGAGGATTTGCTGGATTGGTTCTGACTGTGTTTGTGTGTGTTTTAGATTATTTCAGTGCTCGTGCTCATTAATAACCACAGCTGTAGTCCAGGGCAACACACACAAAAACACAAAGTTATTGAGATCAGATCTATTTTTTACCCTAACCCTAACTACCTAACTCCGTCTCCAAAAATAGCCGTGTTTGTGTGGACTGAAGTCACAAGCAGCTTCATGATATCCCTCTTCTCCCGTCCCCTCTTCATCCAATCACAACCTGTCACGCTCTCCTCCAGCCAATCATCTGTTAGCTGTCAAACTTTAAAATGTTCCTCTCTCACTGCTCTTATTTCAGCAGCGTGAAGACTTTGTGACCCTTCACCACCTCCATCCTCCGAGCAGAACGTTCCTCTGCACCACCTCCTCATCAGCACCACCAGCATCTCATCAGACTTCTCCACATGGTGACCTACTTCCTGCCTGCATCTAAGTGCCAAAGTTGATTCTAGACGTATAGAAGCAAAATGAAGAGATGCTTTCTCTGATGATGTTTAGTTGTGAGGCTGTAATGTTAATAGAAACCTGATTTTAATCTGAAACCGTCAATATAAAATGTCACATCCATGAATATAGAATACGAAAAAGAAAACCTGAACAGTGTGTGAACTCGTCGTTGTCGTTCATACAACATGTTCTGCACATGTTTCTGTGTCGGGTGGTGATGTACTGAGGAACAGAAACACAAACAGTGCAGGTCAGATAACGTGGCAGCAGAGTGTTTGTGAGGAGGCTGACGAGGTGGAGAGCCAGCTGATGGAGGCTGAAGGAGGCAGAGGTGGATGCTGTCAGCTCTTATCAGCCCATCTGCATGTGATTACTGAGGAGGAGTCTGTGAGTGCAGCATGTTAACATGATGTTTGTGTCAGGTCTGCTCTCATATCAGCCCGTGTGAATGAGCTTTTTTCTCGCGGCGGTCTGAAGCAATCACTCTGGACAGGAAGTGTTCATTTCCTCCGCAGGCCGACAGTCATTACCTGGCTGTCAGTGCCGTGTGTGCGTGATGTGATTTCACTAATTTGTTTATTTTTATCCCAAGAACGGCGAGGAGGCGATCTCTGCAGGTCCGTCAGCCCTCTGCTCCGCAGTGAGATTCGTCGTGAGTCATATTGTTTATGTTGTACTGTAATTTATTCCCATTCATGCTGCAAACAGCCTCTGCCTCTCTCCTCTCCCTCCCATTGTGTACAGACAGCCAGGTGAGTCAGTTGCCATGGTAACGGGATGCTGCATCTCTTTCACCTTCAAACTTTTGGGGTTTTTTCAGGTCAGTTTGTCTGAGCCAACACACTCTCAACTCTCTCAAATCTGACGCCAAATAAGAGGAAATATCAGCCTTTCCTTTGTAAAAGATATTATAGTGGATGAAAAACAGCAGATCATCCATTGATATCTAGCTCATATGTATCAGACGGTTCCACTGGTACAGTAAATATGTGTGACATAATAAGAAAATGTATCAAATACAAACTAAATAGTTCAGCAAAGAAATCTTTTCCTTGCAAAGTTATCAGCCTCATCTGCAGGATGTAACAACAGCACACAAACATTTCTGCAAACCACGGATACGCCCAAGGTGGACATTTGTACTGGATGCGTCATATCATCATGGACTCTCACATGTGGTGGGGGAGGGAAGGTGGATGGGGAGGGAAGGTGGCGGTGTTATTACGAGCCACAAGGCTGCAACAAGCGACCGCAGTTTGAGTCTGTGGGGACATTTCCCGGCATTTTTTTGGCGACCAAGGTGGGAGTTTTTTTTTTACGCGAAGTTGGACTGCATGAAGTTTTCCTGAACCTAATCCTCTCTGTGGTTTTGCACAAATATACACAGTTAACATATTAAGTTAGATAACACAGGTAATCTCCTTCATTTAAAATTCATGTAACGTTTGTAGATTTAACATTTCAGACTAAACACCTGGCGGTTAGGGAGCGATGAACCCGACTCCTGCAGAGGGATAATCCCACTGAAGGCAATCTCATAAAAAGCACGTCACCCTGAATCTCACCCCAATCTAAACAGAAATGCCGGCATCCCATAATAATGCTTGAAATGTACAAATTTACATACATTAATATTATAGTATTGTGGAAAAATGCCACAGGGCTTTTATTTTGACCCCTCTGATGACTAAACCACAGCCTGGGACGGTCACACTCAAAGAAATTCCCTAGATTTTTCTTCCCTCGTGGGAGTTAAAATGATAATGTGGGTCCTCATTTCATGTCTCATGAATCAAATCAAGGTCTTCACACAGAGAACCAGAGAGCATTGATTCCATAATAATGGATATGCAAATTAAACTGCGTTATATTAATGAGATCTCAGGTGGAGCTCTTTTTAATGAAGGGTCCAGAATGCGGAGCGAAGCTGCTGTCGGTGTCACCCTGAGCAGGACGGATCAGAAGGTGACTTCACAGGAACTTTTGATCACTGATTAAAATTGAACTCGGCACAGATTCAAACAGCATCTTTTTATGGAACCACTTCCACCGAAAATGTTCCACTGTTCACAGTCGACTGAGGAGAAGTTCATCGACTTCACATCCTGCCTCACTCTCAGTGATGAAACCATTTATTGGACTAGTAATTGGAATAACAACTCAGTCAGATAATAAAATGCTAATTTCAACAGAGTTTAATTGAATTCCTGATTTAAATGAAATGTCAGAGAACTTTAATGATCGACTCGGATTATGATTCTATTTTTGGAAGCTCCACATGCTTCAGTTCACGACTGTCCACTTGATTACATCACAGTCGTCGTCCTCTCTGCAGACTATTTTCAAACCGATGTGACCCGGATCGTTGGTGCAGTCGTCTTTTCTGTTTTTAAGATCTCTGAATCACTGCTACATGTTGTGTTGTGTTGTGTTGTGTTGTGTTGTGCTCACTGACAGTCGGACACAGGAATGATGACTCACGTGGAGGAGATGTTTGCAGCTGCAGCTCTTCACTCAACATATTTCCTTCAGTGACTTGACAAATACCTGCCCTCAGCAGCAGCTCCCAGTGTCTGAGTAAACAAGCCCTCCGCTGTGAGCTGAAAACAGAAACACCGTGTCAGGATGAAAAATGACGTCCTCAGAGAGACATTCATAACCAACCAGCAGGAGGCTGAAGTCTCCAGGGTCAAATGTGAGCAGGTAACGTTACTGAAAACAGCAAATATAATCACATCTCTACGTACTGGCATTTTCACGTGCACATCACATGTTTATTTCCTGACTACCTCGCTGGTCATCCCAGTTCTAATGTTGCGGCATTTGCAAACGTGACACAACTGGATATTTCTGGACAATTTGTAGCCATGTCAGGTATTTTAACTGAGATGTTTTCTTAACTCTAACCAGGAAAAGTGTTGTGACACGAGAACGACAGAAAGATAACCTAAAGAAATATCAAGTTTCAATTTATCTGTGGTTTTGTGTTAAATCTTTTGTGTCTTATTTTCTCTAAGATGTTTTTCTCAGAGTTTAACCTGATGAAGAAATCTGTGTCTGTTACGATGAGGAGGAGAGGAAACAGCTTCTCTACTTCTTATCTAGTGAAAGAGAAGCTGTCAGTTAAATAAAAATCAGAACATTTCAATGTATTTTTATCTGCACTTTCAGAACAGAACGGCCGCGAAAACTTCTTTATCACTTCAGTATTTAACGTGATCTTGAATTAATTAATTATTTCTTCTTGTCACTGAAGAAAACCTGGTGACCTAACAGTCATTAGCAGCACTTTAGAGCTCCAGCTTATTTATATGTATATTTTTTATGCTACTTTCTATTTCAAGTCCCCGACATGTTGGATGATAACTTTCTTTATGAATCTGCAGCTTCAGCTCTGGAATAAATGTTTTTGTACTTGAAATTAATTTTCTAATGCATAATTGAAAGTACCTCCTCCACAGGTAGTGTTCCTAGAAAACAAATGAATAAGAGAATTAAATTGCAGAAATGATTTATCCTCATTAAATCCTTTTCACTAATTAAACACTCTCTTCTCTTCGGTAAGAAGCAGAGCAGTAAACAGTCTCGGTGCCGGGAGCTCGCTGCAGCTTCATCGATCTTTTTCAAGGTCTGACGTGTTGCAGATCTGGATTCAGTCACAGTGATTCTGTCTGATTACTGACTGTGCAGCATGTAAACAGGACACATTATCTCCTCATCTGATTTACTGTCGTATAAATACTTTCATGGGAATTGTCCAGTGGATTGATTTCATTTGGAAAGGAAAAACTGGCTCATGTAAGCAGTCCGCGTCTCGTTCATCCTCAGGATTCATCTCCTGCTTCTTCCTGTTCAGCAGACGGTATTAACACGATTTACTCTCACAGCTGTCAGCACAGTTTTCCCTTGACTCCTGATCCAAGTCCCCTAAATCCATCCTAAATGTCAGGCTTAAATACTGAAGCACTACAACATCCTCCGAGGACGTCCGCCACTCACCCCTGTAAGTGCAGTCAGACAAATGTAGACAACAAGACGTCACATTCATGGAGACGTGACTGAGCCGAATGTTCATGTGCTCAACGAAGGAGATATTTTCAGATCCAAACAAAAACTAAACATGAATGAATGTAAATATGATTCAAACATGCAAACACGAAGCGTTGACACGACAGTAAAGAAGCAGGTAGAAAGTAAACACTCAGTAATCAATTCACTTCCATGTGCTGAACACACGTACATACAAATATACATATGTAGCTTATCGTAGACATAATATATATACACATTGACCAAATTTCTATGTTATCATAGTAGTATAATGTATTATTTATAGTATGCAATACCACACATTTAAATTGTATATATTTATTATTTATTTATTGTCAGAACTGTTTGTTAAACACATTTAAGGTGTTTTTGCATAAAAAGTGAGTCTGTATCTGACTTTTTTTTAATCAAAAATGGTGGATTGGTTGTGTTTTAATATACATGATAAGTGTAACTTTAGATGTGTCTTGATAAAATAATGAACAGAAGTCATTGCAGAGGAACCTCATTGAAACCATCATTAAGTACAGAAGGTATCAAACTATTGTATAACGCAGAGATTTCCTGCGACTCAAATAAAAACATTTAAGTAAAAACTCCCACGACAACTTCACTGTCTCCACCTACGCATGAAACTCCAGAGTCATGTTCCTGAGGGGTTGTTCATAAGTCGCTCTGTCAAACCACACAGAGCAGCACTTACTGGAGCTGAAGGCGATGAGTCAGGATGAAGTCAAGTTCATCTGTTGAACAAGAAAGTAAATTACAGATGTCAGAAGAATAACTGGTGGGAAGCTTTAAACATGAGAGATGTGACAGCAGCCGACGATCTGGAGGATTCTCCTTCAAGCTGCAGAGTACAGATGTGACATGTTTCAGCCCAGCAGCCGGCGGAGGTGATGAAACAGCACCGACACCCCGCTGGTCCCAAATCACTGTCGGAAATATTGTATTGTACGTTTTCAACTGCAAGAGATGAGATGAGGCTTTCTGAAGGAACAGCAGCGACAGCAGGAAGACATTTTCATTTTCAGATCTAAAGATCATTTAAAGCTGAACAGACAGCTCGTTCTGTTTTTATCACACTGATGTGAGTCACTCTGCCAATCAAACACTCACTGAGCCCAGAGGATAAACCCCACTGATCACAGTGACTCCTGGACCGTCAGGCCTCTGAGGGGCTCTGACACACACTGTCAGGACCTGAAGGAGAATGAAGCAGACTGAAGCAGACTGAGGCAGACTGAAGGAGACTGAAGGAGACTGAAGCAGACTGAAGCAGACTGAAGGAGACTGAAGCAGACTGAGGCAGACTGAAGCAGACTGAAGGAGACTGAAGCAGACTAAAGGAGACTAAAGCAGACTGAAGCAGACTGAAAGAGACTGAAGGAGACTGAAGCAGACTAAAGGAGACTGAAGCAGACTAAAGGAGAATGAAGCAGACTGAGGCAGACTGAAGGAGACTGAAGCAGACTAAAGGAGAATGAAGCAGACTGAAGCAGACTGAGGCAGACTGAAGGAGACTGAAGGAGACTGAAGGAGACTGAAGCAGACTGAAGGAGACTGAAGCAGACTGAGGCAGACTGAGGCAGACTGAAGCAGACTAAAGGAGACTAAAGCAGACTGAAGCAGACTGAAAGAGACTGAAGGAGACTGAAGGAGACTGAAGGAGACTGAAGCAGACTGAAGGAGACTGAAGCAGACTGAAGGAGACTGAAGCAGACTGAGGCAGACTGAAGCAGACTGAAGCAGACTGAAGGAGACTGAAGGAGACTGAAGCAGACTGAAGGAGACTGAAGGAGACTGAAGCAGACTGAAGCAGACTGAGGCAGACTGAAGCAGACTGAGGCAGACTGAGGCAGACTGAGGCAGACTGAAGTAGACTGAAGGAGACTGAAGCAGACTGAGGCAGACTGAAGGAGACTGAAGGAGACTGAGGCAGACTGAGGAGAAGCAGACTAAAGGAAACTGAAACAGACTGAAGGAGACTGAAGGAGACTGAAGCAGACTGAAGCAGACTGAGGCAGACTGAAGCAGACTGAGGCAGACTGAGGCAGACTGAAGTAGACTGAGGCAGACTGAGGCAGACTGAAGTAGACTGAAGGAGACTGAAGCAGACTGAGGCAGACTGAAGGAGACTGAAGGAGACTGAGGCAGACTGAGGAGAAGCAGACTAAAGGAAACTGAAACAGACTGAAGGAGATTAAAGGAGATAACCAGATAAAGTTCTAAGTACCAAAACGTTGCTGTCATTACATTTAAGTGAGTGAAGCAGACAGCGTGCAGGAGTCTTTTTCCTGATTTTGTCAGCCTTCGATCTTCTCCTACACACCTGCCAATCTTCAGGTGTGCAAAAGCTGAACTCTGTGGACAACATGACTGAATGACATGTCGAGAACACATGAATTCATGAAGATGCACCAAGAAAGACAGAAGAAAACGTAAAGTCATATTTACAGTATATTAATTTTAAATCTTCTCCTCTTTTTTATTTCTGGACTGGATCGTTGCTCTGATTTAGAGACGCGTCTGCCTGACAGTATTTCAGTGTCCGGTTCATCACAGCTTCAGAGAGTCGCAGTGAGACATCAGACTTTTAGAAGTATTTGCCAAACTATGATGAAGCTTCCTTGACGAATGCAATGAAAATGTCGTACAACGGGAATCATGTCCTGTTGTTTGCAGGTTGAATATGAAGCTTTAGTCTCCCGTCACCTCTGTGGTGATGAGTCACAGGATGATGAAGCCTCTTCACTGCTGTGCTGGAACACACTCTGGCCTCTGCCTTTGATCCCTCACCATTGTAAAGAAATTCACCCCAAATGTCTGATTTTCTCCAGCTGCTTCTCCTGCTGCTCCAGGAGCTTTGATCTGTTCTCCACTATCTTCACCGCCACGCTTATTTTCCAGCCTGGCTTTGCTCCCGCCGAAGCGTCGTGGTTCTTTGTGTGAGGTGATGACGCACAGAGACACATTGGTTAGAAAAAAACCCACTGACCTGGACAAACCAAGATCTCTCAGGGCAGGAAACACTTCTGTACTCACCTTCTGATGCTCACATTTTAAAGGATTTTACAGTATCAATGAGGTAACAATACAAACTTTATTTTGGCAGGGTCCACCACATATAAACAAAGTCAAACAGTATAAACTGTGTCGTCCTTTAAGGTCAGTTTGTTTATTCAGTCATGAGAACAAAGACAGTTTGTTTATTTGGTTTGTTCGTCAGCCAAAGAGGATCTTCCTCTGCTCATTAACATTTCTTCACCTAAACTACAGACTGCTCCTTTAATGAGTCAGAACGTCTTCAAAGTCAAACGAGATCGACTGAATGAAACGAGCTGCTAACAGAAGCTGCAGCATCACGTCTGAGTTCTGATTCACAGCAGAATGTTTGATGCAAACTGTAGTTGAAGTTTAAATGTAATGGATTACATATTACTACTTTCTCTACAATATTACACAGCTGCAGGGGGACGGCTGAGTTATATAGAATAGTTTATAGTGATATTGTTTCCTCCTGAAGCCTCAGATGAACCGGCTCTCTGTAAAACACTTACTGATCCTCGAACATGCAGCTCCAGATCACCAGAACCGCATAAACCCAACATTCAGAAAGAAAACTAGTCTGCAACACTGACGACTCTTCACAGCCCGTCACCGCTCCTTCAGCTGCTCCCAGGCCAGCAAAGGACAACTTACAAGAACGCTTTCATTCTCTGTTGTGTGATTTTATGCCAGTCGATTGGATGTGAATGTTTGTCGTGTTGTTCGAGCTCTTTGAAGGTAATCTTCTGTCATTATGTGATAGACAACACAGTTTCTTGAATCTTGAATCGTGTTGAAGTGATAGTTTGGGTCTTCTGATGTGAGTGTGAGTGTGTCACCTGCAGATGATGACATGTCATCATGATGCCGGCGTGCAGAAGCAGAGATAACTGCTGAAACTGCTCTACAATCCCTCAACCGCACAACGTCTGTCTTCCTACGCAGAGGCAGAATGTAGTGCCTCAGGAAAAGTTTCATGGCAAAGTAAAAACAGCCAACACTTAAACTGATATCTGTACTTTCGTCTTGCTGCTGCTTCAGTTTCAGCAGCACAAAGCTCTGATGGCTGTCGGCGCTGTTTCTCCACGCCGGCGGCGAGATGAGAGACATCTGCTGCAGGTAACACACTGACGAGGGGATAAGCACCTCATGAAGCCCCACATCTAAAGACCTGAACCATTTAAGACAACTGAAACAGAAGAAACGCACAGCAAACACTGTCTGAGCAGAGCTGACCGGCCTTCTGAGCAGAGAGCGCCTGCTGCACCCCGGGGCTGTCCGGGGGTGAAGGCTACACCGGAGGAGGAGGAGACATGCAGCCAAAGAAAGACAACAAAGATACCGAGCAGCAGGAAGACGAGAAGACATGTCTCCTGTCCAAAGACTGGATGCAAGTTAGAAGTTTATGAGTGATTCAAATATCGGAGGCCTAGGAAGTAGTTAATCTTCGTTTCCTCTGGTTTCCATCAAATGAACTGAATTATGGTGATTGTAACTAATGTGACCATGAGTCATGTGATGAGCTGCAGACTTAGTAACTGTAACATTACTATGCAAATCCTTCTAGAAACATGTAATAGCATGTTTATCCCAAACACTTCACTTCCTCTGTGTGGCTCCAAATCAGCCGCTGAACTACAAAAGCTGATATAATTACTGCTAATTATAGTTTTTAACACCTGTGTCTCTTCACGTCCCGCAGCGCCTCGTGTCGCTCATCAGCACAGACATGAGGACCCGTCCTTCCCCCTGCTGCCTCCAGGTTCTATTCATTCTGGCTCCGCTCTATTCACTCTATTCACTTCTATTCACTCTGGCTTTGACTAATCAGAAGAACTTTCCACCAGTGTTCATCGAGGTCCCTGACTTTTCTTTGTCTGGGTGCAGGCAGCAGAACACAGACGGCTCGGCAACAGAAAACAAAAAAAGAAAAGAAACGTTCAAAGAGTTCAAAGTCAGAGACGGAGGACAGACGACTGAATGTTTGAGACAAATTAAGCAAATTAAACAGAAACTGAAGTGACCCTCTTTATCACTGCAGGTAAAACATTAAAACCTGCTGCAGATAAAACTCAGCGCCGCTCTCGGTCCAACATGACCGCCTCACCTCTGATTAGAATGATTTTTTTGGCATAAAAATTATGTTTCAAATTAAAATAATGGCGTGAGTCTGTAAATCAGAGAACAGGTCAGAACTTCACACCTTTTCACCTACGTGCCTTTATATAATGATGATGTTATGTAAGAAGTTCTGAGCCACACAGTTCTGTAAACTTCTATCCTCCAGCTCCAACAAGATGATGCATCCCAGCATGCACTGGGCACGAGGAGGGGAACACCACTGGGTCCACTGGGTCGTCAACGCTCCTTTGAACGCCTTTTGTTTGGACCTCAGCGGTTCTGATGCTGATCCAGCAGCTGAGGAGAATCTGAGCATGAGCTGAGTGATTCAAATGTAAAGTGAAAAACAAACAAGCTGATTGTTTTATTCAGTTGCTGCTCTGTAATCATCCCGGCCGTCTGCAGCTTCATAAATAAACATGCACAACAGAGGTATAATTAACTGATGCAATTAGCTGAATGGACCGTCTTTAGTCTCCCAGCATAAAGAGTCTCAGGGCGAGGACTTCATGAGCCTGTCAGGATGACGGCGGTGCGCAGCGCCGAGGCTGCTGGAACAGAGCGCAGGTACGCTGACGAGCCTCATCAGGGTTTTAATCTCCCGTCAAGATGAGATTTAGATGACTGTGTTTCTGTGCTGCTGGCAGGCAGGAGGCTGACTGACTGACTGACTGTCTGTCTGTCTGACTGACTGACTGACTGACTGACTGTCTGTCTGTCTGACTGACTGACTGACTGACTGACTGTCTGTCTGTCTGACTGACTGTCTGTCTGTCTGTCTGACTGACTGACTGTCTGTCTGACTGTCTGTCTGACTGACTGACTGACTGTCTGACTGTCTGTCTGTCTGTCTGTCTGACTGACTGACTGACTGTCTGACTGTCTGTCTGTCTGTCTGACTGACTGACTGACTGACTGACTGTCTGACTGACTGTCTGACTGACTGACTGTCTGTCTGTCTGTCTGTCTGTCTGACTGACTGTCTGACTGACTGACTGACTGACTGACTGACTGTCTGTCTGTCTGGTAATTTACGACCACATGAATAATAAAAACAACCTGTGGGCTCTGTGTGTGAACGAGTGTGTGGGTGGAGGGCAGCTCTGAGGCGTCCGACTCAAACCTTTATTAAAATCATTAACGTGTCGTCCCTCTGAGGCGTTTCCATAAAGCATTTTGAAGAATATATATATTAATGGAAACAGCAAAAATTGTGACGATGTGTTTACTGGTGGAGAAACTACGGCTCTCTGTCTTTACACCAACCACACAAAAAAGAACTCAATTACAGACAACCACTGAACATAGTTAGGAGATAATATCGTGCTCCTCACTCTGACAGGGAGATCAGTCGGGTCTGTGCCAATGGCTGGGTGCCTGTTCTCCCTGGGTGCCCTGGTAGCCTGCCTAACCACCTTCCCCTCTGGAGCCAAATGTTCAGTTTTTTTGGCAACAAGCTCAGTTCAATCATCTTACAAACGGATCCCAGCTGTGGTTTGGAAAAGGAAAGTGAGCAACCAGAACCAAACCTCCAAAGATGGAACAGCACAGATCTGCTCCACTGAGAGTCACAGTTATTAATGATCATGAACATTTAACAGTCACGTCTGCGTCACGCCGAACATCAGCGATCACTTCAACGTTTCCTCTGATCACTCGTTTCATCCACCTGCCTTCAGACACGCAAACATCTGAGTACGAACGACTTGGATTAAAAAACTGAGCTGGATTTCATATTGTTTTTATTCTATTTGTGACAAGTAATAAATCTACTGTAAGACTTCCTATAGATTCAGTTCCCTGCTGTGATTTTTGTAAATAATAACTCACGCTTATCCAGTTTGAAGCAGAAAAACCAGAAAAACCTTTAAATAGACTGACAGATGCTGCAGACACAAATTACAGAGGGATGGTGTTTCCTTGGAAACGGACCATTACTGTTCTGATTGTTCAGTATAAAACATGTTTCCCTCACCAGAGTTACACAAAGACAAACACACACAGCCGCCGAGCCGAGTCAGAAACAGAACAGCAGATAAAACCCAAATCAGAGGCCACGGCGCATCATTTAAATATATTCTCTTTTAACTCCTCGCTTATTTTCTCAGACTTCACAATGTCAAACACACACACACACACACACACACACACACACACACACACACACACACACACACACACACACACACACTGCAGTAATGATCTCCTCTTTAACATCAGCAGAAACACTTCAGGGTTTAAAGCTTTGGGACGTTTACTTCAGATTCCAGTCAGTATGCAAACATCCTAAATGTGTCAGCATGAACTTCATATTAATTATCTATACATAATAAAACATGGTGTGTTCGGTTTTAATATTCCCCTCAATGAAAGTTTAATCTGTTCACAGTCACTGAAATATAACCAACGTACAGCACGTGTCGTTTATTATCTCTCCTACAAAATGTCCTAAAATAAATGCAGAGCTGTCGTCCTGTCAGACTACAGAGGTACAATACAGATCCACATACAGCATTTACAGTTTTTATTGATTGCTTTGACCTGCTTAAACAAACTGGGATCCACTCGGTTTTCCTCATCACTGTCTCAGCAGAGCACAAGACACCTCTTGCAGATGTGTTAACCCTTTCTCATTGGATTGACACATTTTCCCCACCCTTTTGCAGAACAGTTAACACGGATGTCATTCAAGCAGTCCAAACTCCATTGTTTTAGCTATGGTAACCAAACAGAAACCATCTGTTCCTAACTATTAGAAACTACCTACATCAGTATGAAATCACTGAAGCACCTGTTTGACACTCCTAACCACAAATCTTCAATTAGCAATCAGTCTGCAGGCCTTAAAAAGTGCAGCGGCTGTGTTGTTCTTTGCCAACATGGATGGAAGAGGTCTGAGGCAGAGAGAGAGAGAAAGAGTAAGAGGAAGAGGAGTCAGAGTGCGAGGTGGAGGTATAGTTGGAAGGGCTCAGGTTTCTGATGAAATTCGGGCAACTGTTATTGACCATGTTATCAATCATGGCCTTTCACTTAGAGAGGCTGGACAAAGAGTCCAACCTGTTCTAAACAGAAACACGGTCGCATCCATTGTCAGAATTTTTCGACAGGAAAACAGGTAATGTTGCTGTACAGTATATACAGAAATATCTTCAGTGATATATTTTATGTAATTGTTTCCTCATTCCCATTACATGTATTCGTTATAGAATCCAAAGGCTACCATTCTCTGGTGGTAGAGGGAGAATGTTTAGTGCTGAGCAGGAGGCAGCCGTTGTGAACGTGGTTGTGGCAAACAATGCCTTAAGGCTGCGTGAAATCAGGGAAGCAGTGATTGCAGATCAGGCCATGTTTAGGAACATCAACACGGTGAGCGTGACCACCATTGACCGCATCCTAAGAAGGAACCATGTGGCCATGAAGCAGCTCTATACAGTTCCATCAGGAACTCTGATGTTGTGAAGGAGGCCAGATGCCAATATGTGGAGGTAAGGAAACATTACTACAGTATACTGTAATGCCTTGTCATATCATTCAGTTAGAGTCAACTGGAGTCACTTTTCATTGTCATTTTGCCTTTTTTTACTTAGAGAATAATGGAGCTTGAAGCTGAGGGGGCACATCATGTCTTCATTTATGTTGATGAAGCCGGCTTTAATCTCTGTAAAGTGAGGAGACGGACAGGACAGAGGGGCGCCAACATAACCATGTGTGCTGCCGTCTCCAATGATGGTGTCCTGCCATATCCCCAGTATTGGCCCACACAACACAGAGCGCCTCATAAAATTCCTGAATGCACTTCATGACAGGCTGATCCCACCTGAGGAGAGAGGGCTGTTGAGGCCTGGCATGCCACTCTTCGTCATCATCTGGGACAATGTGGCGTTCCACCATTCTCGCCTCGTCAGTGAGTGGTTTGCAGTACACCCTCGAATGATGCTGCAGTTCCTTCCAGCATATTCCCCATTTTTGAATCCCATAGAGGAGTTCTTCAGTACTTGGAGGTGGAAGGTTTATGATCACCGTCCCTATGAGCAGATGCCCTTGCTGAATGCAACGACTGCTGCTGCCCAAGAAATAAGTGCAGAGGACTGTCAAGGTTGGAAGGCATGCGAGAAGATTTTTCCCTCGGTGCATTGCAAGAGAGGATATTAAATGTGATGTGGATGAGGCCATGTGGCCCCATCGTCAAGACAGAAGAGCCTGAATATCAAGTTGCAATTTCTTTTACTCTACAGTAATAGATTTTGATAGTTTACTGTAATAGATTTTATTTTATTTTCTTAATTTCTTATACTCTAATAGATTTTATTTTGGTATGCATGCATTTTGTGTAATATTTACAGTATTTCAGTTTTCTGCCACAGCTTGAACAAAAGAATCAAAGCATTTCTGATTTGCAATAAGGTAAATTTGACAATAAATGGCACTGGCGTGAATGCTACGTAGAGTAACAGGTCACAATGACAAGCAATGGTGCACCGATTCACACTGAGTGCTGTGTTTTGTATTTTGTTGTCCACTGTGTAATGGTTGATTGGAAGAGCTCATACACTTGTTTGCAAGTTGTGTTGTTTGAAGGCAAAATGAGCTTTTGTTGCATATCTTAAATGTTTTGGCTCGATTAGAGCCTTTTGCAAATAAAATAAGCCATTTTGATTATGAGTGCCGCTGTTTCAGCCTGTGTGTTAACTGTTTTGAAAATGTGGAGTTTGAGTTGACTGCTGCATCAAAGCAATCAATAAAAACTGTAATGTAGAATAGTTGAAGTAGTAGTTGTTTATTATATTTTTGCTGTGATATTTCAATGAGTGAATGTGACAAAGAAACGTGACTTCACACAGACTGACAGACTGTAGAGGACGTAGCTCAGCCTGCTGGCTTCAGCACCGCAGTACCAGGTGGTTCTGAACGTCGGGTTTGGATTGGAAAGTTTTCCTACGCTCTGTTTGCTCCTCAGCTCGACACTTGAGGATCACGACGGACAAACACCCCGAGCCTCTGACGTCGGCTTCCTTTTCAGCTCCTCTTTTACTTTTCCACATTTTTATCTGATCTCGCCGTCGTTCATGTTCGTCTCCGGATCGTTAACAGATTTATCAGCGTGGAAAGAAACAACCAAAGTGAATAAATGGTGGAAAGTCTTCACATCGGTTTTCATTGGTCAAACATTCCCATAACTGAAGGTAAATATAAACATAAACTAAGTGTAATAGTGAAGTACAAGCAGGGAACATGGTATATTTCTATATATAGCTGCTAGCTCAACATTTTCTATAAAGTCTGATACATGTGGAACCTTTAATCACGTGATTGATGATGATAATCTGTAGAAGCGATGGTCGGTGAACAGCAGAACCGGCTGGTGTAAATGAAAGCAGCTGACCGGCCCAACAACGTGACGGTCCACCGAGATCTGTCCGGCTGCACCAGATGGCGGGTCTAACCCTGGTGTATGAGAACAAACAGGCCCGGTGACTCCACAGACGAGGAGGAGACCGGAACATTTTCCTGAAGCTTCCGTGGAGTTAAAGGTTTCCTGCGGGGAGTCGAGTTCTTCCTCCAAGTTCATTTATAACCCAGTTTAATGCCGTTCTGAGCTCCGAGGAACTTCACATCATCCGGCAGAAACTTGTCCAAAGCCGCCTGCAGTCTGTCCATCATGTGACAGCAGTCAAGACAGAGCAAAGCTAAACCGGGTCTTACTGAGCGGTTCTGGTTCTGTACGGATGCAAGGCCTCATGTAGGGTTTTAAAAACCTGCAAAACAAAAAGGCACAGAAATACAGAAATAGCTTGTGATTGACTAAAACACGACTCAGGCTGCAAATAACACGACTGCCGGGCTGAGCCAAGAGCCCGGCCCGGCTGAAGTCCACTCTGAAGCTGTACACACACACACACACACACACACACACACACACACACACACACACACACACACACACACACACACACACACACACAGACTGACTATAATGGCAGTGCGACAGTAACATCAGAGACTCTGTAATCATGTGTGAGACGTGCGTGGGCTCCACTTTCACATCTCTGCTCTCAGACAGTCAGACGAGCTTGACAGTGATGATCATGACAGGAATGAGATCAAATGAAGGAGCTGTGGATGACGGACAGAACAACACCTGGACACCTGAGTGTCGCTCAGCCTGGGCTCCAGTTTGACCCAGTTTCCTCTCACAGTACCGCAGCACAAAGAGCACTGAGCTCTGTGAAACCGCCTGCTGATCCGCGATGACTCGGTCTGCTGGAGGTCAGTGATCTGTGATGTCATCAGTCCTATAAGTCAGGAGAGCAACTCTCATTGGACAGAGCACAATCTTTGGATCCAGTATCTAGTTTATTTTAAACTCTATGCCAGAGACACGTAAGAGTTAGACTGTATGATGTTTACATTCTTACATCTGATGGCAACATGTGCAACAGTCATATCACCAAGAGTTCATGATGCCACATTGTTTCTCTGACGGGTTTGAGCCTCTGCAGGTTCATGTGATGTGAGGTGAGTGTGATAGGAAATCAGTGAAATCCCGTCTGGTATGCAGAGTGATGTGTCGCCCTCTGACATCATGCTTTAAGACAAACGTGCTCGTTAGAGGCTGTGACACGAGGGAAAAAGAAAGTTTCATCTGCGGTGTGTCTGTTTGCTCCCGCCTGTCACAACTCTCACAGGGACGCACAGAAAATGATAACGCCTGGAAAAAGATAAGAAAGCCCAACTGTGCTGGCGAGACAAACAAACCTGACACTCTGCTGACGAGAGAGAAAACACAGAGATGATGAAACTGCTTCTGTACGAGCAGGAGAGCCACCCAGAGAAAATTAATGGCAGGCGAGACGAGCAGCGAGCTGCGAGCGGAGGCTCCTCCAAAAGTGACAGATTTCAAATTAAATGTGAACAGGGAGGATAATGTGGGCTGTAATTAATTTCCTGTTGGCAGGGGACGCATGATAGCTTCCTGTCCAGAGTCGGTCATCGCAGCAGAGTATAAACACACCACAGGCATGATGACAGTCAACAGACGGCGATAAGCAAAGCAATTTAAAGAACTCCTGCAGTTAGCTGGGAGGATCTGGGAGCTCCGGCTGCACATTCATTCCATTTATTTATTTACCTCCTGAGCGTCCCTCAGAGGGTTAATTAACAAACAGCGATAAGAAACCAGCAGGCGAGTTAACGCCCGCTATCGGAAAATGCTGCTATCGGCCGCGTGTTTGGGTGAGTCATGGAGAGTGTATCACAGATAAGAGCAGTGAACACAGGTCAGTCCATAAACACGGCCAGCAGGCTCAGGATCAAGAACAAATTAACCCGTCCGACCGGAGCAACGCAATAAAGTACAACGACTGGCCCACTGAAGTTTTACAGCAAAGCATGCTGGGGGAACTCCTCTCCTGGTGCTAAAAGCAGCAAGGAAAATATCACGCAGCTATATTCTGTCAATGATTCACTCAAAATACAACTTCAGTCACGTCATGTAGAGCGAGGTGACATTTTAAAGGAACACTTTCAGCGCAGCAGTAAAATCTGAGAGGGAGGTGACAGCGCGGCAAGATGGCCGACGAGCTGGAGCCCACAGCGTTTCAACGTTTGTGTACAGAACCACTCGATGAGACGTGGAGATGTTCTGCAGCCGACAGAACCTGGTGAGTCCGTTCAGGTTCAGGAGAACATGCAGGTCAGTTCTGCTCCTGGGACCCAAACACCCTGCAGACGTCCTCACAGACTCTGTTTTTTTTCGCTGTCTCATGAGAAACATTAATATGGGTCGAATCAAAAAGTTCCACGGTCGACCTTCACAGTGGTTCTCCTGACGAGGACGGGATGAGAACACGGCGCTGACCCACCTGTTTCCTCCATCAGTCAGCTGTCGTCCTGCAGTCTGCAGCTCCTTAATGTTTTCTCTGCACTCAGCCGACCTCGTTCTATTTAGCTCGAGTCTGTGACTTTTCACTAAAGTCGTTTTCCATTTATCAACCTGCTTCAGACGCGGTCACATCCTCCAAGTTCTGCCAGGCGTGAAAGCAGAATGACTCTGAGAGAGGAGCGTGTTGAAGTGGCCGGCATGTGTTGGTGGTTAAACTCATTTTGGGAGAGAAACAAAGAAAAGTCTCATTTAAAACAGAATAAATTACAATTCATTAGAATAAATTGTGAACACAAGTTGATGTTTTTCTCCTGCTGGCTGCTTCTTCTTTGTGAGTTAGCATCTCGACTCTGAGTGGACGGAGGATCAACACTGTGTCACATCGTCTGCTTTCTGGGCACATTTATGAGATAAAAGTCTGTATTTGTTTAAAATGACCCAGAAATGTGAGAGTCTGCAGGTTCAGCCCGTCGCTGTGACTGATGATTCACAGCACGTCACCTTGAGTTGTCGTGATCTGATGAAATGCAAACAGCCGCAAGAGGGATGATGCATGAAAGCTCCCGCAGGTCTGGCAGCCCGGGCGCCGCTCCAACCTGGCACCCCGACAGCAAGAACCGGCCATCGATCCAGTGTGGCAGCCCCGAGCCCGGATCCAACCTGGCAACAGGCAGACAAATACTTGGAGATGGGCCTCGGTGACACACACACACACACACACACACACACACACACACACACACACACAGCCTTCTGCATAAGTATGTTTTCTTTATTCCACTGATTGAGAGCTGAGAACTGCTGCTTGTTTCAGCATCGTGTGAGAGAACAGAAGGTGTTTTGTTTCTTGACATCAGACTCAAGCAGCCGTTCGTTAGCTTCTGTATCTGGGCTGTGAGACGGTTCTGCACACTGTGAGCGGCCCACACGGTTCTGTACACTGTGAGTGGCCCACACGGTTCTGTACACTGTGAGTGGCCCACACGGTTCTGCACACTTTGAGCGGCCCACACGGTTCTGTACACTGTGAGCGGCCCACACGGTTCTGTACACTGTGAGCGGCCCACACGGTTCTGTACACTGTGAGCGGCCCACACGGTTCTGCACACTGTGAGCGGCCCACACGGTTCTGTACACTGTGAGCGGCCCACACGGTTCTGCAGGTGAGACGTCCTTCAGGTGCAGCTTTTAATTTGGAGCACAAGAGCTCGAGCAGTTAGGAAAGCCACAACAGGTGTAAATAGTGTGTTTTTTTTAATCAGTCAGGGATCTTGGGACTTCTGGAGTGTTTAATTATTCAGGACGAGCTGTTTTAAATCAAGTCTGCAGCTCTGTTTCACTGTGAGGCTCCAGAACTGTTCTGTGGACCTTTTCATGGATTTTTATTCTTGTGTGTGACACAGAATCTGCAAAAATGCCAGTACTTTGTTGCAGCTCTCAGTGGGTAAGATTCATCCTCTGGGCACCATGAATATTCAAGAGAAGAACCAGATGAGGGTTATCGTGCCGGCGTGGCTCTGAGAGGATCTGCAGGCGGCGGGTGGCAGACTGCCTGGTTCTGTACTGATCCCGGGTTGTGATCTGGAGCAACTCAGAAGTTCAAAAAGAAAAAAGCACAGCTCGGCCTTTCTAGTGTGAAAGCCTGTTTGTGTGTGAAGGCTGACGATTGGCTGTGAGGTTGATCTGCTGGAATCCTCCGGCGTTACAGGCACACAGTCGCTCTGTGGCCGACCAATTACTTCTGATTGGCTGCGAGTGTCAGCTGGAGGGCAGTCACGCAGAAGAGCCCGACACTGAGAGGACTGGAACTATGTTACTGGCCAGGAGGAGAGAAGACGGATTAAATGAAATGAAATTGAACAAAGCAAATGTGATTATTTCATACCGATTATCACAGAGCGGTTAAAACCACTCGACAGTCACCTCTGCTGACTCCTGAAATCATGTTAAGGACACGCTTCAGCGCCGCGTTCACGCCCGAGGACCGACGCTGAACCGCCGTTCATTTACATTCAGCACAGATACCGCCGTGTTCGTCAGCACCAACGCGGTGACGGCTTCCTGCAGCCGCTGAGCTTCAGTATTCTGAGGGGACGAGATGGATGACACGATGGAACCGCCCCCATTACTCTAACTGGACCCAGCAGATAACGAGAGCGGCAGCTTGTTGTGTCCTCTGGTTCTTCCTCCCTCCGTCCTCTGTTACAGTCTCTCACTAAACATGAGAATCTTCACATTTGATAATCAGACCTCCGCCTCTGCTCCTCCTGTGGCGTCGTCACAGCCACATTCTGATCAAATGGTTTTATAATTAGAAGGCAGCAGTAAACCAGCAGGTGTGCTGGCGTCCCTGCAGCCTGCCAGCTCACCATAATGACTCCCACCATCAGCTCTGTTATCTCCCGGCTGTGTTTTTATTTCATTATGACTCTCAGGTAAACTACAAGTGCCAATATTTAGAAAAGGGGCACTTAAGACCTCGTATCAGTGAGTGCACACAGAAAACACGGCAGACGACCAGCAGACCTGCTGCCAGCGAGACGCTGACGCAGCGCAGCCCAGGCCACCAGTAACAGAGTACAAATACTGAAGTACAGTACTCAAGTAGTTTTGCATGTATCTGTTCTTTATCTATTTTTAAAATTACAACATTTGACCTTTCCCTTCATCGCACGCCGCCCTCCGAACATCAGCAGACTGATGTGGACCAATCAGAGCACATCACGCACGGCAGACGCAGCGAGACGAGACAAAGGGCGCGTTCAAGTTGACCTCCTGCTGCCTGATCACATCAGCGAGATCTGCTGGCGACAGCAGGGGCGGGCTACAAACGCTGCTATGAAGTCGGACACTCTCTCTTCCCGTAGACGTGACGTGACCTGGCTGAGCTTGCGGTGTTTGCCTTCTTCGTCGGCGAAGAAGTGGAGGAAATTGAAATTCCATTAATGTTTGATTACAATCAACAACGACTGTGATCAGTTTTCTTACCTGATGCTATGGGAACTTTGCTGGCCTTTTTCTCATATTAATCTCCTTCAGAAATTATTCAATCTGAGATGTTCAAAATATTAGTCAACCAAAACATTTGGGCTGAGGGAATAGAGCAGTGGAACTGATGCCGAGTTGCATGCAGACGACCGGAGATCAAGACCCGTATCAAGCCTGTATTTTTGCAGAGGATGTGTTCATCTGATTACTTTTTTAATATATATATATATATATATATATATATATATATATATATATATATATATATATATATATATATGTATGTATACAGTTCATATTTAGAGACAACAGAATGTGACAGCTTTGTCACAATAACAACTTCAAATTTGGATACTTTGTAATTGCTTCACTTCAAACGGTCACACAGTGGCTCATCAAGAGTAGATGAAGAGCCTAAATGTTGTCTTACTGTAAATGATCATGTTCTGTTTTCCTTGTAATGTCACTATTAAATACATTTGAACTTTGTCTATCTGGTACATTATAATAAGTCTTGCCCAATAACAATACAATTACAACAGTTACTCATTATTATGATGACAACTGTGCTTAGATGCATCATGATTAAATCACAGCTGAGGGGAATTTGCTGACTACATTTAACAAATAAGCATAACTGTAGACACATAAGATGATGCATTTTCTCATAGCAACATCACAATGAATGAAATACATTTCACTGAATGAATGAAATACAATAATCAGAACAAATGACTGAATCAGATGCCTTGTCCCGCTGCACCATCTCATCACACCCAGAACAGCTCAGGATAATTCTTTGTATTGTTAATGTGACGGGAACAGAAAGGGTTAATTAATAAGAGTGGATAGTACAGATAACACTGGACACAGCAGTTAACCACTTCTCCATCATCACCCTAAGCTGACAGAACTGAGCAGTTTATTGACGACATCTTTCAGGGTTGTTGTGTTACATGAAGGATTTTATAGGTTTATTCATGTTGTCTATCCCACAGGTGCAGCCACACGGCTGCTACTGATCTGAAAGTATTTGATATTTGAGTAGAAAAGAGGCCTTATGGATATGGAAATTCATCGAAACACACGTCATATACGTCAGCGTAGATGAGAGCCAATTAGGGCAAAGTCCTGGCGTCATGAAGGTGGGTCTGGGGTCGCGCAGTACCTGGAGAGCAACAGCGGGAATGCTCTGCAGCAGCCTCGCTCCCGCAATAACTTAAGGTCATGTGACATCAGATGCGGAGCAGAAACCATCCAGGTCATCGTGGACACATTTTAACCAGCATGCATCACAATTTATGCGGCGCTGCGCAGCGCTGCGTTATCTTGAACTCGCCTAAAGACGTAAAAGCCGTAAGAAGGCGTAAACAGACAGAGAGGGAGACTGGAATGTGGAGAAAAGGCGTGTTAGTGTCTCGTATCTGCAGAGAGTTTCTGATTTTCTCTCTTTGTTGCTGCTCGGGACGCTTTACCAACCCAACATGTGTCTATTTGACGTCCTGGGAATGAGACTCAACAATCAACTGTCTTTGTGGTGCGTTCAGGAACAGCTGGGACAAATCCTACTGATTCTACCTTTAACTTTAATATAATCTTTGAGTTATATTAATATGAGCTCTGAGCAGACTGAATCAACATGCTCTGACAGCCACAGTGACCCTCTGAAACGTGTTGTGTCATATTTCATATTTTGTGAGTCCTGTCACAATATCTTCACTTACAAAAGAGTTCAAATATGTGAACATCTTACATGAAAGATGATTGAAATCTCAGCCTGCATTTGTTCCCAAAATCCAACAGGAGTCAGACCTCAGCAGCTTGAACTTCATTAATATTTCATCTCCTCACTTTATAGTTTTCCCCAGAGAGCCTCCTCTGTTATTCCACTGCAAACTCAGAGAATATAGACGAGTTCTGAAAGTGCAGTTGGACGCTGTGTTAGCGTGCTGCAGCTGTGTGATGTGTGGCTGTTAACATCACACATATCAGATGTAGACAAACAGCTTTTCTCTGTTTGAGAGCGACTTGTTCCTGATAAGAGAGTCAGATGTGTCAAACTGCAGCCGTCTGCAGGAGACCGTCAGAAAACAGGTTTATTTGTTCAAAGCTGCGCCTGATTAAACTTGTTGGTCGCAGAATAAAAAACTTGATTAAGTTTCCGTGCAGCTGTAAATATGGCCGCTTATCTCTCAGACCCACGCTGGAGACGGCACGCAGCTAATCTGATTCTCACTGTTTCTGTTGTGTTTTTAAAACACAGCGTTCGGTCCAACGTGACCTCGGTGTCTTCGCTGTGTGGACGCAGACCACAAGGACATCGATCTCCCCGAGCTGCTTGAGATTCATCATTAACACTGATTTAGGTTAAAGGCAGGCGGGCGTTCTGTTGCCTTCTCTGGGGCGAGATGCAAATCAGCCTGATAGTACGCGAGGTACATGCGTAAATTACAACAGTTTCAGTGTCCTTGTCTTTATGTCCTGAGCAGAAGGCTCCGATCTGCATTCTGTTCAGATCTCTCGTCCTGTTTTATCCAGAACATCTCGCTGGCTAACAGCCAGCTGAAGGCCCTGGACTCCAGGAGGAGCTGATGGAGCTGATGGAGCTGATGGAGTTTGGTGATTGCATTTGTGCAGAAGACAGAAGAGGTAAGACAGATGTGAGGGTAAAAGACTAAACATTTGCTAACAGTGACACACTTATCTTCTCTCCACAGAGAACATCTGACCAACACGCAGCAGAAGAGTAATGACTTCATTATCTGGGTACTTATCTTCCTGTCCTGACGGAGGTATTCTGGGCACACGTGGATGGAAGTAGACTAAATTTGGAATAAACCTAAATTAAGATTGATAAATGTTATTCGTTTCTGTGAGATGTGAGCAGCCTAAAAGGATTTATTCTATTTATTCTATATTTTCTATTTCCCACAAGGCAGCTGCACGTGCTGTTTGTACAGACTGGCTGCGTTTTCTTCAGACGTTGTCAAAACTCGCTTGATTAGAAATCATCCGTAACACAAAGCGTGTGATTGCGTCTTCTTCTTGTCGAGCTGTCGAGTCAGAGTTTTGAGTCTTGGAGGCGCCGCGGAGGTTTGATCAGCAGATCTGAGCTGGACGGAGAAACAGAGGAGGTGAAAACATCATCTGGTTGTTATTGTTACTTGTGTTTTGTGTTTTGAAGGAAAAGACAGAATTCTGCACCTTTCTACAAGTTCTGTCGCTGTGTTAGATTTAATTAAACAGTCTCATACAGTTGTTTTGCTCTGTTGATCCTTCAGTCACACTGACAGCGTCTGATTATAGTTTTATGTTTATGTTTTAAAGCATATCTCACTAAATGAGCAAAAAGAAGTTTAGTTTGCTTCTGTTTTCAAGTTTGGAGAGCAGTAAAGAAACTGCAGCGGACCGTGAACGTCTGCACCGAGTTTCATGACGGTCCATCAGAAAATATTCCAAACTTGAAACAGTTCTGCGTCACTCCTGATCTGTGTGGACCGCGTGCACGGCGCTGGAACTGATCCGATTGGACTGTCTGTGTGACTGACGGGCGACAGAAGAGGTGCCACTTGTTCTAAACTCATCCTGACTGCAGTGTTCACCTCCTGCTGATAACATCTGATCACCAGATGCAGGAAAATGGTTATTTCTCAGACAGGGAGGTGAACTTCCCCCGAGGCCGGCCAGAAATCAGCAGACAGATAAAGTAATGGAAACTGTTTGTCCGTGACACATCACTGAATGTGAGTCGGCAGAGGCTGGTGACCCGACCTGATCCGCACCTCCAATCAGCCATAATGTTCCTGTTCCAGATAAGCATGAAGATGTGCAATTACCATCACTCAAGTTAATTCTCAGTAATTAGAAACAACGGAGCTGCAGAGACGGAAACAAACGAGCTGCTGTCGGTGCTGCATTCATCCAAACCTGTGGAAGGAGCAGAGAATCAGGAGAACGTTACTGAGAGGTCATCAACAGCACCGCAGACCGTACCTGTGTGTGTGTGTGTGTGTGTGTGTGTGTGTGTGTGTGTGTGTGCAGGTAGAGAAGTTGAATGACAGGTTCTGCTTCTTCCAGGTCTGACAGCTAAATGAGGTTTCCATTTCGGGGTGAGAGATGTCGCCACCGTCCGTTAATGGAGGGTTCAAAACGACGGCGAGAACTCGAGTCGGATCCAATCACACTCACGGCCTCGCGGTGCTGTGTCGTGTTCACCCGGGCCGGTCCTCCACAGCAGCAGAGTGACAGCAGTAAACGGAGTTAAATTCAGATCTCTGGCTGCGCCGCGCCGCCTGTCAGAGGTCTAATCAGCTCTCACACTCTCCACCTGTGGGCCGAGGTGCCGCTTCTCTCCATGAAGGACGGAGACTCTCGTTACCGCCGTCGTACGAGTCGGCCCTGTTAGCAAGAAGTGCATTAAGTTAAAGCAAACAATCGAACAAAGCAAAAAGAAGAGCTGCAGCTCAGCAGGCTGAAGTCTGCAGAGAACAACACCTGCAAACTACTTTCATTCATCAGTCCAGAAATGTTCCTTTGGTGTCGCAGTGACACGTTTCAACATGTGTGAGCTCAGAACCACTGGATCATTCTAACAGCTGTGTCTGTGGCGGACCGGACCGGGTATCTTTAACTGAGACATGATGTTCTCCTCACCAGAACCAAGTGGATTTGGTCCCTCAACCTGACAGACCGTAAACTCTGTTGTCACAATGTAAAAGTCAAAGTTTAACATGAAGTCTGGAACGTTTCAACACTTCAATCTGTGACTTGCAGAAACGAACATTTATTCAGATATGCCCTTTTATGGAAGACTTTCTAGATGATTGACTTGTTAAATTTAATTGACCCGGTTTTGAGTCGCTCGTCTTCATCTTTCTTGCCTTTATATCTTCTATATTTACGTCGTCTGTTCTCTCTTTTGAAGGCACCTTCAGCATAACTTTAACGTGAATCGAGCTGCTCAGATCTTCGTCTCTGTGTTGCTCTGTTAGAGTCGGTCTGCGCTGAGAGTCTGAGCGCTTCACTACCAGAGTGTTTTCAGTAATTACTCACTCTGTCAAGGTTTCAGAGGAGAGATGAAAGGAGGAGGCGGGGAGGTGGAGTGAGGAGGACTGTCTCTTATATCTAAAATCTAACCTGGCTCCTCACCTGGCTCGTCTTAATGATCAGTGTTTATCGGGGGTCGTGTTTGGGAGGATGTGACCTCTTGATACGTCCGTTACCTGCCGTGTGTTCTCTTCTTCTGTGGTTCAGTGGTTCTGTAGTTAAATCGTAAAATGTTTTTTGCCTGTTTTAAGTGCGGTAATATATTTTCTTAGTGAATTATTCTTAAAGTTGACCGGATGCACTGACCCGTATTCTACAGAGTGACGTGGACGCTGCAGAAACAAACCGGCAGTGGAGACGCGAGCATCGTCCTGAAGGAAGCGATCGTCAGCGAAAGTGAAACGGGCCCGCTGATTCTGGTACTGAGAGCCCGTTCAGATCCTCCTGTGGCTTTAACACTAAAACGTCTCGAGCTTTTGAAGACAAAATAATGAATTCGAGCTTCTGGTTCAACTGTTCCATCGGTCACGTTCCATTATTAACATTTATCAAAGTGTCTCTGCTGCTTTACATCCAATTGAATTAATCTCTCAGAACAATCAGACTGCTCAGCCTTCTTTCATCAACACGTCCTCGTTCACAAACGACTGACAGCCAGCGACTCAACACAGCACACAACTCTGACATGTGGCTGCTGGACCGGACCAGCACCGGTACTTTGTCGTCATGTTGTGAAACTTTGCAGTCTGGTTCTGTTTAGGCACAGAAACTTCTGTCTTTTTATTTTGTTATTTCAAAGCTTGTTCCCTTGTCACGCCGATGATAAGTGATTAGAATGCTTCACAGCTGTAGTTGTTCACTCCAGACTGCAGAAACATCAGAGCAGTTTTATCTGCAGATAGAAATCACCTTTCAGAGGATCACAGGCGCCGGTTTCTCTCTGCAGACAGCCGGGCCTCGGATCTAAAACCCCCTAATGCTGCAGCTCTCTAAAGTGTGCTTACTGATGCATCAGTTTTGTGCTTTTTAATGGATTACAGTGACGCAGTGGAGCGAGGCTGTGCATTTCCAAGGCCGAACAATGAGTTGTTTACTGTCAGAAGCATGAAGGCACAATCTATCTGAAATCACCTCAGCGAGGAGAGACTCTCCCTCAGCAAAGAAGAAGCCGTCAACACGAGGACTGTCAGTCACAAACTGACTCTGAGAGTTAAAGAGTCACTGAGCCGCAGGTCCACAAGAACCAGCAGAACCAAGTGTCTGTCTGAAGCTGGATCCTCCCTGACGAGTGTCACCAGGCAGGAATTAAGAATCTTATTTTGTTTTATTTACATGAGCTTGTTTTCTTGTATTTCATGCTTTTATTCTTACAAATATGGTTTGTTTCTGCACTTCCTGTCACTGCTCCATGTCTGCACCTGCACCTTAAGTAATCTGATTACCTGATCACCTGAACCTGGGAGATCTCCTGTAGGTGTAACAGGTACTGGTGACTGATGGTACGGTCCAACAGCAGGACCAACCACCCGGGCCAAATGATAAAGATGATGAGACGGCACAGAAAAAAAGAAAAGAAAAGAAAACGTGTGCAGACTTCCTGTCACCTGGATAAAACTTCTCCACTGTGTCTCTGCTCCGGGTCAAAGACACCTTCAGTCTGAACTACTGATCATCGATATCAATCATCTGAAAATGGATCCTGGAACAGAAACATGTGACCAGATGTATCAACATGTATCGATCCTGACGTCACTAAAATCCACTTTTTGATCCCAAAAGTTCAAAAGTAATCTCTGAGCTCTCCTCCCGTCGGTCAGCGGCTCCGGGTCAGAGCAGAATCTGATGTGACTCTGAGTGTTTATTCCTCCAGCAGGTCCGGTTCTGCACCGACTCTCTCCTCCAGAGCCGGCCGGTTCTGAGCAGCTGAGCCTCTTAATGCCCACAAACATTAAGCATTTAGAGAGATGCTTTATATTTTTATTCTGGACATTAATTATTGTTGTTGCAAAGTTTCACTCTTACACAATGTGTGGGCAGAGAAGCTGTCAATTTAATGAATAATAGAGAATATGTAACAGAAGTAGGTGGCAGAGAGGACAAAGTATCAGATAATCATGTAAATACTGAGTTAATTTGAATATGAAATCAGGTTTCAGAGGTTGATGTGAGCAGGTGAGTTGTGAGCGGCTCACAGGAGGAGAATAATGAAGAGCTGCAGATGTTGAGTTTCAACAGAAATAACCGAATATAACTGATATTTTCCTCCCTCAGCTACAGATCTTAACAGCAGCAGATAGTTCGTCCATGTGACGGGTAGAAATGTCACGACCGAGGGGGAATCTCTTCCTCCACAGAGGTGGAAAAGGTCGTGGACGTGACCTTTCTGCAGGAGGGTTCAGGCTGAAGGCTTCTAATCAGCAGATAAGAAGCTGTGAGCAGAAGCAGGTTTTCAGTATCAGCACTGGAACTTCTCGTCTCTCCTCGGAGCAAATGTCACGATCTGTCCCGGAGCGTCCACACAGAGCAAACAGTGTGATTATGTTTCCTGCTGATACACCAAACACACCCATGTTCTCTGATAACCACAGCAGTGATGTTTCAGCCTGACGTCAGAGCCGCTGATCACTTTGTGTCTGCAGCCAGAACTTCACCTGACGGCTGACAATTCATTTATTTAACGACAGTTATAGAAACTTTATTTAGCATCAGACAAAAACTACCAGTTCTCATTAACACACTGATCATCATGTCGTGTTGTTTGTGCTGATAGAGACGGAAGTGCAGCTACAAACCGATGTTATGATCACGGCGCTACACGAGAATGGGCCAGAAGAACCTGTGACCCGCTCCAACTCTTCACCAGAACAACGCTTCTCCAGTCGGGAAAAAGGAGAACAGCCGGACCCGAGTGTAAGAGCAGCGGAACAGCCGGACCCGAGCGTCAGAGAAGCGGAACAGCCGGACCCGAGCGCGAGAGAAGCGGAACAGCCGGACCCGAGCGTGAGAGAAGCGGAACAGCCGGACCCGAGCGTGAGAGCAGCGTAACAGCCGGACCCGAGCGCGAGAGAAGCGGAACAGCCGGACCCGAGCGTCAGAGAAGCGGAACAGCCGGACCCGAGCGTGAGAGCAGCGTAACAGCCGGACCCGAGCGCGAGAGAAGCGGAACAGCCGGACCCGAGCGTCAGAGAAGCGGAACAGCCGGACCCGAGCGTGAGAGCAGCGTAACAGCCGGACCCGAGCGCGAGAGAAGCGGAACAGCCGGACCCGAGCGTCAGAGAAGCGGAACAGCCGGACCCGAGCGTGAGAGCAGCGGAACAGCCGGACCCGCGCGTGAGAGAAGCGGAACAGCCGGACCCGAGCGCGAGCGAAGCGGAACAGCCGGACCCGAGCGTGAGAGAAGCGGAACAGCCGGACCCGAGCGTGAGAGCAGCGGAACAGCCGGACCCGAGTGCGAGAGAAGCGGAACAGCCGGACCCGAGCGTAAGAGAAGCGGAACAGCCGGACCCGAGCGTGAGAGCAGCGGAACAGCCGGACCCGCGCGTGAGAGAAGCGGAACAGCCGGACCCGAGCGCGAGAGAAGCGGAACAGCCGGACCCGAGCGTCAGAGAAGCGGAACAGCCGGACCCGAGCGCGAGAGCAGCGGAACAGCCGGACCCGAGCGTGAGAGAAGCGGAACAGCCGGACCCGAGCGTGAGAGCAGCGGAACAGCCGGACCCGAGTGCGAGAGAAGCGGAACAGCCGGACCCGAGCGTGAGAGAAGCGGAACAGCCGGACCCGAGTGCGAGAGAAGCGGAACAGCCGGACCCGAGCGTAAGAGAAGCGGAACAGCCGGACCCGAGCGTGAGAGCAGCGGAACAGCCGGACCCGCGCGTGAGAGAAGCGGAACAGCCGGACCCGAGCGCGAGCGAAGCGGAACAGCCGGACCCGAGCGTGAGAGCAGCGGAACAGCCGGACCCGAGCGTGAGAGCAGCGGAACAGCCGGACCCGAGCGTGAGAGAAGCGGAACAGCCGGACCCAAGTGTAAAAGAAGTGGAACAGCCGGACCCGAGCGTGAGCGAAGCGGAACAGCCGGACCCGAGCGTGAGAGCAGCGGAACAGCCGGACCCGAGCGCGAGCGAAGCGGAACAGCCGGACCCGAGCGCGAGAGAAGCGGAACAGCCGGACCCGAGCGTGAGAGCAGCGGAACAGCCGGACCCGAGCGCGAGAGAAGCGGAACAGCCGGACCCGAGCGCGAGAGAAGCGGAACAGCCGGACCCGAGCGTGAGAGCAGCGGAACAGCCGGACCCGCGCGTGAGAGAAGCGGAACAGCCGGACCCGAGCGCGAGCGAAGCGGAACAGCCGGACCCGAGCGTGAGAGCAGCGGAACAGCCGGACCCGAGCGTGAGAGAAGCGGAACAGCCGGACCCAAGTGTAAAAGAAGTGGAACAGCCGGACCCGAGCGTGAGCGAAGCGGAACAGCCGGACCCGAGCGTGAGAGCAGCGGAACAGCCGGACCCGAGCGCGAGAGAAGCGGAACAGCCGGACCCGAGCGCGAGAGAAGCGGAACAGCCGGACCCGAGCGCGAGAGCAGCGGAACAGCCGGACCCGAGCGCGAGAGAAGCGGAACAGCCGGACCCGAGCGCGAGAGAAGCAGAACAGCCGGACCCGAGCGTGAGAGCAGCGGAACAGCCGGACCCGAGCGCGAGAGAAGCGGAACAGCCGGACCCGAGCGCGAGAGAAGCGGAACAGCCGGACCCGAATGCGAGAGATGGCTGACAGGCAGAACAACAGATGGAGTTTAATACCTGCTCACACGAAGAAACATCCGGCTCAGCAGGACAACAAACTACGCAAACGACTGAACAGACGACTGGACCTGAGTCCAAACTGAATAAACGAGGTGCAGTGGAGAAACACAGCTGAGGGTAATGAACAGAAACACACTAGAACTGTGAAGGAGCTGATCAGAGGTTCAGACTAACGAGGGAGACGAGCTGCAGTCGTGAAGGGAAACCAGCCGACAGCTACTTCAACGGCTACAAGACGGGTGTGGAGGGAAAACACACCGCAAACCAGAGAACACTCACGTAGATACAGAGAAACTGAAAAGACAGGACCGTGACAATCAGAGTCCGTCTGAACCGGAGGGAACCAGAGTAAACCAGAGTGGACCAGAGTAAACCGGAGTGAACCGGAGTGGACCAGAGTGGGCCGGAGTGGACCGGGCCCTCAGGGCTTCAGATTTACAGTCTCCACCGACTCTTCAAAACACTCCTACGTTGTTTTTCTATCAAGGATCTACCAGCCGAGGATTCTCTCTGCTCCAATTATTTCTCACAGAAGTACATCTGATTAACGTTTTCTTCACACTTCTTCAGAACCTGTTTTTCCTAACAGTCCTCTGGCGATCCAACACTTCACATATTTTTATAACAGTGTTTCCCCTCGTCGTAGCACCAGAGCAAAAGTCAGAGGATTGTTCGTCTGAGAAGAAGATTAGAAGAAAAGGAAAGTTTTCAGGGAGCAGAGAGGAGCACGTTCATGTGAACAGAGCTTAAGTAAAGAGAGAGAGAGCAGACTGGATTCAAAATATAATCCTTTGTTGGTCCAGAACAATCGGCCCGTCAGTCAGAATCAGGAGAGACGAGCAGCACCATCGTTTCAAACTACTGTATGCAGTCCGTTAGCAGTTGTGCAGAATGATTCCTGAGGCTGAGAGCTGAGGAACACGGCCGCAGCTTCACTGTTTCATAATGAACCGAGAATAATTGGCTGAAAAAACCCAGAAGAGGCGGCGCTGATGCAACAGCGGACAACTGAACCGAGCTTTCACTGCTCATTCACCAGCTCTTTAAATCACTGATGGTCTGATTAGGAATTAATTTAATTCTAATCTTTCCTCCAGGCTGAGTCCTCGAAATCTCAGCCATCTGCATGATTGTTCTGACTGCAGTATTTAAACCGGGGTCGTCACGTTGCTGAGCCCGTCCCTCAGCCGGGCGCTGAACCCATCACGTGTCGCTGACCGTTGATGAAGCTGCTGCAGATCCAACAACACTTGTGATTTCTGTGAGTCTGTCTCACAGCACAGACCGGCACCGCTGTGACACTGCAGGCTTCTTAAAGTTCTTCACAGCCTGAGTCGCTGCAGGTCAGGCTGTGATTGGCTGGTTTCACTGCTGCAATGCAACAGCAGAGAGGTAGACGCTCGCTCGCTCTGCCTGGACGTCCGTCTGCAGCCGAGCAGACGGCCAGGTGAACGCTTCCTGCTCTGCTCGCTGGATTTAATAAAGTTTGGTCATTTAGTTTTTTACAGCCACATTTGACTCATTTAAATCATTAAAGAGTTAATGGACACTGACAGGATTAAATCTGCTCTGTGTTCGCACCGTGTGTGCAGCAGCGGCTGTAAGAACAGCAGACAGAATCAGCATCATGTCCTCCTGAGGAGCCGGCTTGGTTCTGAGGGGGAGGGTTTCCCAGCCCCCGCCATCTTGGCGGTCTGACTCTGGTCAAGTGATTTAACCTCTCATGACTCGATGACTTTGATCGATGTCCATCTGTACGTGAGCTGTGAGGCAGTGAATAACTGCTGAGTCGAGGTTGTGTAGCCTCTGACCCAAGTCAGCACTCACCAGAGACTCTGGTTCTGGTTCTGTTACTTGTTGAGGGTGGATGTGTTAATATTGTCTCACTCATCATACAAGAGACTCATGAACAAAATATCACTTCATTTACACTGAATCTGCATGATGGTAGCGTGGAGATGAGCAGCGGGCGCCACATGTGGAGAAACACGTGCTGAACTTTATCTCGTCGCTCAGGGGAAACAGCTTAACAGTGCTGATAACGAGCAGAACCTCCAGACGACCCGCGGAGCAAATTTAGAAAGATAATACCAACAATGTGACAAAGTGATCGGAGCGCTGAGGCAGCCGCCACAGTTCAGAGTCAGCACATCCGTGAGGCTGAGAGCGCCTCAGGGAGGTCAACTGGACCCTCTGCTCCTGGACTCAGTACCTCTACAGCAGAGCTGAGGACAGAACTGTTGATGAGGTCCAAACTGTCTCATAATGCTGCACAAACCAACAGTCTCCTCAGTATGATGAAGCGTCAGGCCGCCATCGTCATCATCTACATCCTGTTTCCTTCTTCAACCTCTCGTTCACAAACTGGGTCACATTATCCAAACCTGAGTGTTGTCTGCAGCACAGAACTCCACATCACCTACACACCACATGTGTGTGTGGTAACAGTAGCCGTTTTTAAATTAAATTATCTCTGGAGCGGTGGTTCGCCAATTCTCCGCCGACGGTGATTCACACAGAGCGGTGCATCTCCGCCTTCACGTGCGTAATTCACACAGAAAGCCGGCGCTGCGGCTCCTAAAGAGGCGTGACGGTACACGTCATGTTGATGATGTCGGTGTTTCCCAGGTGTTCCCCTGTCAATCTAAACCCGCTGACAGTTTATAATCATATGGATGCTGTTATAACGTGTATTGATTGAGATCCTGACCCACCAAACATCCTGGAAAGTGACGGAGTTAAGTTTTTCATGCTAAATTACATAATTATACATAATCACCATCAGTAAACAGGACGCTGTCTGACTCTGTCACTCGCGGGGACGGAGGCTGTTTTCTGGGGGAAAGTTCCCTGAAGTCTCGGTCAGGAGGGCTGACGGTCGCGGTGATTTATTTTCATCACAAACACTCGGTGAGTTAAAGTTTTTTGCCGGGGACAAACGTGTTTTTTGAGCCGAAATGTGAGGGCCAGTCAGTAGGACGGACAGGAGGACAGACGCTTCTCCACGTACAGCTGTGGTATTTGTTTTCCACATATAAGTTGCCAAAGACAGTTACAGTTACTACGTTACTTTTGTTCGGTCCTGTAACGTTGCTTTGTGGATCATTTCTCTGTATTTAGTTGAGTGAAGGACCTGTGCAGTTATCAGACTGTCAGACCGACACGCCCTCGCTCTGCGCCTCTGGATTATCCGTTCACACTGGGACGGCTCACCAATAATGCGGCCCTGATACTACCTCCAGAGGCGGATCAGCGCCGGAGCGAAATTTCCCCCCTCTCCACATCTGAAACTTTCACACAGAGGAGGGTGTGCAGAGAATTGGTGCAGGATCCCCGCATGCAAACAGCAGTGTGAAAGAGGCTACTGTTCAGTGTTACGTCACTGTCAGAGCCCCGACTCTCAGTCTGAACATGCCAGCAGAGGTTCTGACCCGCGTCAGAGTTTAATTTCTCTTCATGTCCTCGGGCTGGATCGAGTCTGCTTCAATCTCACTTCATTAGTTCTCCTGAACAGGTGCACGCAGAGTGTTAACACGAGCACATCTGTTCCCCCGTCCTCCGTGTTCTGTCTTCAGACTCTCCTCAGCTTCTTCTACGTGACGTGAATACAAACAGAACCAGGAGGCGGGTTGTGTTACACAGGAGGGAGACGTACGAGCAGAGACGATGGGAAACTTACACTCTAATTAAGATGAGGTGCTGCTCAGCTCAGTGATCAGTGTGTGTGCTGCAGTACACTAAGGAAATAAGGTGAAGTTCATATGCCCATGGCTGTTTCTGTAAACAGGGCTTTAGAATAATAATAGCATATAATAGCAGGCTGAAACGTACAGAACCAGCTCCGTGTGAAGCTGAACCAGCTGAGGATGTGTGGCCTCAGTACACTGAAACAAACTGGACCTGTCGGCTCACTGACAGAAACTTAAGCAGAACCCTGCAGCTGAGCAGGAGGAGGCTTCAGCAGCAGGTGTTCACACTTTACTCAGATGAGCCGGGGGAACCGGACCAGCAGAGACACACACACAGTGACTGGACTTAAATACAGACTAAATAAAGAGAGTGTGTGAGGTGCAGGTGGAGAAACACAGGTGAGGGAGGGAGGAGCTAATGAGACGATGAGCAGGTGTGGAGGTGAAAGTAACAGAACAGACATGACACATAATGAACACACACAGTATCTACCAGACAGAACCGGGCTCTGTCTCTGGTGAGGCCACAGGAGAGCGATCAGTGAAGAGCGCTGCAGGGATGGAGTGAAGCCAGAATCAGAACCAGCGTTTCCTTCAGCTGGTTGGATCATTGACAGCCTGTCAGGATCATCTCGGGCTGAAACACTACGAGGGAGACGAACACGCAGAAACAAAATGAGACTTTGATTTATTGAAGTGAACAGTTAAGACGAGGCGTCGCTGTCGGTTATATTAATATTCAACATTTCTCACCAAAACACATGGAGCTGCTTCTAAACTCTGAGCCCTCCTCCTTCTCTTCTCTCTCACTCATTCTTTAAAGGGTTCTGTAGAGCACCACGTGTTTCATGTGGTGGTAATCCTCTGAATAACTGTCGAGTGTGTTCTCTGGGTCAGGAACAGTCTGACCCCGAGACATAGAAACCACCCAGCAGTAATGAGGTGGTCCGGTCTTCATCCTGCAGCTCGTGCAGCCGCCGCCGCGTCTTCAGCTTCTGCCGCTCGCTCGTTATGTTTCAGCGGAACTTTGATGTGAAGCAACACGTCAGGTCGAGCGAAGGAGAAAGAAAGGCAGCCGCGCCTGCAGAGAGTGCAGACTCTTTCCTTTTATTCCTTCTCTCAGGCTCATACATAATGTACAGCACTCATCATTAGTCTGATTGCCGTCATCAGAGCTGCAGGAGGCCCCGCTGAGCCGGCCGGCAGCAGCCTGCGTCTTCAACACAGCCGTAATTACAGAGAGGCGGCTGCTCGGACGGACCCAACATGGAGGACGGACGGGAAGAGGAGACAAAGGTCGGATCCACTTTGAGTCACTTCTGTTCTGTCTGTGAAACGCTTTCACACACACACACCTACACACACACACACACACACACACACACACACACACACACACACACACACACACACGCCAGAAGTCTTTATAGCTGGCAAAAGTTTGAAACTTTAAGACTCCTCTGTTTTCACACAGTCTTTTCTCAGTAAAAGGAGCTCCTCAGTCTGAGAGGTCAGAGGTTCAGAGGACTCCTGAGTGTCTCAGACACGAGTAGAATCGTTCACCTGCTGCAGGTGAGACGGCACGTCCACCAGTCTGCTGCACAGCTCCAACCAGCACCTGAAGAGGAGGCCGCAATCTGCTAAGTGATCACTCGATGCAAACAAAATGGAGCTACAGGTGGACGAGCGGTGTGTGTGTGTGTGTGTGTGTGTGTGTGTGTGTGTGTGTGTGTGTGTGTGTGTGTGTGTGTGTGTGTGTGTGTGTGTGTGCGTGGAGCTGCAGGTGAGAGCTGTCAACATGTCCAGTCTTCTCCTCATGACACTCATTCAGACCTGGACGGACAGCCGCGCCCTCCTGAGGGACGTCTGCTCACGTCAGGACACTTTATCGATCACTCGGTCGTCCTCCTCATCAAAGAACTCCACGACGCAGACGCTCGGCCGTCGTCCTCAACCTCCAACCAAATGCCACCGTTATTATTCTGGGGACATTTTGTGTTCTGGGAGATGGTGGAGCCCCGAGCAGATAATGGGCAAAGAGGCAGAGAGCGGCACGACGAGTCGATACGGATCGGTGAGGAGAGGGAGAAGTCGTTCATGCTATTTATTTCATCTGCTGAGAGTCTCTGTTCTGCTGCCAGGGACAGAGAAACTCAGACGTCAGAGAAGAGTCGCTTCAGCTCGATAAACCTTCCAGGAACAAAGTGGCTGGTTTGTCAGCAGGACTGCACAAAAAGTACTAAACACATCTCCAGCTTGGATGCAGCATTGAACCCAGAGGAAGGACTGATCCAGGATCTGTGTGGTGTTAAATGTTGTTCGAGTCCTGTTTTGGCTGTTTGGTGTCTGTACGTGCAATTAAACAAAGAAACAAAACAGAATAAATGTTAATATATCAGTTAATAGATATATAGAAGTCTGTGCTCTACTGAATAAACTCCAGTTATTAATCCTCCTGTACTCCATCCACCTGTCCTGAGATCAGTGAAGACACCGGTGGGGCAGGAGGGCAGGTGTGGCAGGTGTGCAGGTGTGACAGGTGTGCAGGTGTGACAGGTGTGCAGGTGTGCAGGTGTGATAGGTGTGCAGGTGTGACAGGTGTGACAGGTGTGACAGGTGGGGCAGGAGGGCAGGTGTGCAGGTGTGGCAGGTGTGCAGGTGTGATAGGTGTGAAGGTGTGACAGGTGTGCAGGTGTGCAGGTGTGATAGGTGTGCAGGTGTGGCAGGTGTGATAGGTGTGCAGGTGTGCAGGTGTGACAGGTGTGCAGGTGTGACAGGTGTGCAGGTGTGCAGGTGTGATAGGTGTGCAGGTGTGACAGGTGTGACAGGTGGGGCAGGAGGGCAGGTGTGCAGGTGTGCAGGTGTGCAGGTGTGAAGGTGTGACAGGTGTGACAGGTGTGCAGGTGTGCAGGTGTGCAGGTGTGCAGGTGTGGCAGGTGTGGCAGGTGTGATAGGTGTGACAGGTGTGAAGGTGTGACAGGTGTGAAGGTGTGCAGGTGTGCAGGTGTGATAGGTGTGCAGGTGTGGCAGGTGTGATAGGTGTGACAGGTGTGCAGGTGTGACAGGTGTGCAGGTGTGCAGGGCCTCTCAACAATCAACACACCTGCTGCAGCTATTCACCATCTACTGACGTCCCATAAAAAATGAGTTTTGCACTAAAACTTTTTATCTTCAGCTGAACTTGAAGTGTTTCTACAGATAACAAGGATTTATACTTCTCTCACAGAGGAGTGTTGGTCAGAATGAAGAGGAGGATTAATCAATAACTCCCACTGAGCACTGAGAGACTGCAGAGAAAATTAAACATTTATATAGAAATGAATAATAGAATTAAAGGAAAACGAACTGTAATCTTTTAATCTTTACTTTATGCTGATGAAACGACCTGAGAGGATCTGCTGGACCAGCTGCTGGATTCTGCAGAGTGCAGATAAACATTATGCTAACCGCTAACTTCCACCAGGTCCGTGCCTGGTCCGTCTCTGATCCACCACAGCAGCAGAGCTTCACTCCACTCTGTGCTTCCTCTCACAGAACTCTTCTGTAGCAGAAGAGCTTCTACAACAACTTAACATCCTTTTAATTTTCAAAATGAAACACTCTCACCAAAGAGAGACAAATCCAAGCCTTCTTCCATCCTTTGGTGGTTGAGTTTGTACCACATATGTATAACTGTGGTCGGGCGTGATTCTGTAATCATGGTGAGAACTTCTCATCATGATTCCAGCTGTGTGGCCGGTGGGCTTCGACTGACGATGGAGGCGTCCTGCAGCGTACATATGCTACCAGTTGAATTTGCAGGTCAGGCTGCGACGGATGTATAGCAAGAGGGTCACTACGTTATTCTAAAGTAGTTTGCTCCCCAGGAGACTCTGAGGCCTGCGGGCCCTTGAGAACTGGATGAGATGTGAGTTTGGACCGCTCCTGTTCTCTCCTCGAATGCACCTGATGGAGTTTTTTGCTTAAATAAATCCAGTTTGGTGAATGAAAACAGCAGAACGGCTCCGGGGACACGGACGCTCTGTCGGCTCTGCTGCTCTCTGACAGTTTGTGTTTTTCTGCTCATGTTGTCGCCTCAACAAGTCGTTCAGACACAAACAGTCGGCTCCCGACCAGAACCAGAGTCCTGCCGGCTCGTGATCGTCCGGGTCTGATAACAAACTTCTCTTTCTCACGTCTTTTGAACACTGAACATTTAATGGCACACTTTAAAATTAATTACCACTTTCAAGTCATTGTCCTTGAATTAATCAACTAACGAGTCATGAATCACAATAATCAACAAACAAGTGTAATCACGTCCGGCCTCCGGAGTCTCAGTGATTGATTTTCAGTCTCCACATAGACGTGACAGCTGATGTTGAGATATTCAGGCGTCACAGGCTGTTGATTAACCCGAGCAGACTCACTCTGCTGACAGCGACGCTCCTCTCTACACTGCTGAGGATAAAAACCTTGAACTCAGTCATTGGACATGTGAAGTCAAGTGGCGAGAAGTCGTCTCCTCTCGCTGCATGATACTTCTGTGGAGGATTCAGTTGGCAGAAGAACTTGAGGCAGATGGATCCAAATTCCTGCAGCCGATGCAGAAATGAAAGCTTTTCTTCTGTCACTTTGAGGATGTGGAGAGAAAAACTGTGCAGAGATGAAACCTCTGCTCTGCTTTTAGCCCCGAATCAAACCGATGACGCTGCAGATGGAGAGGTGACAAACCTGAGCGCTCTCGCCTCGTCTGAGGAGGCGGATCTGTTGTAATCCATCTTGATTCCCTCCGTCTCTCTGCTCAGATGTTTGAACTGATTTCTGCTCATTAATGAACACGTTAACGTTTCTTTCTGATATTTCTTGTATCTTTGCTTTTTGCAGAAAGGATGAAAGAGGGTGAAGAATTAAGAAGTGGAAGCAAAAAGTATGTCTAATTCAGGCACTCGTGTTCTGCTGCCGGCCGGATCATTTGCGACTTCAAAGCTGCGCTGCATGAATAAAAGATCTTTGCCACTCAAATCACATCTTATCAAATACTTGGGGACATTTCAGGTTCCAACAATGAGCCTCCGTGCCTCAGATCAGATCTGTAAAGGCGCACCGAGTCACAAAAAACACCATTATAGTACTCAGACAAGCAGAAACTCACCAAAACACCATCGTTCAGAAAAAAATGGTTTTCTGTTGTGGAAAACTTCTTGATGACTTTCTTTCCCCTCGCAGCGGCTTCATTTCCTGCATCAGTGGAGTGTTTTAATGTCCCACGATGGTCCGAGAGCAGTTTGAGCTTCTCCACCCCGAGAGAAATGAGACCGACGCTCACCGAAACACAAAAACTAGAAACAAAAAGTCAAAAGAGTTGTTTCCTGGATGTAAAGGCTGCGTTACAGTGACGCGATGTCATCAGACTCACGTAAAAACTGTCGTCTCTACAGTTCTGCCACAGTAAACATCCAGGTCCAAAATATGGAGATATTTCATTTGGAGTATTTATAAAGTTCTTTAGAGGAGATTTCAGAATATCCAGATATATATATAGTGTGTCACAGCGTAGCCTAAAATATCACATTATTATTTAAGGCAGTACTGTCAGTACATCAGAGTTACAGCTCGTTATTAAAGAATCAGGCTGGTGCTCGATACTCTCCAACCTTTTTGCTCGGCTCAGAGAACAGAGAGGGTGAGAAACTTTCAGCAGACGATGTTCCAGTGTTCACTTTTTAAAAATTCATCCATCACACTGAGAGAAAAAATAAAAAGACACGTCCACTCTGTAAAACACTCTGCACCTCGCTGCTTCCCTGCCTCGCCTCAGAAAACACCTGTGAAACTTTCAACTCTCCAGAAAGAGCAGAAGTCTGAGAGAACTTTATCTCTGCGAGGAAACACAACACCAACAGAGACGTCGAGAGGGAAGAACGGCAGGTTGTAGTAGCGCTGTCGTTCTGCCTCTCTTCAGCTCTGCTGTCACGTAAAGACAACGTTAAGGCGGTCACCCCACCTTGTGGACCAATTGTTGAAAAACGAGTGCTAAAGTGCCTCCTTGGGTGCCAAAATACACTAAACTGCCCCCTTGGCTGGTTAAAACATGATAAAGTGCCCTCTTGGGAGCCAGAACGGACGTTAAAGTGCCCTTCTTTTCGCCCCTGCCCTTCAAAAAGTCTGTGCACGCCACTGGAACTGAGTAACGTTTGCAGGGACTAAAACAACCTTCAGCTCTAAGAGACTCTGCAGCAGACGCTCTGCTCACCGCTGCTGCTGGATAAACTCGCTGCTCTGAGCACCAGGTTGTAATGAAACATGACTCACAAGAGCTCATCGACATTTTAATTAACTCAGATCTTCTCTCATCTGGATTTTGGCAGCTGGACAGAAGAAAACAAACTTGAGAAACACTTTGAGGTGAAACGATGAGCGTGAGGGCGGCAGGTCTCATCGATCCCCCGTCGAGGTGCAGCTTCCTCTGATTGGATCTCAATCAGAAGGTTACAGACCTCCTGTGTGAATGTTGACCTTCAGCTCCGTCTGTTAACCATGAGCTGAGACTTCTATCTCGGGGAAATGACACCTGCAGATATTTTGTGCAGTTTTCCAGGTGAAGCTGTAACAATGCTGCGGTTCATCAGGTCGCCCCCTGCTGTGTTGTAACCTCCGTACTGCACCGTGTCTTTATTTTCCTCCCGGGGTTGAAGCATCTATTCCAGATCATTATCCTCAGACCTAATGCACCGTAATGACACAAATGTCAGCGCTGAATCTGCAGCGTGGAGGCAGTTTCCTGCTGGAGGGTTTGAAGAGATTTCTAATTCAGTAGGGAAAACAGCACCGAACCGAACAACTGCATGTAATAGATTTTTAAAGCCTTCTCTCCTCCATGCAGACAGTTAAAGGATGCACTCGTAGAATAACATCAGTCCTCATGAACGTCACGGCTAAAATATTCCCTTTTCTCATCTTAGGATAAAGAGAATGTGCAGGAACCTCCGGGCAGCAGAGAACATCACATGTCTGTTTGTGTCTGTAAAGATGGAGGCCGTCGAGGTTGCAGGGTTTAAATGTGATGCTGTATGTGAACAGAGAGGAGGTGAGACGGCTGCTGAGCAGGACGACAGCTGACAGTCAGTGTGTTTGTGTTGTTGTGATGAAGTGAGCAGACGGTCCACAGGGACGACAGGAGGTTTGAGTCAGGGTCATTCCCAGATGCCAATCATGATGTGTTCTGAACCCTGACCAGGTGTTTTTTGTGCCTAAACCCGACTGTGAACACATCTGTGGTTTGAACAAACGTAGACTATTATTATTCTGCAGATTGGTTTGCCTTTGTTCAATGTTTGCAGGGACAAAAATAACCTTCTCCCACAACATCAGACCTTTTTCAGCCATGATGAAATGAAACCGAAGCTAAACAGGTTTAATTAATGGCGGTTCTGTTCTGCTGAGACTCTCTAGCAGCACCGTGACTCTGTTTGACCTGAACGAAACAGGTGTGATCAATGACACTCATTAAGATTCTGTGTTCACCTGCGGTGTTGTGTCAAAGTGGCTGCAGTGAAGAAGGTCTAAAGACAAAGCAGCCTGAGAGGAAACAGACGAGCCGCTCGACTCCGCTGGTCCCAGCGAAGAATCGTTAAAATGAGCTTGTTTTGACTTTTTCAGCATTTAATACCAGTGTGTTTGGACCGACCTGGTACAGAAGCAAGTAACATATTACTACAGAGTCACATGAAGCGTCACCGACTACAGACTGTGTGTTTAATTAAGCCGGGTCATAAGACCTTTGTTCAGCCTCTGTGTGACTGAAATGAGCCTAATGATGAAGTCTAATGATGAAGCACACTCTCATTTACATTCTTGACTCTCAGATGTCGAGTCGCTGACAGCGATGAACCTGCGGCGCCCTGGAGACGGACTGTTGCTGCTGCTGAGCTCTGAGAAGAAAGATTCTGCTCTGTGACGTCTCTGCCGACTGAAACAAAGCTCCAGTAGCTCATCAGCAGCCGCCGCTTCAAACCGAGTCGCTTTAATAATGCCCATTTTGACTTGAATGAAGCCTTTTTCATTCTCTGCCTTCTGTTCTTGTGTCTGTTGCATCAGTCAGAACAGCAGAGGCAGAGTCGGGCTCGGGTCGGCTGAGGACGGGTCGACACATAACAGAATACTGACTGATATATGGCACTGTTTTCTGTTCCACAATCTAATCTAGAGGCTGCTGCAGTCAGGTCGATTAACAGGAGTGAAGACCAAAGTAATCTGTGAGCTGAACGGCTCCGGATCAGAACAGAATCTGATGAGACTCCAGGTGTTTATTCCTCCTGAAGATCTGGATCTGTACCGACTCTCTCAAACAGCAAACAGCAGAAATCATATATTGTGAGTTTGAGTGTGATTTTAAATGCAGAACTTTTACGTTTAATGAAGTTTTCTTTATATTTTTACTTGTGGTGTGTTTAATGATCGCTGAGCAGCTGGACAGGTGGACAGGTGAGCCGTTCAAACACTGAGGCGATGCATCAGAACGAGCCGCGAGGAGTCATTTTTCAGAATGAATTCTGGGCTTTTTTGGGGGGGGAACATCACTGATGAACAAGTTTGTCTTGGAGCTTTGGAGAGTTCATGAATTTCAAATATTAACAAGCGTTACAAAAAAGATGAGGCCAGAGGCAGAAGAGCCTAAAAGCAGAGCAGTAATTAAAGTAAACTCATCAAAGTGAGACTCTCCTGCCGAAGCCGGCAGCTGCCTCTAAGCTCTCCAACAGAAAACACTTTACTTCCATTCATCCTCCTGCGGAGCTGCTCCTGTTTAGCTGCATCCAAAAAATATATCACACAGCAGCTCGTGGTTTCTCCAAGCACCAATTACCAGCTGCTTATGGATGAACACTAACAGCTCGCTAAAAAAGAGGGAAGCTGCACAGGAGAAAGCTCCCCGGAGCGTGTTGTTGTACAAGCAAGTTATGGTTAGAAAAACCTTGTGCTGTTCGGAGACAGTTGAGGATGTGTGCTGCAAATCTTTACTAGTGCTGCTTTCTTTAACTCCTCCACGAGGAAAAAGTACAGAAAAGAGTTTTTTTGGAGGTGTGACCGTCTGGCAACGTCAGCATTTAGCCATGCAACGCTTTCTAAACCAAGCTAGCAGGCTCACCAGCTTCAGTTGGTCAAAGTCTGTGTTCTACATTTAAGATGCAATCCAGGTCAAAACCAAAAACAAGGTTCTCAGTCATCCAGGTCGTGGTTAAAAAGTGCTGTATCGTAAGTAACTGAGCGTGTTTCCGTTTCCTGAAGACGTTCACCTCTCATGGCTTCTTCAGTGCAACTAACTGGAGGGGAGTCGCAGGCTTTTAAACCCTGTGTGGGAGTGTCCTTATAGGGTGTGGGAGTGTCCTTACAGAGTGTGGGATTGTCCTTACAGATTGTGGGAGTGTCCTAACAGGGTGTGGGAGTGTCCTTCGAGTGTGGGAGTGTCCTTACAGGGTGTGGGAGTGTCCTTACAGAGTGTGGGAGTGTCCTTACGGAGTGTGGGAGTGTCCTTACGGGGTGCGGGAGTGTCCTTACAGAGTGTGGGAGTGTCCTTACAGGGTGTGGGAGTGTCCTTACAGAGTGTGGGAGTGTCCATACAGAGTGTGGGAGTGTCCTTGCAGAGTGTGGAAGGGTCCTTACAGAGTGTGGGAGTGTCCATACAGAGTGTGGGAGTGTCCTTGCAGAGTGTGGGAGGGTCCTTACAGAGTGTGGGAGTGTCCTTACAGAGTGTGGGAGTGTCCTTACAGAGTGTGGGAGTGTCCTTACGGAGTGTGGGAGTGTCCTTACGGGGTGTGGGAGTGTCCTTACAGAGTGTGGGAGTGTCCTTACAGAGTGTGGGAGTGTCCTTACAGAGTGTGGGAGTGTCCTTACAGGGTGTGGGAGTGTCCTTACAGAGTGTGGGAGTGTCCTTACGGAGTGTGGGAGTGTCCTTACGGGGTGTGGGAGTGTCCTTACAGAGTGTGGGAGTGTCCTTACAGGGTGTGGGAGGGTGTGTCCAAGCACCAATTACCAGCTGCTTATGGATGAACACTAACAGCTCGCTAAAAAAGAGGGAAGCTGCACAGGAGAAAGCTCCCCGGAGCGTGTTGTTGTACAAGCAAGTTATGGTTAGAAAAACCTTGTGCTGTTCGGAGACAGTTGAGGATGTGTGCTGCAAATCTTTACTGCTGCTGCTTTCTTTAACTCCTCCACGAGGAAAAAGTACAGAAAAGAGTTTTTTTGGAGGTGTGACCGTCTGGCAACGTCAGCATTTAGCCATGCAACGCTTTCTAAACCAAGCTAGCAGGCTCACCAGCTTCAGTTGGTCAAAGTCTGTGTTCTACATTTAAGATGCAATCCAGGTCAAAACCAAAAACAAGGTTCTCAGTCATCCAGGTCGTGGTTAAAAAGTGCTGTATCGTAAGTAACTGAGCGTGTTTCCGTTTCCTGAAGACGTTCACCTCTCATGGCTTCTTCAGTGCAACTAACTGGAGGGGAGTCGCAGGCTTTTAAACCCTGTGTGGGAGTGTCCTTATAGGGTGTGGGAGTGTCCTTACAGAGTGTGGGATTGTCCTTACAGATTGTGGGAGTGTCCTAACAGGGTGTGGGAGTGTCCTTCGAGTGTGGGAGTGTCCTTACAGGGTGTGGGAGTGTCCTTACAGAGTGTGGGAGTGTCCTTACGGAGTGTGGGAGTGTCCTTACGGGGTGCGGGAGTGTCCTTACAGAGTGTGGGAGTGTCCTTACAGGGTGTGGGAGTGTCCTTACAGAGTGTGGGAGTGTCCCTACAGAGTGTGGGAGTGTCCTTGCAGAGTGTGGAAGGGTCCTTACAGAGTGTGGGAGTGTCCATACAGAGTGTGGGAGTGTCCTTGCAGAGTGTGGAAGGGTCCTTACAGAGTGTGGGAGTGTCCTTACAGAGTGTGGGAGTGTCCTTACAGAGTGTGGGAGTGTCCTTACGGAGTGTGGGAGTGTCCTTACGGGGTGTGGGAGTGTCCTTACAGAGTGTGGGAGTGTCCTTACAGAGTGTGGGAGTGTCCTTACAGGGTGTGGGAGTGTCCTTACAGAGTGTGGGAGTGTCCTTACGGAGTGTGGGAGTGTCCTTACGGGGTGTGGGAGTGTCCTTACAGAGTGTGGGAGTGTCCTTACAGGGTGTGGGAGGGTGTGTCCAAGCACCAATTACCAGCTGCTTATGGATGAACACTAACAGCTCGCTAAAAAAGAGGGAAGCTGCACAGGAGAAAGCTCCCCGGAGCGTGTTGTTGTACAAGCAAGTTATGGTTAGAAAAACCTTGTGCTGTTCGGAGACAGTTGAGGATGTGTGCTGCAAATCTTTACTGCTGCTGCTTTCTTTAACTCCTCCACGAGGAAAAAGTACAGAAAAGAGTTTTTTTGGAGGTGTGACCGTCTGGCAACGTCAGCATTTAGCCATGCAACGCTTTCTAAACCAAGCTAGCAGGCTCACCAGCTTCAGTTGGTCAAAGTCTGTGTTCTACATTTAAGATGCAATCCAGGTCAAAACCAAAAACAAGGTTCTCAGTCATCCAGGTCGTGGTTAAAAAGTGCTGTATCGTAAGTAACTGAGCGTGTTTCCGTTTCCTGAAGACGTTCACCTCTCATGGCTTCTTCAGTGCAACTAACTGGAGGGGAGTCGCAGGCTTTTAAACCCTGTGTGGGAGTGTCCTTATAGGGTGTGGGAGTGTCCTTACAGAGTGTGGGATTGTCCTTACAGATTGTGGGAGTGTCCTAACAGGGTGTGGGAGTGTCCTTCGAGTGTGGGAGTGTCCTTACAGGGTGTGGGAGTGTCCTTACAGAGTGTGGGAGTGTCCTTACGGAGTGTGGGAGTGTCCTTACGGGGTGTGGGAGTGTCCTTACAGAGTGTGGGAGTGTCCTTACAGGGTGTGGGAGTGTCCTTACAGAGTGTGGGAGTGTCCATACAGAGTGTGGGAGTGTCCTTGCAGAGTGTGGAAGGGTCCTTACAGAGTGTGGGAGTGTCCATACAGAGTGTGGGAGTGTCCTTGCAGAGTGTGGAAGGGTCCTTACAGAGTGTGGGAGTGTCCTTACAGAGTGTGGGAGTGTCCTTACGGAGTGTGGGAGTGTCCTTACGGAGTGTGGGAGTGTCCTTACGGGGTGTGGGAGTGTCCTTACAGAGTGTGGGAGTGTCCTTACAGGGTGTGGGAGTGTCCTTACAGAGTGTGGGAGTGTCCTTACAGGGTGTGGGAGTGTCCTTACAGAGTGTGGGAGTGTCCTTACGGAGTGTGGGAGTGTCCTTACGGGGTGTGGGAGTGTCCTTACAGAGTGTGGGAGTGTCCATACAGAGTGTGGGAGTGTCCATACAGAGTGTGGGAGTGTCCTTGCAGAGTGTGGAAGGGTCCTTACAGAGTGTGGGAGTGTCCTTGCAGAGTGTGGAAGAGTCCTTACAGAGTGTGGGAGTGTTCTTACAGTGTGTGGGAGTGTCCTTACAGAGTGTGGGAGTGTCCATACAGAGTGTGGGAGTGTCCATACAGAGTGTGGGAGTGTCCATACATAATCGTCAAAGACACGTGCAAATCAATATATACCACAACGCAGCTGAGACCTAAGATTAAGATCAAGTATTTAGTGGCTTGCCAGGAAACAGCTAAGCTAGTTAAGCAAACCGACATCGGTGAGCCTGCTGGCTATCTTAGCTGAGTCCATGTTAGCATCGTTGTCACAGTCGAGGCGATGGTCAAAACAAAAATATCTATTCAGGGTGTAACAAGTTCAGTACAACTGGAAACAGCAACAGAAAAACACCCAAATGCACGAAGTAGTGTCTGTTTATTTGCTTTCAGCAGACGTGTCAGTGCAGTTTGTTCTAGCTGAGGAGGTCGGTTCGGCCTGTGGTACATTTTTATTTTCGGCTGATGAAAACTGAATGTTAATGTGTGAAAAAAACAGATAACTTCAGTAGTCAGAGGCCTCTTGATGCAGCGGAAAGAAGTTGTTGGACATCAGCATAGTTTTTAGGCCTCGCTCTGGTGATTTACACATCCGGGTGAGACCGTCTCACATCAGAGCTGACGAGACCTGCACTGAAAATGTTGTTTTGAAAGTACTCAATGTTAAAAAAAAGGCCCCTGCGTCTGTACATGACATATTATTTTGACTGATGCACTGATGTGAAGCAGGATGTTTCCCTGACATTACTGACACTAATGATGCTTTTGTTCTGGATTCATCTGAACAAAAGCTTCACAATGTTGGTGTCGCTCGTGAGGCACCGCATCACACTGAGTCCTACAGAGACGTGCTGTCATATTACACAACACACCATAAAAGGGAGGGCATGCTAATCATGTAGCACCCGACGATGCTCAGCTAAAAGCACATAGTAACCGTTTTCACCCAAACAGAAAACATCAAGCAGCTAAAGCAGCGGTGCACGCCCACAAAGCTGGTGCTAGCAACCGTAGAATCTCATGCTCACAGTACAAACAATATGGCATAAAACAGCTGAGATTCAAAACTAAATAGTTTTAATTAGATGTGATGAATAACTTATTGATGTTGCAGGCTATAATATGAGAAATCTAACGTAGCACATTTTGAGATTCGGCCTAAACGTCTCGACTAAAGTCTCTCTGCTGCACGTTCTGAGCATCAGCGTCAGTCCTGACTGAAGTCTCTGAGAGGTTCTGGGCTGCAGCTGCTTCACACAGAGGGGACTGGCCCTTCAAAAACATTCATTAAATATTTTCATCGTGCTTGTTCCAGCTTCATTTGACTCAGATCCGGTGAGATCTGGACCAATGCTCAGAACTGTTTCCATTATTTTCTAAGAATTTAGACTTTTTTTCGAGGCCACTTCTTAAAGTTCGGCGCTGCACTTTACAAACTTTATCTTCTTTATCGTCTGGGCGTTCATGAATTATTCACACAAAACTTTCTTTGTCTTGAAGCTCGCTCACTGTTTTTAGTTTTATTCCATTTAGATTCAGATTTTTAGAGAAAATGAACTGACGTGAATTGTAGAAGACACACTTTGCAAAGTATTGTGTGAATTGATTTTTATCCCCTCGTCACCTTTCAATATTAACAGTGATGCATTTTATTGATGCAGCCTCGTTGGAAATTCGAGTGTGATCGATAACGGCATCTTCTGCTGTTGTTGAATCGATTTCTTGCACTTTTGCTCCAACGTTTGTGGTTTTGAAAAGGCTTTTCAGACTCTGGAGTTGGGACACACTCCTGAGAGTTTTAATCGATGCCCGGCTCAGACCTGCAGCTCCTGGTCCTGGATCCTGATATATAATAAACACAAAACAGTTAATTACTGATCCTCTCCTCCAGTGTCGGGGCAGGCAACAGTTAACCGTCAGCTTCACTTTGTCAGTCAGCTTTGCCTCCATCGACCGCGATCCTAACAACACGCTGAATGTGGTTATTGAAAGGTGGAAATCACAGCGTCTCGTGCTGCTTTGTGCCTGACAGAAGCTGCTCGGGGGGATTTCAGCCAATCTCCCGGCAACATGTCCTCCGCTGGGCTTCCATTAACAAAAATCTAATATTAAATTGCAGAGAGTTGAAGGAGGAATGATAATAGGTTTGGAGTTACACTCTGAGTGTTTATTGAACACTGTGGAGGCTCCATTGTAGCTCAGATTTCCTCATTCGAATAGAATAACATGAAAAGCAGCTTTTATAACACCATATGGGACTTTCTGTGTGGCTGAGGCCTGAATTACCTTCAGCTGCACGTTGAAAAGGACCCGAATCAAACAAAGACGGTGAACAGAGAAAAACATCACATTTAAGAGGAACATTTCCAGGCTGACACGTCTTTGTCTGTGAATCTGAATAAAAAAGCAAACAAGAACATGAGCTGCGTGATTCCTTTCATTACGTTCCGTTGAGGACTGAGACAGTAAATGAAATCCACTCCGACAGAGACGATCGAGCTGGAGAGAAGATCCTTGGTTTTGGATGTAAATGATGTTTTTGCTCGATCGGTTTATTTTTCTTTTCCTCCCCGTCACAAATCTGTCCGTCACATTCTTTCTAAATGTCGTCTTGCTTTCTGAATAAAACATGAATCTTGATATCCCCAACATTTAGTTTCTTGATCCTTTGCCAGATAAATCATGGACTTGGATGCAGATATTGATAATGTGATCAGGAGCAGCTGTCGACGAATCAAACTGTCTTCTTTAATCTCACTCCACATTCTTCCCTCCCCGGCGGTGGAGGAGCTGCTGGGTGTCGTATGGAGCGAACAGCAGCACACAGTCTCAACATGTCTCTTATTATTCACAGCCTCAGTTTGGACATGATGTGAAAATGTCACTGAATGATAAAATGTTTTCAGTCCTTTTGTTTCTCTTTCAGTCCGAGAGATGATTTATCTGTTTCCTTTCCTCTTATTTCACCACCCGTGGGACTAAAATAATAATAAGGTTTTGAAGGAGGCAGCAGAGGAAAGATCGTGTTCTTCGAGCTCCAGGAACAAAACCTCCCTCCGCTTCAGCCAATCAGAGCGCACCCCCGTCACATGTGACCTGTCAGATAATGAGTGGCCTTTAATTGTGAAGCAGCAGAGGCGGCTTCTTATCAGTAACGAGTGAAAGTGATTGTTGAATATTAATTGTGCTGAAAGTCTTTGAGCGTATTCTTGGCAGTGATTGGTTCAGAGGCCTCAGGGAGCCATGTTGTTTGTCAGCGGCCTCGGCGGCGTCACACAGAGTCGGTGAGACGAGGGAAGTCTCCTCGCCGCGACCTCACGCTGATCCGGAGTCTGAAACACAGGATGAATATCAGCAGAGTGAATACGAATCATTTCACTAACAGACCATCAAACCTTGTTCACTTCGCACCACACAGTCGTCTGTGTGTGTGTGTGTGGTGGGAAGTCTTATTTAGAAGTGAACAAATAATAGATGAGTCACACAAGGTTGTCTTTGTGTTATTTATCTAATTAACTCATCCAACAAAACCCTCACAGTCAGAATCACATCACTCAGAGAAACCTTGAGAGAGGCCGATTTCCCAAAACAGTCTCAGCTGGCCAGACGGCCTCGATGTGCCCACAACACCCGACGTGTCCGCGCAGCCCGACACTTCCACATAAATCAGCGAGGTCACTGTGCAAAAGTCAAACAGCTCACAGTGAAACAAAACAGAGTCACAACACGTGTGGTTACACTGCTGCTGCACTGTTTTCTCTGTATTCATGTGTAGTATTATTATTTATTGCTGGCTCGTCTTTACTTCCTGTTTGAAGCGTTCAGTGTTTTTGATAAATGCTTCATTTGTATGAGTTTATATGTAGTTAATATATCACTGTTGCTGGTTAAACTCTTTTTATCTCTGTGTTTTTCTCACTTCGCACAGGAGCAACTTCACACACCTGTCCTCCACCTGTCCACCCGACTCCCACATCCGCCCGCTCACTCGCTCACACTCCCAGATCTTGCCCACTTGCCTCTCATTGTCCCATCAGCTGATAGATTCACCTCACTCGCTCTGTCCTGTTAACAGACAGGACCACAGTGTTCAGTACAGGTAGTCAGTGAGGTACCTTCAGGTTCACCTGGATGCTTCACCTCTTCACCTGAGGAGAAGTGTTTCATGTTTCAGGACTCAGTTCTCGTCTCGGACTCGAGCAGGTTTTCACTCGGTCTTGTCTCAGACTAATAAAACTCTGGATTCACAACTTCAGGGATTTCACTGTTATCTGATGTTATCAACACTTGTGACAGAGGCTGCAGGATATTTACACTCTAACAATAAACTTTATTATCTAAGAATTATAAATCACTCCCAGCATCTGTTTCTGCATCATGTTCTGTAAAAGGAAACATTTCGTATCAGCCGACAATCAGAAAACATAATCACAGATACGATACGTCTGGTCGGCAGATATACGATACGATATACTTTATTGTCCCGTTCAGGGAAATTCGTCTTGGACTCAACAGCTGCGCCATAAATGCCTTGACAGCCACAATGACAACAAACAATACATCATCAGCCTTCCCATCACTGACAAACACATAACAGTATTGCACATATCCCATAACGTAACACATACATACACTATACATAAGTAATACATGCTAAAAGATCACCATAATAAATAATCAAAACACTATAAAAATTATTGCACAAGTATCAGCTTGGTTCTGATATATCTGAACTTTGATTGGTCTTCTGCGGGCGTTCTCATGAGAATGCATGTTTCAGATCAGTTCTAGTGGCTGAAGTCTGCAGAAGCCATATTTTATCATGTGTCATGCAGCGTGGGACTCCCTCACAGTCCTGGACTTGTCTGGGTCTGGATCGTTCTGGTCTCCACAGTTGGACACGACCAGCGGACTCCTCCTGCTCCTTCAGCTGAGGTCCTCCTGTGCAGCTGTGATAATAACTCCGGCCACCAGAGGTCACCACCTCACAGGTAAGACTGGGTCATCAGGAGCTGCTCTCACAGTCCAGTGTTGTCTGCTGCATTCAGCAGCCGTGTGTGTGTCGATGTTTCACTTCTCCTGTCGTGTTCTTTAGTGAGAACGTGCTCGTGGCTACATGTGGTAAACCCGGGTTGATCTTCAGTTGATTAACACCTTTATGTGTCTGCTTGGCATAATAGCACATGTGAGCGTTGGTGAAGCAGGACAACAGATCTGTGAAGCTGCTGTGTAGAACAGGCTTCTCTAGCTGTCATCCTTCTCCTGATTGTTGTCTCTGATAGGCCGGTTGTTAACGACCTGCCGGGAGCAGAGCTGTTCATCTAAACGCTGATTTACTGAAGTTCTTCTTCAACTTGTTCTGCTCATCATGTGACCTTCATTTGTAACTTCAGTCACATGATCAGACGTCGCTGTGAGCGGGAGAAGAAGATAACATCGTCGCGGTCCGGTGACTCTGAGCTCACTTTGTTAAAGTCAGACCTCACAGTGGACTCTGTCCTGCTGTGATGGAGGGTGACGGGTTAGATCACTGCCGTCCTTAATCTTCATTTATGAGAGACAACTTGGAAATGAGTGTGAGGTCGTGGCTGTTATCATAACCTCTGTCGCTGTCTGTAATTTGTTATTTAGTAGAATCATTTCTCCTCCTGAGGCTCTCTGGATCTCAGGAGTCTTATTAAATGCATTCATCTTATGACATAACTGGCTGCTCGCACTCATATCTGATCCCTCTGGGTTTCTTTTTTTTTTTTTTTACAGACACATATTTTGCTTGTTATTCATTTCTTCCAGCTCATCGACCTCCAGAGCCCAAAGACACAGCGGGACGTCTCGGCCACTTCAGCTGCCAGGAGATACTGTCATTAAATTAGAGTAATAGGAGAGCGAGAGTTTGGAGCCGCTCCAGAAGAGAAATGTCAATTAAATGGACAAGATGAGTATGAAACTCTGATTATGCTTCATTCGACACTTTCAGATGCAGAAAATGTCCCTGAAAAATCTCCCCTGAGCCTCGTCGCTTATCAGCCCACACAGAAGGACCCAGAAATGTAGACAGCATAATAATCTCAGGATTGTTGTGTGTCGATACACAAACTAAGTGCTGCGCAGAGAAAATCCACAAGTTTACTCAAGGTGACGACGACACGACTGAACTGATAAACTGGAAAACGTTGTAAACTGTCAGCCGTAAGCGCCACTAAAGGTGGATTCAGTGAAGATAATAATAAAAAGTCATCTCTGATCTGTCATCCTGTCTGTACACGTCTCCGGATCAGATCAGAACCTGATGTGACTCCGGGTGTTTGTTCCTCCAGCAGCTCGGCCCAGTTCCTCCCATCACAACACGCAGCAAACCTCCTTTGTTTTGTTTTTTGCCAAGCTGCAAAAAAAACCATGTGACAGAAATCCACAGAAGAAAGAAATGAGAGAAGAAGAGAAGAAATCTAATGTTTGCAAACGTCTGCTGACTGTAATGTTTGTTTCCTTGTCATATTTTGGCTTCTTGACTCAAATCACTCCATCAGTGCAGAAAAACATCCGTATTCAGTCCTGATATATGATGCACAGGTTGTATTGAGTTTGGGATTTTAAAGTACTTGAAATGTATAAATTAGGTGGAGGTAGCTGAAATAGACGTGAGTAAAGGAGAATCTGTTAGAGAGAAATCTTAATGGAGTCTTTTTTCTTGGAAGCCCTCCACATGTTGCCTCGTCCTCGCTCGTCAGCGTGCAGCAGGTCGTCTCTGTTGTTGCAGGTTAAGTGTCCATCTGAGGACCAAACAGCCCTCGGACGCAGCGATGGAAGCACTTAGCGTTGCAGCCACTTGAGTCTGAGCATGAAGGCCGCCGCGGTTCACAGCGGCGGTCACTAATGTGTTTTCTCCCGGCGTGACAGACTGCTGGAGCGTTTTATCGTCCCGGAGGAATCAGAGGCAGCTTCTCTCAGCACCGCTGCACAATAACGCCTCGTCTCCTGAGAGATTTATTCATGATTTGAAATAAAAAGGCCTCGAGCAGTTGACCTGTGAACAAGTTGAAAATCTTGTTTGAGATTCCTTCTGGAAGTAGCCGGGCCTGCAGACCTCTGCTTCTCATGTTTGTAAGATCAGTTCTGTAGTAAACACCATAATAAGCAGACAGTGATGTCTCCCTGAACAGAACCGAGCCGCTCAGACAGAAACACAACAACACACCTGACATCTGATGTTATAACCACTCATTTCATACAACTGGATTTCTCCTTACAGAAGGATATTAAAACAAACATCCCTCTGGGTCAGTCAAAAAAATAATACTTTGAATTATTGCACATTATTTTCTCACATGAAGAATGTTTTAAAAATGAGGCCATGTCTCTCTTTTAACTAGCGGCTACGCTGCTGTAGCTCTCCTCTCTGCTCTGCCAAAGAAAACATGAAATCAGCCGCAATTAATTCAGTTTTCTGCTGCACGTCGTGACGAAGGCCAGAAGAAGAGTCACAAGAGAAAACGTTGGCAGTCGCTGTTTCTACAAACTTCGGACGTGGTCACATGTGCACGTGTCAGAGGCCGCGTGCCGCACTGACAGACTCCACCTCATGTTTATTAACCAACCTCACTCTGGAGGTGGAGGTGATGCTGGTGGAGTTACAGGCGGAGTTACCAGCTGCAGATCCTTCAACATGTGTGAGTGTCACCATAATGTGATCTGATGGAGGCTTCATCCCGTCTCCAGCTTCCCTGTGGTGACTGAAACATGATGTTGTCATCGAGCTAACGTGTTTGTGTCTAATCCAACCAGAGCAGCAGCACGGCGCAGCAGATAAATGTGGATGATGAACCTGCAGCTTCCCTCTCTCAGTGACCCTTGATCCAATCTCTTCTTTATACTCGTGCATCATGTGAGCGTCTGCTGCTTTATTGTTTTACCACTTTATTACCTTCTAAAAGTCATTTATAGACTTCTCAGAAGAGACGTTTTCCCCCGGGTGAACTCAGATTTGACCCAGAAAGAAAGAGGACAAACTGATTTAACGAGCACACTGTCAGCAGCAGCGGAGTAAACAGATCTAATCCCAGTAGGACCAGTGTCCTGCTAATCCACCGTCACAGTTTGACTCCCAACAACCAGCAGGATGCAGTGACAATGACCTGATCCCTCACTGGCTTTCCAACTAGTCAACAAAATAAACTCAAAAATGTCAAGAACAGAAATATTTTGACATCTATTTTCATTAAAAAACACAAAAATACAACCACTATTTCTTACAAATTTCACCTTTTATTGTTGTTGAGTGTAAAACAGATCTCAGGACTGAAGTTTCCTGTGTTTGGCTGTTTCATGGCTCCTTCTCCAGCAGGTGAAGCTCCTCCGCGGGAGGCCGGACCTGTGGATGATGGTTCACCGCTGCAGAGCTCAGAGCGACACTCCTGCTGTCTGTGACGTCTCTCTGGCTGAATATCTATCATTTGTAACATTCATCTGGGTCCAAATTATAGACAGAGCAACTGGACAGTTCATCCCTGGAGTGAAGACAGAGGACGGCCCCCCGCTGGGAAGTCAAACTGTAACTGAGAGCTCCGGACGCTGACTGAGATGTCGTTACGTCCAGGAGACTGCGAGGAAAACAAAACTCTTCAGCCATTAACTGACCTCAGAACAGATCAGTGGAGAAACTACTATTATTAGAGGCTACATACTGCACCATCCAACAGACATCTCATCAGACACGGTCGTTACATCTCGGGCCTTTCAGAACCTCATGAAGTTAACAGAACCGGATATTAGTTGTTCTCATAATGACTGAATTTGTGTTTTTCATGTGAATTGATTCTTTTGCAGCAGCAAAGACGAAGCAGACTTTTGAAAGTGTTCGTTGTTGTTGTGTTCCATCGTTGTGGACCCGAGCAGCAGAACACAGCGGACGGTTGAAGGTTTGATTTCATTGTTAAACGGTTCTGAAGTGCCGAGCAGGACCGAGGCTGACGAGTGTCAAAAGTTCTGCTGCTGAGCTCGAACACGGACCGGTCTGAACGTTACCACACAGGTGAGGTGATGAAGACTGCAGCGAGGAACCGGGCAGGTGTTCTGTTCTGTTGAGTCTTGATTGGTGGACGAGCTGCAGGTGTGCAGGATGATTGACAGCTGGACACATGAAGACAGAGAGCCAATCAGGAACAAGAGGAGGGAAACACTACGAAACACAAAGGAGGAGACTGACAGTTTAAAAGTGATGATGATGATGAGGATGATGATGATGATGATGAGTTGTTTGAGTGCAGACTATAACGTCCACATGATGAAGGCCACAGGACGATATGAGTCACGCTCGTCATGTTTCGTACAGTTTGTTCAGTGTTTTGTATATTCGGGGCTGTTGAGCGTTTTCTCTGCGGGATCTTTGCATACATTTTGTTTTCATGTTGCGATGAAAGGATCAGCTGACAGACGATGCAGACGTCTGGTGAAGAGCTTTTTATGTTGGCTTCATGTTCCTGTGGGCTCCTGCACTGATCTGACATCAGGTCCTTCTTGGTTTTAAACAGAATCCGTCGTGTTTTTCAGAGGAACGTTTCTGTTTTCAGCTCTGACATTTATTTTCTTGACGTTATCGAAACAAAAAGCAACTCACAGAATCAGACTCACTTGTTCTGATAAGCCTGCAGCTTCCTGCAATCAAACTGTTTCTGAAATAACATTTCATTTTGTTTTCATGTTTCCTTGTTACAGCTGTTCGCTGCCACATATTGTTCCTGACTGAAATGTTTCACAGGCCTGAAGTCAGAGCTCGTTTCCAGGCAGTCTGATGGAAACTGGCTTTGTTTATTTTACTGATAATCAGCACATGTTGGCTCACACGGTGACCTGAGAGGATCCACAGGACAAACCTCAACACTAAACTTGTTGTTGGTTATATAAGTTTGTATTGTCTATTTTAAATCAGGTCAGAGATTAAATATAAAGCGACCTGTCGGAGATCAGACGGATTCTGTCTAATGTTTGTTTATATCTAAATCGCCTGATTAAAGATAACGATGATCGCTTTTTATTAGAATATTTCATAACTTTCTAGTTTGAAGGTTTATGAACTTATTTTCTACTTTGTTTTATTTTTTATTAATGCTTCAACTCAGACAGACAGACAGACAGACAGACAGTCAGACAGACAGACAGACAGACAGACAGTCAGTCAGTCAGTCAGTCAGACAGACAGACAGACAGTCAGTCAGTCAGTCAGTCAGTCAGGCAGACAGACAGACAGACAGTCAGCAGGTCTGGTGTTCTCTGGAAACACTCTTCCCTCCGTGTTCGTCTGAGACATGTTGTTCATGTGTTTGCAGGACGACTCTGGAGGTGAACCGTCTTCACGAGAGAATCAGGAGCGTCCACAACCAACTTCCAAGCAGTCAGTCGTGTTTCAGACGTCATGTGTCAGATGGCTTCAAGTCACAGAATCACATGGACAGTCATGATTTGACTCTGTGCAGTCGGGCTGCGTTCACTCTGGGCAGCTGGTTTTAGATTAGTTATGTTTTAAACCATGAAACATAAAGAAACTTAATGATGCATCATTAACACTCAAACTTCTCCGGACTGAGTTAATGAGAGCTCTGCAGGCGGACAGCCGAGGAGCCTCCAATAAAGATTCATCGGATGATCTGCATAACATTTCCGCGGACACACATTCCTGATCCGAGGCCAAGCTGACATGTGGGTAAAACTTTCACATGAAAGTTGAATGAATTTCCTAAATGAAATGTTCCTTTCTGCCGTGTGAGTCACAGTGTGTCAGAGCTGTCAATCAACATGTCTGCCTCTAATTCTGAACACCAGCTGAGGAGGTCTAATGAGCTGCTCCCTCACCAGGATATAATACTTGCAGTTTACTTTTCTTCAAACCTCAGATCCATCCGAGGTTGACATTTGCACCAAATGTGACATATCACGTTCCCATTAAAAGCTCATTAGCTGACCTCAGCACCAGCCTCCCCTACACCCCCTGATGGGAGAGTTAATACAGCCAAACAGCCACCGGATGAGTCGGACCGTCTCCGTCTGTGACTTCTTCTACTCCCAACCAGAGCACAATGACAGCGTGGTGACAAGAGAGAAACAGAACATTCAACCTAAAGAGACGTAAAGCTGCAACAGGAAGAAGTGTTCAGTTTCAACTTGTCTGTGGTTTTGGAGAAACGCACTGAGTCCATCCTGGCTTTCAGGGCGCTCGTTGTTCTGTTTTCCAAATGTTTAAAATCAGGTTAAGATGGAGGTCAGGAGCAGGTGTGGTGTTCAGGGACTGAGGGACAGATGGACGCTGCTGGTTTCTGAACACAGACATGGAGAAGATTTAACATGAACGATGTGAAGGTGTTGACACACCTGACGTGACGTATTCAGGCAGATTGAACAAACGTATAAACTGAGACATGAGACACTCGGCTGCAGTCTGATGGAGGCTGTTTACGTTCAGCTTCATGGATGCAGCGGTGCACTGAACATACAGCAGAGACACACAGTGGCGTCCAGATGCCTCGTGGACGTTCAAGCTGCGTGTTCATGTGACGGACATTTTGGATCTGAGTTCAGAAACACTTCCTGGATGAGTTGTGCCTGCTGTGTGCTGCGTGTTGAACCCACAGGCCACGTCTCCCTGCAGCGACTGGGAGCTGTGGAAGAGGATCAGTGAAGCCATGTTGGCTCAGCCGGCTGGATCACAGAGGAGCATGATGGGAAAAATGCAGCCGCGGGCCATCTGGCTGCTGGCTGTCGTCTCTGTGTGGATTCATTAACTGACTGAACCTGCGTCAGGTACGTAATCCACTTATTCACTTCCTGAGGTAATACTGTTATTGCTCTATATTGATCAGGGAGTACATTCTGAGAGAAAGAGCTATTTTAAGCTCATTTTTAAACTGATTTCATATCGACGCCGATCAGTCTTCATTCTTTCTGCTGATAGAAAAGGTGAGATTCTGGATTTTTATCTGCAATATTATGTCTTTAATTTGCATTTACTCAATCTGATGTTAAGAATCTGTTGGCAGTATGTAAATCTATAAAGAGAAACAAAAATAAATTGTGTATTTGCACATTATTTGCTGTGCAGTCACATTGTGTCCTTTGTGTGGAAATATTTTCATATTCTGTGCACTGTTCTGAATAGATGGAATGGTTCTGAATCACTAGACGAGGTCCAACTTCTGCCCATTTCTGAGATGAAACGCTGCAGCAGCCTCGTGTCGCTGCGGGACAGAACGACGGATCCTCGTCCAACACGAGACTCCAAACACTGCAGATGGAACAGAAGAGCGTTTAAACTTTATGATCGCTGAAAAGAAAGTGACATCCACAACAAAGCCTTCGCCGACATTTCCCTCCATGAAAAAGGGTCAAAAACGAGAGTTACAGGACATCACAGTGGAGTTCTTCACATTGCATTCGTTGCTGCAGAGAAATTGAGATCCAGAGTGACGATAAATCCTCTTTTTAATATCAAAATTAAAAAACAATATAAATCTCTGTTCGACACCAGGTGTTAATTCCTCCAGAAGGTCCGGGCTCTGCGCTAACTGAGCAGCTCATTAATCCCAAAGAGCCTCCGTTCCTCCACTCGGAGTCTGTGGGTCCAGTTAACACACAGAAAGACAGATTATGTTCAATGTTTGCATTAAAAAATCCTCCAGAAGGCTCAAACAGCAACGACACGACCGAGAGGTGAAGATCAGTGATGAATTATCTGAGGTGAAGCAGCAGACAGCTCACAGCTACCTGTCACTCAGAGAGGCCACGCCCCCTCATTATGCATCACTTTAAGCCTCAATATGATTTAAAGCAGTGAGTTATATAAAAGTTGAAGGGATCAATTATCTCCAGAAAGCAGCTGTGAACATGTTTAATTCTGCTGGACAGTTTAAAGAGGTCACATGATGCAACATTTCCAGTTCATAATTTTATTTGGGGGTCCTGGTAGAAAAAGTTTAAATGCTTTAATTAAAAAAAAAACCAACAACAACATTATTTTTAACAGTTCATCGCTGCAGCATCACTTTCACACTGTGTCTTTAATGCTCAGTTTTAGCCACAGAGTGAGACATCTGGCCTCCTTTCAGTCTTTGGTGTGAGCTACATTAAGCACATTACGGTCAGGATGTAGCCAATCAGAGGCAGAGTAGGGCGGGTTGTACCGAGCAAGGTAGTGTGATCTAAAATAACACAAATGTATGTCTGCTGACTGACTGGAGTGCTTTCACGTTGCAGACGTTTTGCAGATGTTAGAAAATGTTTCAAACCCCCCAAAAGCAGAATCTGTCCTCTTTAACTGGAGCTCTGATGGGATTAACTTGCTTGTAGCGCCTCCAGTGGCCGTCAGAGGAAGTGCAGAGAGCCAAACAGCACCAGGATCTGTGTGATGGCAGGGCAGACTGACTGGTGTCCCCTGACCAGCTGCACTGTGCTGAAGTTTCTGTAATGTGTTTACAGATGTTTGTTCTCTTTACAGATGTTTGTTCTGTGTGTGTGTGCACAGGGGGCGTGTCTCTGTACAGAGACCTCTGTTTTAGATCCTCTGTTGTAAACCTTCTATTTCAGCTTACTGTCCTATTTATGAACTTGTTTTAATGTTTCTTGTTGTCTCTCTACTTGTTTTTAATGTCTTGTAATGTCATGTTGTGGTGGAGGTGGAGGTGGAGGGTGGTGGAGGGGGGACGTGGATCTCTGGAGCCGGCCCTGCCTTCTTGTCCTCTGCTGTAGTTGCGTCTTGAAACGACACGCCTGTCCCCCGTCGGGCACGCGCCTCCTCGGGCACCAGCAGAGTATAAAGTGAGGTGCGCGCGCACGGGGCTCAGCAGTGAACCGGTGACCGGCGGCGGTGAGCGCAGCTGCAGAGACCTGACCGACATGAGCTCTGCGCACCTGACCGCGCTGGAAGCTTCTTTTCTCCAGGAGCGCAGGAGGTGATGCGCTCTGGTGGACTCGGGTGGGATCTGTTACCGGAGAGGATGGAGCTGTCGAACCACAACAACACGTCCTCCTGGAACCGGTCCGCCGGACAGGACCGGTTCAGCAGCCTGGATGACATCGACGTGCCGGCGGACGGCTCCCCGACGCTGCGCATCCTCATCTCCATCGTGTACTCGGTGGTGTGCGCCGCCGGGCTGGTCGGGAACCTGCTGGTGTTCTTCCTGATGAAAGTGCGCCGGGGCAGGAAGAAACGCTCCAGCATCAACCTGTTCATCCTCAACCTGGCCGTGACGGACTTCCAGTTCGTGCTGACCCTGCCGTTCTGGGCGGTGGACACGGCTCTGGACTTCAGCTGGCCGTTTGGAAACGCCATGTGTAAGATCATCCTCTCCGTGACGGTGATGAACATGTACGCCAGCGTGTTTTTCCTCACAGCCATGAGCGTCACCAGGTACTGGTCGGTGGCCTCGGCGCTGAAGGACCGGACCCGGCGGCGCGTGTGCCCGGTGCGCTGGGTGATCGCCGGGCTGTGGGTCTCCGCCACGGTGGCCTCTCTGCCCACCGCAATCTTCTCCACGGTGAAGAGCGTGGCCGGGGAGAGGCTGTGCCTGCTGGGGTTCCCGGACGGACAGTCGTGGCTGGCGCTGTACCACCTCCAGAAGATCCTGGTGGCCTTCGTGTTCCCCATGCTGATTGTCACCGTGTGCTACCTGATGCTGCTGCGCTTCGTCCGCCTGCGCAGCATGAACAACAACCAGGTGAAGCGGAGGTCCAGGGTGACGCGCTCGGTCACCATCGTCGTCCTCTCCTTCTTCATCTGCTGGATGCCCAACCACGCCATCACCCTCTGGGGCGTGCTGGTGAAATTCAACCTGGTCAACTGGGACAGGACGTACTACATGGTGCACACGTACGTCCACCCGGTGACCGTGTGCCTGGCGCACACCAACAGCTGCCTGAACCCGGTGCTGTACTGCCTCATGCGCCGGGAGTTCCGGAAGAAGATGAAGGATCTGTTCTGGAGGATTTCCTCGCCCACCGGGACGAACACGTGCCCCCTGCGGCCGTTCTCCGGGACGGTGAGAGCGGAGCCGGACGATTCACACATCGCCATCCCGCTGAACAACGTGGAGACAGAGAACTGCAGACTGTCTGTTTTAACGGACCAGTGCGACACGGACGCGCTGCAGAGGTGAAGCAGAGGAGAGGATTCTGTGTTTCAGTCTGTCTCACTGTAAAGCTGTTCGTTAGTGCTGCCGGAGTTTCACCTTTCGTCACTGCGCTCATCATGTTGGAGAGTCATGTTCACAGGACGGCTGCGGGTCGTGTGTTAGATGTTGTTGACTTTGCATCAAATGACTTTTATACATTTTATCACAGTTTAAACGTGAGAAACATAAAAGGAGAAAAAATTACAAGCGCGCGTAAATTGCGCACCTGGAGGCGCCGTGCGTAAAACCATCCGGCTGCGCTTCTGCTTCGCCTGACCGGGATGTCACATCGCTGCGCTGCTGATTGTGTTCGGAACGTTTATTGTTCGTTACTATAAAGGAGTTCGGGCTCAGTGTGCCATCCGATGCTGCTTCGCTCTGTGTGCAGGCTGAAGGTTCAGCTGCTGCTTCAGACTCATTCTGTGAACTGTTGTGGACGTTTGTGGCTGATGTGTAAAATGTATAAGCTTAAGTCAGTGAATGTAAAAAAAAAAAAAAAAAAACTGCCAGTGCAACCTTAAAAACAATGTCTGGAGAATAAAATCATTAATTTGCGTTGTTATTGATTCACGTGTCGGTGCTGTTTCGGGTCCAGGTTCAGATCCGGGCCTCTCTGTTCTCTGTGGATCAGATTTACAGGCAGGAATGTCGGAAATGAAGTGAAGTGTTTACATGCCAGCGGCCTCTGCGTCTGTGAGATAATCCTAACAGAGTTTTATTTGAGAAGATAAATGTTTAATGTTTCTGTTGGCAGCTGAGAGGAGAATCTGTGCCTGTGTGCGTAAAAGTTCCTCTGCTCCTTCAAACAGAGCGGTTTATTATCAGACTGTTCAAGGGGACATTTTGTTTTAGATGTTGACTTTAACGTCTGTGTGTTTCCGGGACATCTGCTCCATTCTGATTGGCTCTGTCTAAATCTGTCCGGTCCAACCATGTTGCAGCATTTGAAGTGAAATTCATCCAATCAGCAGACAGAGTTTAATATGAGAGGAGCTGCTGCTGTCAGCCAATCAGGGCCCAGGGGCATAAAAGTTATACTTTTAATAAAGTTACAATAATTATTACAAATAGTAAGTACATTTTCAAACCAGTGGCTGTTTATTTTCTTAATTCATCGTTCGCTTCACAAGATGTTATGAAAGTAGTAAAGCAGTGAATCCTCAGATGAGCTGGAGTCAGTGGGTGTTTCGGTATTTCTGCTTGAAAATGTTTTAATATGTGATCGATTATCAAATCATCTGGGCGACGAATCATTTGAGCTTTAAAACTAACAAATGCAGAGTTTAATGTTTTTGTGTTGTTTTCTTCAGATGCACTGTGAGAAAATCTTAATTCTAATTAAATGTATTTTCATCTAATTAATCAGAAACGCTGCCGTGTTGTTTTCAGTCAGACTCGTTCTCTGCAGATCTGTAGAGGAGAAGAAGGTGAAGACCTCAGATCGGGAGCAAATATCTTATTAAATTCTACTGGTGGGATTTTTTTTTTATGCACTGTGGTCGGCTCGATCTATTTCTGTCCAGCAACAACAGCTTTCTGCAGCATCTGAGGTAGAAATCCTTTATTCTGCAGGTTCCCGTCTGTTAGCAGAGCTGCTGCTGTGAAGCGTCAGAGCTCAGAGTGATGAGCAGGGTCGTGTGTTTGGGTTCAGGACATAAAGTCAGTTAATTTACCAAAAGAAAGAAAAGTGATATTTTTACTGGATGAGTTCATCCACTAATGTAACTTCATCATTACCTCCTCCCCCGGTGCTGATGGAACCAGCTGCTGCGGCTGGTTAGCGTGTTAGCTTCAGGTAATATATTTTCAAATACATCAAAACTGTTATTCTCATCAATTTTCTTTGGTTGTTTTCAACAAAAAATCTTACAATTGCATCTTTAAGAAGTAGTATTGTTTTGAAGTTATTTACTCACTAATGTTATGGATTAAAGTCGACAAAGTGTAGAAGCTGCAGTTTTACAGAATTAAAGGAACAGTTCAGCCAAATATGAAGATGTGATCTCCTCCCTCCTGATGAGATAAAGTCAGGTGAAGTGTCATCGTCCACAGAAAATCCTGGAGCGACTAAAGAGAAAACAAAGACTCTGTACAGATGTTATTGACACGCTTCAAGTCAAAATCTTCACTGTAGCTGCTGAGCTAAAATCGTTAGCGCGTAGCACATCCGTAGAGGACCCATGACCTCAAAGGAGTAAATAACTTATTTTCGAATCAGTTTGTGCTCTCGGGGCTTCTGGAGACTTGGATAACAGCAGCGGTGAGATAGTGACTGAATTTTACAGCCTATGTTAAAATACTGACATTGTTTTTAGTGTCTGGGGGTGTAACACTGACGGTAAACTAATTGAGATTATTAGTTTTTCTTAATATGGAAGTCTTGATATAGCTTTAATGGAAGAAAAATCAAGCTCAGTGGTAGAACCGTGTATAATAACAGGCTGCAGGGAGTCGTTCTCTCCACATCTGTTTATGGAAATGAAGATATGACTGTTTGACTCGAGGCTCAAAACGAAGAGCGGATTTTTCTATAATTTAAACTTAATCAGATCAAAGGGACGAAGAAAGTATTTAGATTATAGCTACGAAAAAAAAAGTCCAGAGCGAACATGAATCATGTTTATGTGGGAGGCGCTGATCCAATGCAGCGAAGGGCTTCACATAAAACAGAATGGAAACCGGACAGAACACAGAGCAGCACGTAGCGCACGTTGTGTAAAGAGCCCGGCCCATAAACACTGAGGTGGACTTTGTTCCTCCTTACGAGCCTGCAGACGGCCCAGAAATAAGGAAACCAGCCGTCTGTGAAAATACAGCCATTAGCACAGAAGTGTGAGCAGATGAACACACACACACACACACACACACACACACACACACACACACACACACACAGTAGTGGGTTTAATGAGGTCAGTGGTCCCTGGCAGCCTGTGAGGGTCAGAGGGTGGAGTTACAACCTGTGTCCATTTACTTCTGTCATGTTTGCATTTACTACCAGTACTCCAAGACAGATGTAAACGGACACGTTCCCATTTATTTTGTGACATTTCAAATCCCAAGTTTTCGGCCCCTGAAGGCTGTAATGTTCATTACACCTTCACAAAGATGGTGAACTGTTCAACACACACAGGAAAACGAAGCACACACAGTTTCCTGTGAACGACCAACTCACCTGTTCACCCTGCTGCCGTCTAACCAGAGGTACAGAAGTATCCGCTGTCGTACCAACAGACTACAGAGCAGCTGTTTTACCTCCAGCTGTGAAGACAGTTATCTGTGTGGACCGAGTGGATCTGTATCTTCACCGTTTCTCCTCCTTCTGTGATCAGATGAGTCTCTGTGTTCGCTGTGATGACACTTAATGTCCTCGACAACCTCCATAGTCTCATTTAGACACACAGGCCAATTTTAACATGTGGAGACTTTAATGATGTGTTTCATGTTGCTGAGCAAAACCTGAAACTCTCTTAAATTCTGTTAACACAAGCTTATTTCAGGCAGTAACTAAAAACTCATTCAAACATACAACTTTGTGACTTCAAGACGAGGGAACCTGAAGTGCAGAAAAGCCAAATTAAATTCTGCTGCACTGTTTTCTATTTAATTAAGTTCCTGAAACCCTCAGCTGTAGCTTTTTGATTGCAATTATCAAATGTTAGCATGCTAACATGCTTAATTAAGACGATGAGCATTGTAAACTTTACACCTGCTGAACATCAGCATGTGAGCATCATCAACATGAGTGTGTTCACCTGCAGCAGCACACACAGCTGCTGGCTTCAGATGCAGCAGGGTGTGACCGGAGCTCAGCTGGTTTATCAGTTTGACCGTTGATCTCATCGTTTAGTGTCTTCAGCTCTTCCTGTCCTTGTCAGACAGTCAGACTTGATTGGCAGAGATCTTTTTCAGTGTGAGTTTTAAATGTTAGTTAGTTTCCATGAGGAGGCCGCAGGTTGAATGTTATACAGAGCAGCTTCAATGACACTTCTCTCAAAAGTCCTGGATTCACTGCTTCAATGGTGAACGTGTGTTTTCTCAGAAATTAATTTACTCACTGAGTAAACCAGATAATGTATCCAGTTCCCTGCAGACATGAACTGTGTGAGATTGAACTCTAAAGCCAAACGTACCGTCTAATTCTCAGATTAAAACTGTTTCTGGAGTGAAGTTCAGCGGATAATCAACACTAATGAGAGCAGAAATCAACATTCTGCTGAGGCCTGAGGTGACTGTCAGGCTCCATCCTCGAAACTCAAGCCTGCGACTCGATGATTAACGAAAGCAGCACAGCTCTCTTCACAGCTGGATGCAAACACAGCGAAGTTCCCTCGAGCAAGGCACTAGTTGGATGAGAGGATTCACACAGAAAGACAAATATTTTGGTGAAACACGAGGAGAGTCTGGAGGTGGAGAATTGAAGTGGTTTTAATTATCTGCTCACATGAAAACACTTTATTATAACGACCTCATTATATAATTTACTCACCAACATTACGTCCTGAATGTTTGACCCTTAAAATGTTTATTCTAAGCACAAATTAGACACCTTGTAATCTCACGTTTTTTTAAATGACATTTCCATGATAAATCTCATTTTCATTACTTCATCATTCATTCATCATTTAACAAGACGTGCAGGGAAGTTTGGTCACACACACACAAGCAAACTCTGCAACACACACATACGCAAACACACACACATATACACGTCTATGTTGCCAAAAGGGCACTACATCTCTCCACTAAGAGGGGACCTTCTGTTTCTGGTCATTTTGAAATAACAAAATAGAATAGAAAACTTCTGTTAAGGTCTTTTACCAGAATATTACCTTAAATTTGTGTTCTTGTTGTTTTTTGGGCAAAACAATTGCCAAAAGTCGATGTCTAGCTATAAAAGAGGAGACTTTCATTCACACACACTTTTTACCTCAGATTTTTGAAAATCTCAATAACAAATCTCATTTAACAATCTTCATCATTTATTCATCATTTAACAGGATGTGCAGGGAAGTTTGCTCTTTTCTTGACCGGGAACAAAGTTTGCATAAAAAATCATTAAATTGGCCGTCAGTCGTTTTACATGTTCAGATGCTGAGTGTGGATGAAACATCAAGCCTTCAGTCTGTCAAAACTGATTTGTCAACATTAATCTTTACTTTTTGTTGTAATTGTTTGTAACTTTGTTTCCATTTTCATTTGGTCTACTGTCGTTATTCATTGTTTGGTTATTTTTCTTGTTCTCTCATAATATATTTGCATTTTTGACCCTTTACAGGGTAGAGTGGGTAGAGCTGGTGGACCAGTGATTGGAAGGCCGCTGGTTCGAATCCCGGCTCCCCAGGGTGGAACTGAGCTACATGTCGAAGTATCCTTGAGCAAGATACTGAACCCTAAAATTGCTCCTGATGTGCAGTTGGCACCCTGTGGGGCGGCCTCTGCCATCAGTAAGGGTCCTGCGATGAGCTGGCGACTCATCCAGGGTGTACCCTGGCCTTCGCTCATCGAGTAGCTAGATTTGGCCCCAGTAACCCCGCAACCCCCTTGAAAAAGGGGCGATAAAGCGGTAAAAGCAGAAAGAAAACGGAATGGAACCCTTTATGAAGGGAGAAACAGCAGAGAGAGATTCAGTTCTTCAGTCAACAACATCACATGAACCCAAACTGAGACGTCCACCTTAAATATAGAACGACTCGTCCTCTCACTGAACAGACGACTGACAGCAGAGTTCAACTGATTGAGACTGAAAACACACAGAATCCAATTTCCAATGTCCAATTTCCTTGCGGGAGTCATCCCAAAAGGATCAATAAAGAGAAGAGAAGTCTAAGTCTAAGAATCAGAATTATTGTAACTTTGATTACATCAAAAGGAGAATAAAAATTTACGGTATTTTGGATCATTTAATGTAACTTAAATTTTATTGTTTGGAAACTTTATGATCTGGACTAGAACTTTAAATAATGTTTTTTGATCACAACAACGAAACACCTAGTTATTACTTGATTTGTTCATTTGTGTCCATCTTTTGTTTTCGGTTCTTCAACAACAACACACACATACACAAACACACACAAATACACGTCTACATGTCTCCACTATCTGAGAGGGAACCTTCTGTTTCATTTGGAAAAAAAAAATAGAATAGAAAAGTTTCTTTTAAGGTCTCTTACCAGAGTGTTACTTCATATGTGATCTTTAAGTCTTTTTAAAGAAATTCCCAAGAGGGGACTCGTATCCTTCAGTGATGTTTACCTATCAAAGAGCGGACTTAAAACACACACACACACACATTGAGATCAGAAACTAATCATTTTATCCATGAAAAGGTTGACAATAGAAACACAAAGCAAATTGCCAAACTAAAAAACAGAAAACTCAACATCCATGTTTTCTGAATCATGAGACAGCAGGTGAAGATTAACAGGTTGAATTATGTGATTTTAAACTCCAAAAGGTCACTGATATAATTTTTCTGTCGAAAAAAAATAGTTTTCCAAATGAAATGTCTACAGAGCTTGTAGAACGGTGCAGAATACAGTTTCTGTTTTCCTTAAAAATATTATTATGATTGTAGCTGAATGATTTTTAAATGATGATCAATAACACCTTTAAGAAAACATCATGGATACAATTATCATCTTTATTTCTTGAAGGGGAACTTTGTCAGTTTTCAACTAGCTCTGTGTAAAGACAATGTTGGTAATTTATGCAAATGAGAAATGGTAAATTCTTAATTTTGCCCAAAACCAGGACCCCAAACGTTTGCCAGCAAACTCAGATGGTACAAGTGAACACCACAGCCCTTTTACTGTTTTCACTGCTCATGTGGCATTTATTAAAAACAAATTTTGTCTTTCTACTGCAGAGAGAGAAAGTTTTGTTTAAGGGCCGTCTTTCCAGAGATTAGATACTTCTTTACCTGCTCTGTTCCACTGTCACACACACCTTCAGAGGTGATATCTTCAGTTTATCTGCAGTGGCAATGTATGGAAACATCCTCTTAGTGAAAGTGTGTGTGAAGGTGTGTAGGTGTGTGTTAGTATCAGGATCAGAGAACGACAGCTTTCCTCTGTTCCAGTCCAGATTCACTCTGATCCTCTGGAGCTTCTTCTGCACTACGAGATCACTGTCAGGAGCTGATCCTGACCGCACTGAGTATTTACCTTGGTAAAACTTTATTCTCCATGATCCAAACAGTATGCGTCCCTTCCTCTTGACAGACTCTTCCATCACACCCAGTAACCAGTCTGTACTTTCTCCAACCTCGACGTCCCAGCTGTGAGTCCCTGAGTTAAAGCCCTCAGAGCCCAGAACAAACCTAAAAGCATCAAACCTCTCTGGATTATCAGGAAGCTTCTGTCTCTCTCCTAGTCTCACACTGCTCAGATCTTCAGACAGGATGAGTTTTAGACCAGCAGTGTTTGGGTCCAGAACCACAGGAGTGTAGGAGACCATGTCCTTCATCTTGTTCCAGATGTTGAAGCTCAGGTTGCCCAGGTGTTTGGCCTGGTCTATCAGAGCTCCTGAGGGCAGCTGTGGATCCTCCAGCAGGGGGCGCTGCTGGACTCTTTCCACTGCAGCCTTGTAGTTGTGCAGGAATGAGACGTCTTCAGCTCTCAGCTCCTCCTCTGTGGCTCTGACTGTGTGTGAAAGAGCTGCTATCTCTCTGCTCAGAGCCTCCATCTTCTCCTTCATCATCTGACTCTTCTGCTCCTCTTCCTCCCTCAGTGCAGCCATCCTGGCCTCCTCTTCCTCTTCTAGAAACTGGTGCAGCTTCTTAAACTGATCCTTAATCTGCCTCTCTGTGCGTCGGGCCTGGACCTTCATGTGTTCTGCTGTCTGATCAAACTTCACTTTAACTTCTTCAAAAACCTTTAACTTGTTCTTTAAAGGCTCCAGAGTTTCCTGAAGTTTCTTCTTGTGTTGTCGTGCAGCTTCATCGATGGGTCTGAATCTGTGGTTGGTGTGTTGTTCTGAGTCTCTGCAGATGTGACACACCGGCTGCTGATGGTCCAGACAGAAGAGTTTGAGTTTCTCAGAGTGCCGACTGCAGAGATCCTCTGAAGCTCTCTGATCTCTCTCCTGTAAGAAGGTCTCACACAGGTTCTTTAACACCAGGTTTAAAGGTGGATGTCCCTTTGAAGATCTTCTCTTACAAACTGGACACTCCTGTGTTTGTCTCTCTGTCCACCAGCTCTGCAGACAGTCTTTACAGAAGCTGTGGCTACATGACAGAACGACAGGCTCTCTGAAGACATCATGACACACCGGACAGCAGAGATCCTCCTCTAACCTGGAAGCCATTTTGTCTCTGAGTGACGCTGTGAACACAGCAGACAGTACAGTCAGTCAAGCTCCACTTCCTCCTTCACTTCACTAAAGTTTACTTTCAGTTCTGGTTCTGGTCGGACTCACCTTCAGTGTGTGGAGCGTCTGCAGTGTTGTAGTTTCCTCCTCCTCTCTCCTGTAGATGAACTCACTCAGAGGACGTTGTTAGTTCAGTCTGAAGGTGGATCTGATCGTCTGTCTGTGGTTCTGTACTAAAGACACACACACACACACACACACACACACACACACACACACACACCCCAACAGACTTTTTCCTGTTTGTCTCAGGTGAGTCAGATGGGTGGGTCAGAACTCTGCTGAATGTTGTTGGTTCACATTTCACTCAGAGGAGTGTTTGACACTGAAGTGTGAACACAGCAAGTAAATCAGGTTTTAATCCTCAACATTAATCTTTACTTTTTTTTCTTTTTTTTTAACAATTTCCCCCCGGGGATTAATAATAAATAAAGTATTCTGAATCTGAATTTTTTTTTGAATTTTTAGTAGTTTTTAGTGTTTTTGTTTTCATTTAATCTACTGTCTTTATTCATTGTTTGGTTATTTTATGAAGGGAGAAACAGCAGAGAGAGATTCAGTTCTTCAGTCAACAACATCACATGAACCCAAACTGAGACGTCCACCTTAAATATAGAACGACTCGTCCTCTCACTGAACAGACGACTGAAAACACACAGAATCAGAATTGTTGTGGATTTATTACATAAAGAAACACTGTACACATATTTCGCACAATTTAAAACATGTCTTAAAGAGGTACTTTCATGCTAATTTCAGGTTCATGCTTTTATTTGGGGGTCCCAGTAAAATACATTTACATATTAAAATTTTCAAAAAACATTGTTTTTCTCATATGGTTTATGCTGCAGCATCTCTTTTCACAACGTGTCTTCAACACTCCATTTTAGTCAGAAAGTGATGCACATAAGTTTCAGAAGTAAATGCTCGACTCCAAACCAGGTATTTCAGGCAGGGTAGCAGTGTTTTCCTTTGAAGAGACAAACCCTCTTTGGTCTGGACTTTGGGCTTTTTCACTTTGCAGAATTTCGACATGCACAAAAATATTTCATAACACAATCAAGGAAAGGCAAAAGCCCCAAAAGCAGAGTATGTCCTCTTTAATATTAACATTTCATAAATAATTCATCATTGATGTTAATGTTCATAATCTGGACCAGTTTGTTAAATCTCATAATGATTGGCTGCCCAAACAGGTAGTTATTTATAATCTGATTTGTATCCAAGTCCCACAAAATGCTGGCAGTTCTTCACCACAGACAAATCAATAATTATCATCATTTCAAAAGATATTTGTTTTATTATTGAATCTATGATATTAACAACATGAGATCAAGTTTGCATCATTAAAGGTGCATTCTGTAGTTTTTTTGAAGAAATGTTAATGAGCAGACAAAGATCCTCATTGGCTGATTTTTTTGTCTGCCTAAACAAACTAAACAATCAAACTCTCTTCGTTTTCATGACTGAATAAACTGAATAAACAAACTGACCTTAAAGGACGACACAGCTCATATTGTGTTACTTTGTTTACATGTGGTGGATCCTGCATCCTTTCTAGCTTCAAACAGTGTTCTGGAACAGCTTGTTTATTCACTTATGGAAAACACATTAATCATAACCTCATTAATATTGTAAATATTAACATTCTGAGTTTGAATTTCTTCTTCAAAACTACGTTGTGCCCCCAGAGATGAATATTTTGAAGTCCATTCTGCATTTTTTGCTGAACAAGTTGTATTCCTATAATCCCTGCCAATCTTTTTAGACACATCGATACAACCGAGAGTGATCTTGTTTTGTTTACTCTCTTCCAATACAAAGACGACATGAGAGGAATTTTTCCCCATTTTATTTTCTCCACTTAAATGAATGCCGACTCACAGGAGTCTATACGATAAATATATGATACCACAGGGTTATGTAATGGCCGTCGCTTCTAGATGTTCCAGCTTTGTTCCCAAGAAATAATGTCTGCAATTAAATTCAGTATCAAAGAGGGATGCAAATTTTGAGCAATTTCTTTAATCAATAGTTGGCTGCCTTAACAATTGATTGAATATATATGATATGTTGGAAGTTTCTCATTAGAAGACAGTTTGCAGGCAACATTAGGGGCTTAAAAAAACAGATCAATTTAAAACCAAGTTACTTTATAATAGACTAAATAACAAAATAATCTGTCCCATCTGTCACAGAACCCAACAAACCCAACCAACACTGAGACTACTAAATGATGAAAATGTTATAATATCAGCTTGTAGCGAAGGACTTTTTACAATCTTTGAATTACAAACTAATTGTGTGTTAATTAGATACAATTTCTTTTTCCAGTATTTAGGATTTTATTTTGATATATTTGATAATTATTTGTAATTTGTAGCAATTTATATGTTTGTTCTGCCAAACTCAGATGTTGATAATACATGTATAATTGTTTAAATGCTTAAAACAGTTAATGGATTGATTAACAATCTTTTACATCTTTTACATGTTCTGGGGTTGCATTTGGCAACAAAATACTGCACCACAGTGACCAGAACCAGAACTCTGGACATTTCGGTGACCCCATGATCTTTCCTCTAGTGCAGGGGTGCCCAAACTTTTTGCCCTTGCAGAACCAAACTGAAACTTAATTATTAACAATGGGCCAAAAGCAACACCAGTTGTGTTGCATTATTAAAATATAAAATGCTTTGATACAGGAGCCCTGGGAGAGAAAATATTCTGACAGTCTTTTTCTCAAGTTGGAATAAAGATGGATCAGACTACTTTTGCAACAGGGGCTGCCAGAATCAACAACAAAAGAAAGTTCCTTGTTGAAGCTTCATGCAGGACATTTTTCTTAGTATTAGAAATGTTGTTGACCTGCAGCAGCCCACACTGCTGCTGGCTTCAGATCCAGCAGGGTGTGACCGGAGCTCAGCTGGTTTATCAGTTTGACTGTTGATCTCATCATTTAGTGTTTAGTGCTTTTCCTGTCCTCGTCAGACGGAGAGAATTGATTGGCAGAGATATTTTTCAGTGTAGGTTTTAAATGTTAGTTAGTTTCCATGAGGAGGCCGCAGGTTGAATGGTACAGAGCAGCTTCAATCGTGAACGTGTGTTTTCTCAGTAATTAATTCAGTCACTGAGGAAACCAGATAATGTATCCAGTGCCCTGCAGACATGAACTATGTGAGATTGGACTCTAAAGCCAAACGTACCATCTAATTCTCAGATTAAAACTGTCTCTGGAGTGAAGTTCAGCGGATAATAAACACTAATGAGAGCAGAAATTGACGTTCTGCTGAGGCCCGGGGTGACTGTCAGGCTCTATCCTCGAAACTCGAGCCTGTGACTTGATTAATAAAAAGCAGCACAGCACTCTCTTCACAGCTGGATGCAAACACAGCTGAAGTTCCCTCGAGCAAGGCACCAGTTTGATGAGAGGAATCACACAGAAAGACAAATATTTTGGTGAAACACGAGGAGAGTCTGGAGGTGGAGAACTGAAGTGGTTTTAATTATCTGCTCACATGAAAACACTTTAGTATAACTTCCTCATTATAAAATTTAATCACAAACGTTACATCCTGAATGTTTGAGGCTTAAATTATTTTTATTCTAAAAACAAATTATTTACCTTGCAATCTCGGATTAAAAAAAAAAAAAAAAATCAAATTTCAAGAATGAATCACATTTTCATTTCTTCATAATTTAACAGGATGTGCAGGGAAGTTTCGTCACACACACACACACACACACACACACACACACACACACACACTCTGCTACACACACATATACACGTCTATATGCCAATAGGGCACCACATCTCTCTGTTATCTAAGAGTGGAACCTCTGTTTCTGGTCATTTTGAAAAAACAAAAAAGACCAGTAAAACTTATTTTAAGGTCTTTTACCAGAATATTACCTCATGTGTTCTTTTAATTTTTTAAAACTTATTGCCAAGAGAGGACTTCCACACACATATACCATCACACTGAGATCAGAAACAAATTATTTTACTCATGAAAAGTTTGACAATATAAACACAAAGCAAACTGTCAAACTTGCTGTGGATGTGGCCAGGGGACTCTGTAGCGCTCCCTGCTGGAATCCCCGACTCATACATGCACATAAATTTGCGAAATTCGGCATGCATATGTATCATGGCGAGACACACAAAAAACCCATTGGACCCTCTCAGTCCAACAGGAAGTCAGCCATTTTCACCCATTTACATTCCTCGTACTTTAACAAACTCCTCCTACAGATTTCAGACCACAGACTTCACATTCACTCAGTATCATCTTCAGACCTTGGAGATTAAAAGTTATCAAAAGCTTTCGCCAGGTGAAAATTACTGCTTGTTTTCTCAACATCATACACTGCAACATGACATGCAAGTAACAGGTGAGCACGCCCTCCGACGGTGCTCCAACCCGACGTGTGTGGTTCATCGCTGCTTGCAGCTTTAATTATTAGGGCTTGAGCAGGAAAACCTGCGAGGTCCCTGTTTTTTTGTTTTTCGAATGACAGTTTTTTTAGCCTAAATTACTGCATTTTTGACTGCCTGAACATGGATGAAAATGCGATTTTATTTGGCACATTAGGTTGACGAAAATGTTATAGTCTATGGTTGTTGTGAATTTCTACCACTAAACGTTTTTGGCCTATAACTCCCATATAGTTTATCGCACATTCAAAAACCTTATATCCACATGTTTCTTGAATTGTTTTGAATTTTATGACACGGCCATTTCCACCTCTGTTTTTTTCTTGTTTTTTTTTCCTTTTCTTTTCCCCGACTCCTCCCAGGTAATTTCATCCATTTGCATGAAACTTTGCACACAGCATCTGTGGACACTCCAGTCATAAAGTTATCAAAAAAATTCAGTCAGCATAGCTTGACAAAATACAGTCTAATTATCACAACATTTTTGCTAAATGTGTTCATGGCCTGATCAGTGTTAATCGGCCAAATGGTGGCGCTTTTATTGCTAAATGATGGAAGAACAACTTAACTGCCTTCACTTTTCATTGTACATTCTGGCTTTTTCCGCCAGAGAGCAGTGCTATCTTGCTAATCGACGCCACAAAATTATAGAGGAACAACTTCTTCATTCGGATCTGGACCAAACTTCACATGTTCGATAGAAGTCATAGGCCAATATACAGTCATGGTCAAAGCGCCGCATGATGGACTCAGGAAATGACATTTAACCCCTTTCTACACAGCATCTGTGGACACTCCTGATAAAAACTTATCAAAACAATTTTGATATTCCAAACAATACTCAAGTAGTTAAATAACAACTTCCTGTACATTTTACCCAAAACAGGAAGTCTTGTATATCTCCACATTGGTGTGTCCGAATGACATGAAACTCAGGTCACTTCTTCCCCATGAGCCCCCGAGGCTCTGTGGAAAATTTGGGCCAATGACCACTAGCTGGCGCTGTTTTAATTGAAGTATTTTATATCTCGACATTGGTTGGTTGGATTAACACAAAAAGTGGTTAAATTATTGCCAATGCCCTCCAGACCATAGCTGATGATAGCTGACGAAAAGGGGACTCTATATTGCCCCCTGAATTGTTAAAAATCCAAGCCCCGCCTCCTACATGCACGTACATGAACAACATTCAGTATGTATATGTATCATCACCAGACGCACAAAAAATATTGACGTATCAAACTGTCACTCCAACAGAAAGTTGCCCCTTTTCATTCTAAGTTATGATTTCACCCCCATTTCGATGCATTTCCGTGCCTACTATTTGAACAAACTCCAACACAAACTTCAAATTCACTCAGTATCATCCTCAAACCTTGAACATGAAAATTTGTCAAAAGCTTTTGCCTACATCAAACATGGTGGGTGTCATGGTGTGGTCCAGTTACAAATTCAACATACAATTTACCGTCTACATCAAATTGTTCACACATGTGTACGATGTCGCCCTGAATACGTCCATGCATCACTACCGTGTCATATCCATAGCACCACCAACTGGACGCAGGAATTCAGACAAACATCATCCTATTTACATGACATTTATCCACATCATACACTATAACATGACATGAAACCAAAAGGTGAGCGCACCCTCCCACAGCACCACTGCCCGACAAGCGTGGAGCGAGGGCCCGTTCATCGCTGCTCGGAGCTTTAATTATGATTGTAACTGAATTATTTTAAAATGATGATCGATAACACCTTTAAGAAAACATCATGGATATAATTATCCTTTTCGTCTCTTAAGCAAGATCTTTGTCAGTTTTCAACCGGTTCTGTGTCAAAACAATGTAAACTCTCCATTTTGCCCAAAACCAAGACCCACACCTTTTTTTGCCAGCAAACTCAGATGGTGCAAGTCCTTTGACTCCATTTTCTCTGCTCATGTAGCATCAATAAAAATCAAGTTCTGTATTTCTACTGCAGAGAGAGAAAGTTTTATTTAATGGGCCGTCTTTCCAGAGATTAAATACTTCTTTACCTGCTCTGTTCCACTGTCAAACACACCTTCAGAGGTGATATCTTCAGTTTATCCACAGTGTTAAAGTATGGAAACATCCTCTCAGTGAAAGTGTGTGTGAAGGTGTGTAGGTGTGTGTTAGTATCAGGATCAGAGAACGACAGCTTTCCTCTGTTCCAGTCCAGATTCACTCTGATCCTCTGGAGCTTCTTCTGCACTACGAGAACAGTGGATGGAGCTGATGCTGACCGCACTGAGTATTTACCTTCGTATAACATTATTCTCCATAATCCAGACTGTATGCGTCCCTTCCTCTGGACAGACTCTGCTAACACACCTAGTAACCAGAATGTACTGTCTCCAAACTCGACGTCCCAGCTGTGAGTCCCTGAGTTAAAGCCCTCAGAGCCCAGGACAGACCAGTTATAATCAAACCTCTCTGGATTATCAGGAAGCTTCTGTGTCCCACCTCGTCTCAGACTGCTCAGATCTTCAGACAGGATGAGGTCTGGACCAGCAGTGTTTGGGTCCAGAACCACAGGAGTGTAGGAGACCATGTCCTTCATCTTGTTCCAGATGTTGAAGCTCAGGTTGCCCAGGTGTTTGGCCTGGTCTATCAGAGCTCCTGAGGGCAGCTGTGGATCCTCCAGCAGGGGGCGCTTCTGGACTCTTTCCACTGCAGCCTTGTACTTGTGCAGGAATGAGACGTCTTCAGCTCTCAGCTCCTCCTCTGTGGCTCTGACTGTGTGTGAAAGAGCTGCTATCTTCCTGCTCAGAGCCTCCATCTTCTCCTTCATCATCTGACTCTTCTGCTCCTCTTCCTCCCTCAGTGCAGCCATCCTGGCCTCCTCTTCCTCTTCTAGAAACTGGTGCAGCTTCTTAAACTGATCCTTAATCTGCCTCTCTGTGTGTCGGGCCTGGACCTTCATGTGTTCTGCTGTGTGATCAAACTTCACTTTAACTCGTTTAAAAACCTTTAACTTGTTCTTTAAAGGCTCCAGAGTTTCCTGAAGTTCCTTCTTGTGTTGTCGTGCAGCTTCATCGATGGGTCTGAATCTGTGGTTGGTGTGTTGTTCTGAGTCTCTGCAGACGACACACACCGGCTGCTGATGGTCCAGACAGAAGAGTTTGAGTTTCTCAGAGTGCCGACTGCAGAGATCCTCTGAAGCTCTCTGATCTCTCTCCTGTAAGAAGGTCTCACACAGGTTCTTTAACACCAGGTTTAAAGGTGGATCCATTGAAGATATTCTCTTACAAAGTGGACACTGACGTGCTTGTCTCTCTGTCCACCAGCTCTGCAGACAGTCTTTACAGAAGCTGTGGCTACATGACAGAACGACAGGCTCTCTGAAGACATCCTGACACACCGGACAGCAGAAATCCTCCTCTAACCTGGAAGCCATTTTGTCTCTGAGTGACGCTGTGAACACAGCAGACAGTACAGTCAGTCACAGCTCCATTTCCTCCTTCACTTCACTGAAGTTTACTTTGAGTTCTGGTTCTGGTCGGACTCACCTTAAATGTGCAGAGTGTCTGCAGTGTTGTAGTTTCCTCCTCCTCTCTCCTGTAGATGAACTCACTCAGAGGACGTTGTTAGTTCAGTCTGAAGGTGAATCTGATCGTCTGTTTGTCAGTCTGTGTGTCTCGTCACTGAAAAACAAACTGTTTCCTGGTTTGTCTCAAGGGAGTGTTTGAGTCCAAAGTACTGATTTATTGCTGGAAATGTAGCATGATAGTGCGGCAGGCTGCTGTCTGGGTACAATACTTGAGTCCTATCCATAGGATCTGTGTGAATCCAGACTGGAGCTGAAGAGAGCCGTCATTCTCTGAATAGCAAGACAAATCAGACATTTGTGAAACAAAGTCCAACACCAACGCTGCCTCAATTAGTGCTGGATATCACATTATTGTCTTTACATTTATTGAGGTTCATAATCGTTTTTTAGTTTTTCAAGTCCATCCTCACCTCCTCCATCACCATCTGGTACGCTGCTGCCACTGCTATGAATAAATACTTAATAATTTAAATAATTTCCCCCTGGGATTATTAAAGTATTTCTGATTCTGATTCTGATAAGAGCAGACTGCAGCGTATCATATGCTCCGCTGAGAAGGTGAATGGCTGCAACCTTCCATCCCTTCAGGACCCGCACAGCTCCAGGACTCTGAGGCATGCAGGTAGGATTGTGGCCTACCCCTCCCATCCCGATCACAGACTTTTTGACACTCTCCCCTCTGGCAGGAGGCTGCGATACCTCCCGCCACATGAACAGTTCTTCCCCTCTGCAGTTGGGATCCTTAACAAGTCCAGGGACCCCACTGACACTGACTCTTGCACTCTGGCACTCAAACCCACCACTACACTTGAATCTTTGCATTACAATAATGCAAAATTTGTAAATTTTTAATTTTTATAACTTTTAATAATCTTATATTCTATCTGCACATTCCTGTATAACTCTTCTGTCTTTACTTATCAACCATCTCACAATTTGTCTCCGTTTGTTCATATTGTATATATCATAGTCACTCTTTGTTTATTGTTTATTATCTTCAATGTATACACCTACGTTACAAAGACAAATTCTTTATTGGTGTAAAATCCTTCTTGGTAATAAATCTCTTTCTGATTCTGATTCTGAGGAAGATGGTGAACAGAACACACACAGGAAAACGAAGCACACACAGTTTCCTGTGAACGACCAACTCGCCTGTCCGTCTAACCAGAGGTACAGAAGTATCCGCTGTCGTACCAACAGACTACAGAGCAGCTGTTTTATCCCCAGCTGTGAAGAAAGTTCTCTGTGTGGACTGAGTGGATCTGTATCTTCACCGTTTCTCCTCCATCAGTGATCAGATGAGTCTCTGTGTTCGATGTGATGACTCTTAATGTCCTCAACTATGGAGGACTAAACCTGACATAAGTATAAATGAATAAATAAATAAATGAATGCATAAATGAATGCATAAATAAATACATAAATAAATACATAAATAAATGCTGAAATAAATAAATAAATGTATAAATAAATAAATGCATAAATAAATAAATGCATACATAAATACATGCATAAATGAATAAGTAAATGCTGAAATAAATGTATAAATAAAAGTATAAATAAAAGAATAAATGCTTTATTTATTTCTACATTTCTGTTTACCTACATTTATTTATTTCTGTATTTCTGTTCACCTACATTTATTTATTTCTGTATTTCTGTTCACCAACATTTATTTATTTCTGTATTTCTGTGTCCATATGTAAATGAGGAGGTAGGAGGTCCTAACCTCAGTCAAGAGCATGATTGGTTACAGGAGTGTGCTCGATGAGGGTCTACTACTTCTGCCTTACTAGCGGCGCTGATTCCTGTACACTGTACAGGAATGTTGCTGGCTACCAGCAAGCCCGCTCAGCTAACTGTTTGCTGCAGTTGTTGATATTTGTTCATGTAGCCCTGGTTTAGTAATGAATTTGACTGGCGTTCATTTTAACACCGGTTACCATCGGGTATTTTTCATTCCGCACTGCGTTCAAATGGTTACTTAAAGCCATCGTTCCGAGCCGCATACATCGTTATTAAGCTGAAGCTAAGTCAGTGTGAAAACTGTACACTGTCATACAGCCTGCTGGTCAAACAGTCTGCAGAGTATGTTGACATCCAGCCGAGCTCAGCGTGTGGTCAATCAGCTGTGGCAAATCGTGAGACGTCCAGATCAACCTGTGATACAAACACCAGTAGCGACAATAGTTCATAGGAAAGCCCAGACATGCATCTCACTCTCGATGGTAACATGTGTCAACAGTTAACCTGGACGCTACGCTCTCAGCGCTACAGCGAGCAGCCAACAGCTAAAAGCTAACAGCTAACTGCTAACAGCTAACATAAGAGCCAACAGCGGTGTCCACGCCACTCTCGAGCCGCTCGGCGTGAACAAATGCTTAATACTGTTCCACACGAGTTGTTTGAGAGTACAGAGATTCACGACAAAGATATGAGACCGACAACATGCACTTTTGGACGATTTGTGCTCTGTAGCGCTCGTCTAACAGTGGTTTGCAAGTCGCAGCCCGGCATCTCCGTGTGGATGGAAGTGTTCAAGCCACGTCAAAACGAATACACATATACATGACTTGAAGCGATGAGCAGAATGTTTTTCCTGGTTAGCGGACATGGCTGAGGACCCCTCTCTCTCCAGACAGGATTCTCAAACCACACCACCAGCACATCTGGGACCCTCGCAAGTTAAAATGAACGCCAGTTAACCTGTCACACTGGTCGAGGCCATTAAGCTAACTGGAGCTGTTTTACAACGTTACAGAGAGCGAGGCTTGGGATCAGGAATCGTTTGTTTTTGTCTGGCTCTCCGATTTGACCAATCATGTTCTTGACTGAGGTTAGGACCTCCTACCTCCTCATTTACATATGGACACAGAAATACAGAAATAAATAAATGTAGGTGAACAGAAATACAGAAATACAGAAATAAATAAATGTAGGTGAACAGAAATGTAGAAATAAATAAAAAGCATTTATTCTTTTATTTATACTTTTATTTATTTATACATTTATTTCAGCATTAATTAATTTATTCATGCATGTATTTATTTATGCATTTATTTATTTATTTCAGCATTTATTCATGTATTTATTTATGCATTTATTTATTTATTTATTTATTTATACATACTTATGTCAGGTTTAGTCCTCCATACTCAACATCCGTAGTCTCATTCAAAAAAATTGGACACACAGGCCGTTTCTAACACACGGAAGAGCTTTATAATTCACTTGTGGTGTCTTTACTGATGTGTTTCATGTTGCAAAACAAAACCTGAATCTCTTAAGTTCTGTAGTTAACACAAGCGTATTTCAGGCAGTAACTAAAAAACCCATTCGAACATAAAACCCACTGACTTCAAGACGAGGGAACCTGAAGTGCAGAAAAGCCAAATTAAATTCTTTTTTTTTTATTAAGTTCCTGAAACCCTCAGCTGTAGCTTTTTGATTGCAATTATCAAATGTTAGAATGCTAACATGCTTAATTAAGACGATGAGCATTGTAAACGTTACACCTGCTGAACATCAGCATGTGAGCATCATCAACATGAGTGTGTTAACCTGCAGCGGCACACACAGCTGCTGGCTTCAGATCCAGCAGGGAGATCTAAATGTTAGTTAGTTTCCATGAGGAGGCCGCAGGTTGAATGTCATACAGAGCAGTTTCAATGACACTTCTCTCAAAAGTCCTGGATTCACTGCTTCAATGGTGAACGTGTGTTTTCTCAGAAATTAATTTACTCACTGAGTAAACCAGATAATGTATCCAGTGCCCTGCAGACCTGAACTGTGTGAGATTGGACTCTAAAGCCAAACGTACCGTCTAATTCTCAGATTAAAACTGTTTCTGGAGTGAAGTTCAGCGGATAATCAACACTAATGAGAGCAGACATTCCATCGACATTCTGCTGAGGCCCGAGGTGACTGTCAGGCTCCATCCTCGAAACTCGAGCCTGTGACTCGATGATTAACGAAAGCAGCACAGCTCTCTTCACAGCTGGATGCAAACACAGCTGAAGTTCCCTCGAGCAAGGCACTAGTTGGATGAGAGGATTCACACAGAAAGACAAATATTTTGGTGAAACACGAGGAGAGTCTGGAGGTGGAGAACTGAAGTGGTTTAATTAACTGCTAACATGAAAACACTTTATTATAACGACCTCATCATATAATTTACTCACAAACTTTATGTCGTGAATGTTTGACCCTTAAATTGTTTCTATTGTAAGCATAAACTAATGACCTTGTAATCTCAGATTCAGAATCTCAGAATCTCTCTCTCACACACATACATAAACTTTGCAACACACACACACGTCTATATTGCCAACAGGGTACTACATCTCTCTACTATCTAAGAGGAGACCTCTATTTCTGATCATTTTGAAAAAACACAAAATAGAATAGCAAAACTTATTGAAGGTCTTTTAATACTACCTCAAATGTGTTCTTTAAATTTTAAAGGAATTACCAGGAGGGGACTCATATCATCAGGTTTTAATCCTCAACATTAATCTTAAATTTTTGTTGTAATTATCAGTAACTTTGTTTCCGTTTTCATTTCATCGACTGTCTTTATTCATTGTTTGGTTATTTTTCCTTGTTCTCTCATATTATATTTGCATTTTGACCCTTTATGAAGAGAGAAACAGCAGAGAGAGATTCAGTTCTTCAGTCAACAACATCACATCACCACAAACTGAGACGTCCACCTTAAATATAGAACGACGTCCTCTCACTGAACAGACGACTGACAGCAGAGTTCAACTGATGGAGACTGAAAACACACAGAATCAGAATCATTGTGACTTTATTACATCAAAAGGAGGAAACAAAGGTACATTTACAGTATTTAAGGTCATTTTATATATTTATTACAAATATTTAATATAATAACAAATCTTTGATTTTATTGTTTTGAAGCTTGATCTGGACAACAATGTGAAATAAAGTTTTTGGATCTGAACAATGGAACATGTAGTTATTAACAAACACACACACACACACACACACACACACGTGTATGCCAACAGGGTACTACATCGCTCCATTATCTAAGAGGGGAACTCTGTTTCTGGTCATTTTGAAGAAACAAAAATAGAATAGAACAGGGTCTTTTACCAGAATGATACTTTTTATGTGATCTTTAAATTTAAATTTAAAGAGGGGAACCTTCAGTGAGGTTTCACCTATCAAAGAGGGGACTTAAAGACACACAAAAAAACACACACACACACACACACACACACACACACAGTCGCATTGAGGTCAGAAACTAAAAGTCATTTTACTCACGAAAAGGTCGGCAATAGAAACACAAAGCAAACTGTAAAACTAAAAAGAACAAGAACATGATGAATGAACATCCATATTTTCTGAATCATGAGACAGCGGGAGGAGCAGGTAAAGATTAACAGGTTCAATTCTGTGATTTATAACTCCAAAAGGTCACTGATATAATTTTTCTGTCAAAAAAAAAACTAATATATTTTCAAAATAAAACATTTACAGAGCTCGTAGAACAGTGCAGAATGAAAGTCTCTCATTACCTTGAAAACATTTTTATGATTTTAACTGAATGATTTTAAGAAAACATTATGGCTACAATTATCCTCTTCATCTCTTGAACCGGAACAGTTTTCAACCAGCTCTGTCTCACAACCATGTTTGTAATTTATGCAAATGAACGATGGTAAACTCTCCATTTTGCCCAAAACCAGGACCCCACACTTTTTTTTGTTACCACACTCAGATTGTACCAGTGAACACCACAATCCTTTTATTGTTTTCTCTGCTCATGTAGCATCAATTTAAAACTAATTTTGTCTTTCTACTGCAGAGAGAGAGTTTTATTTAAGGGCCGTCTTTCCAGAGCTTAAATACTTCTTTACCTCTGTTTCACTGTCACACACACCTTCAGGGGTAATATCTTCAGTTTGTGTGAAGGTGTGTAGGTGTGTGTTAGTATCAGGATCAGAGAACGACAGCTTTCCTCTGTTACAGTCCAGATTCACTCTGATCCTCTGGAGCTTCTTCTGCACTACAAGATCAGTGGATGGAGCTGGTGGTGACCGCACTGAGTATTTACCTTTGTATAACGTTATTCTCCATAATCCAGACTTAATGAATCCCTTCCTCTTGACAGACTCTGCTAACACACCCAGTTCCCAGCCTGTACTGTCTCCAACCTCGATGTCCCAGCTGTGAGTCCCTGAGTTAAAGCCCTCAGAGCCCAGGACAGACCAGTAACAATGAAACCTCTCTGGATTATCAGGAAGCTTCTGTCTCTCTCCTCGTCTTACACTGCTCAGATCTTCAGACAGGATGAGTTCTGGACCAGCAGTGTTTGGGTCCAGAACCACAGGAGTGTAGGAGACAGTGTGGATGCTGTTCATCATTCAAGGTCTTTTACCAGAATATTACCTCAAATGTGATTTTTTTTATTTTTTTTTTAAAATTGCCAAGAGGGGACTTGCATCCTTCAGTGAAATTTAACTATCAAAGAGGGGACTTAAATACACACACACTTTTTGTCTCTGATTTTTTTTTTATCTTAATAATAAATCTCATTTTCATTACTCCATTTATTCATCATTTAACAAGATGTGCAGGGAAGTTTGGAACTTTTTTTGACTGGAAACACAGTTTGAATAAAAAAATTCATTAAAATTGTCCATCAGTCATTTTACATGTTCACATGCAGTGTGGAGGAAACATCAAGCCTTCAGTCAGTCAGAATTGATTTGTTTATTTGTGCCCATCTTTTGTTTGGTTCTAAACACACACACACACGTCTATATGCCAACAGGGCACTACATCTTTCTACAATAGAACTGAAAGTAGAACAGAAAAACTTATTTTAAGGTCTTTCACTATAATGTTACCTCAAATGTGTTCTTTAGATTTTTTGAAAGGACTTGCCAAGAGGGCACATCCACACGCGTCACATTTAGATCAGAAAAAAATTCAATTACTCATGAAAAGGTCACCAATAGAAAACACAAAGCAAATTGTCAAATACAAAAAATAAAAAACAGTGACAGAAAAATAAACGTACATGTTTTCTGAATGATGAGACAACAGGAGGAGCAGGTGAAGATTTACTCCAAAAAAGGTCACTGATATCATTTTTCTGTCGGAAAAAAAATTTTTCAATCTAAAACATCGGCAGAGCTTGTAGAATGGTGTAGAATAAAAGTCTCTATTTACTTTAAAAACACTATGATTGTAACTGAATAATTTTAAAATGATGATCAATATCACCTTTAAGAAAACATCATGGATACAGTTATCCTGTTTACCTCTTGAACGGGAACTTTGTCAGTTTTTAACCAGCTCTGTGTCACAACCATGATGGTAATTTATGCAAATGAACAACAGTAAACTCTCCATTTTGCCCAAAACCAGGACCCCACACTTTTTTTGCCATCAAACTCAGATTGTAGAATTGAACAGCACAGTCCTTTTACTCCGTTTTCTCTGCTCATGTAGCATCATTTTTAAACAAATTGTGTATATCTACATGGCTCCATTTTATTTAAGGGCAGTCTTTCCAGAGATTCTTTATCTGCTCTGTTCCACTCTCACACACACCTTCAGAGGTGATATCTTCAGTTTATCCACAGTGGCAATGTATGGAAACATCCTCTCAGTGAAAGTGTGTGTGAAGGTGTGTAGGTGTGTGTTAGTATCAGGATCAGAGAACGACAACTTTCCTCTGTTCCAGTTCAGATTCACTCTGATCCTCTGGAGCTTCTTCTGCACTACGAGAACAGTGTCAGGAGCTGATCCTGACCGCACTGAGTATTTACCTTGGTAAAACTTTATTCTCCATGATCCAAACAGTATGCGTCCCTTCCTCTTGACAGACTCTTCCATCACACCCAGTAACCAGTCTGTACTTTCTCCAACCTCGACGTCCCAGCTGTGAGTCCCTGAGTTAAAGCCCTCAGAGCCCAGAACAAACGTGACAACACCAAACCTCTCTGGATTATCAGGAAGCTTCTGTCTCTCTCCTCCTCTCACACTGCTCAGATCTTCAGACAGGATGAGTTCTAGACCAGCAGTGTTTGGGTCCAGAACCACAGGAGTGTAGGAGACCATGTCCTTCATCTTGTTCCAGATGTTGAAGCTCAGGTTGCCCAGGTGTTTGGCCTGGTCTATCAGAGCTCCTGAGGGCAGCTGTGGATCCTCCAGCAGGGGGCGCTGCTGGACTCTTTCCACTGCAGCCTTGTAGTTGTGCAGGAATGAGACGTCTTCAGCTCTCAGCTCCTCCTCTGTGGCTCTGACTGTTTGTGAAAGAGCTGCTATCTCTCTGCTCAGAGCCTCCATCTTCTCCTTCATCATCTGACTCTTCTGCTCCTCTTCCTCCCTCAGTGCAGCCATCCTGGCCTCCTCTTCCTCTTCTAGAAACTGGTGCAGCTTTCTAAACTGCTTCTTGATCTGCTTCTCTGTGTGTCGGGCCTGGACCTTCATGTGTTCTGCTGTCTGATCAAACTCCACTTTAACTTCTTCAAAAACCTTTAACTTCATCTTTAAAGGCTCCAGAGTTTCCTGAAGTTTCTTCTTACGTTGTCGTGCAGCTTCATCGATGGGTCTGACTGTGTGGTTGGTGTGTTGTTCTGAGTCTCTGCAGATGTGACACACCGGCTGCTGATGGTTCAGACAGAAGAGTTTGAGTTTCTCAGAGTGCCGACTGCAGAGATCCTCTGAAGCTCTTTGATGTCTCTCCTGTAAGAAGGTCTCACACAGGTTCTTTAACACCAGGTTTGGAAGTGGAGGATCCATTGAATATCTTCTCTTACAAACTGGACATTCACGTCTTTTTCTCTCTGCCCACCAGCTCTGCAGACAGTCTTTACAGAAGCTGTGGCTACATGACAGAACGACAGGCTCTCTGAAGACATCACGACACACCGGACAGCAGAGATCCTCCTCTAACCTGGAAGCCATTTTGTCTCTGAGTGACGCTGTGAACACAGCAGACAGTACAGTCAGTCACAGCTCCACTTCCTCCTTCACTTCACTGAAGTTTACTTTGAGTTCTGGTCGGACTCACCTTCAGTGTGTGGAGCGTTTGCAGTGTTGTAGTTTCCTCCTCCTCTCTCCTGTAGATGAACTCACTCACAGGACGTTGTTAGTTCAGTCTGAAGGTGGATCTGATCGCCCGTGTGTCTTGGTACTAAAGAACAAACTGTTTCCTGGTTTGTCTCCTGTGAGTCAGGTGAGCAAGGGGAGTGTTTCAGTCCAAAGTACTGAATTATTGCTGGTAATGTACCTTATAGTGTAGCTGGCTGCTGCCTGGGTACAGTACTTGAGTCTGATCCGTCGGAACCAAGTGATCTGGATTGGAATGGAAGAGAGCCGTTGTTCACTGAACAGCGAAATAATTTAGACATTTGTTTAACATCTGCTAACTTTTGGAGGGGCTATAGTCCAACACCAACACCACCTTGACTAGTGCTGTTAATCACACTATTATCTTTACATTTGAGGTTCATAAGAGAGAGGCACTTAAACAAGAAGGGGACTTCAGTCAGAGGTTTAATTCAGGACACGGAGGACACAGAGCAGTTTTTCTTTCGTCTGGTCTGGTGTCCACCCACAGTTTTGCAGCGAAAAACGTTTGTAAAACTGTTGACAGGACACAAAGAACTGCAAACAAAAGTTGATAATGATTCGATGACTTTATGATCAATGGAGGTTTTATATGGGAAAAACTTTCCGAAAGCCGAGAAAAACTATTTCAAAAGTTGTGACGTCATCACAATGTATAGTTGTAGAACGTTTTTGGTGATTGTGCTATGCAAATGATTCTAACTGGTTTGAGTGGACGCCATCTTTCCATCTGGTATCTAGTTCTTCCATATAAATCTATTTAATCAGATCGACTGAAGACAAGTGCAGTGTACACTTTGGCTGAGGGTAACGCCTGGATGAACTCTTTCAAGTGCCCAATTATCAGCATCAACAAGGTCCAAGACAGCAGGCTGGTGAAGCCCTGACAGCTCAGAGAGAGAAGAGACGGAGTTTCATCATCTGAATGTCGCACATAAAACTGGTTCAAACCAGCTCCAGAGGAACAGGACAGAAAAAATCTGACAAATTCATAAATCCATGCTGTCCTCGAGGGTTAACATAAAAGAGGTGTCACTGAGGATTACAGGAGGAAGGTTCCAGTGTTTTGTGTCCTCACTGCAGACGAGTCAGAACCCAGCTGATGGGTTTTCCACGCTCTGCGAAGCTCTGTTAACAAGAAATGACAGGATGGTTCACAGTGAAATAATCTTCTCCTTCATAAAATGATTCAAACTGTGTTTGCAGAGCAAAATGTCAACACGCAGAAAGAAGAGATGTTTGCAAAGCGTCAGGTTGGTGAAACTTAGCCGGGATTTGCATGTTACAAACACCAACAGGCCCCAGGATGATGAAATAACTGTCTTATATTTAAATGCTACAAGACACAAATGCTTCACAACATCATTTAGCGGAGCCTTTGTTCAGCCTAATTACACTCTGTGTTCTATGGCATTTTAATGGGGCTTGATTTCAGGCAGGTGGGAACAAAAACAGGCTTTTCATTGATGATTTTGTTGTCTGAAAGGAGCTCTCATCACTTGGAGCTTGGTACATAATTAAGAAAATTGAAGCTCCATCAGACGCTGGTGTCCAAAACACAATGCACACTTTTTCATCTCTCAGGTCAATGTCTCCTTCATATCTGGACAAGCGGCAGGTTCGACTTACACTTTGTTTATTCAATAATGTTTCAGCCATCTTTGAGATTGAGGGCTATTTGATGTGTTTGGTTAATGTCACATATATTCAGGCCAACAGTAACTCTGGTCTGAACTCTGATACAGGACAAGCGGACACACAGTGAATGTGCTTTCCCTGAATGGGGCTTTTTCTATCTGGTGTGTTCAGTAAGGATAGACAAAAGAAACCTGAGGACACCAGATTACTGTGAAGTGAGGAAAACTCTGGTACTGATGTCGACAACATGGCTGAACGTTGACTTTGTTAATATTCACTGAACGAGGCTGCAGAGCGTTCAAAACTTCCTTCAATCAGAGAAACGTGAACAGGGTCCAAACAGAGCAGAGCGTCAGGCTGATAAAACCTCAGACGTTAACTCTGCAGCAAGTGAAGACAGGATTCAGAGTGACTCTCGTCTGCTGTTCTCTGCTCTCTTAAGCCCTCAGAAAAGGGTGTCATCTTGCCTTGATTGGCTGTGAGGAGAACGCCCCCACCTGCTCTCAATTATTACTCAGGAGTCAGTCTGCACACCTGAACAGGTGATCTGAATCTCCTCCATTCAGTCTGGAGGGATTCTGACTCTCAGATCAAGTATTAAGAAATTTCCCCCCAAAAAATACATAAAACCTGAAAATTATTGACTTGATGTGACCTCGTGAAATCCCACAGCTGTACTCCAGATACGTTATGAGCTGTGAAGTTTATAAAGTAAATGTCTTCACATTGTTGATTGTCATGCTTGTGTCTTCTCAGCCTAACAATGGTCTTATTTTATACTGGACTGGGTTAAAATGTTGCCTGAAGATCCAAAAAAACCAGAAGATCATTTGCAACATTTATTCAATTCATTGAGGCAGAATGAGTGAAAACACCTGTGCAGGTAGAAACGGGTCTGATCAGTTGGATTTTAAAACTCAATACACACAGATGAACAAGCTAAAGAAAGATGAGACACAACATGTTTGTGATGCATTGAGCTCAGAAATTGTTCAACTTCCAAAACACAAAGGTTTTATTTTCTCAGGATGAGCGGTGACACAGGTGCTGAATGAGAGACTGATGTATGCTGCATTTCAATCAATGCAATCAATCCCTTTGGGAAAAATTACCATGGAACACAAACTCGAGGCAGCTTCATCTGTCTGTATGGGATATTTAAAAATGTTAAAACATAAATAAAATGAGTGACCTCATGTGCCGTTTTTCCTCCTCCATTTCTTTTATAATGCACAGACGCTGCACTGCTAAGACAAACATTATCAGATATAAAACAAACAGTGAAGGACATCTTTCAGTTCATGTGTTCATCAGCGCTTCTCAGACCAATGTGTCACCGCTTTAGCAAACTGCTCGCAGTGGACCCGCCCATCGGCTCCAACACCCGCCTCCTTCAGCAGTTCGTCCACTGAAAACAGAGGAACATGGCTGTCAATCAATGTTCATTAAATGAATCTGTGGAATTTTTCTCCTTATAGGGACCTTAAACACATTAAATTGTCCTGTGGCGTGCATGGTGCCTGTCCCACGTGGAAAGGCGGATAATGACCCATTTTTATGTTTTCTTGTTAGTCAGTGACTTCGAGTGGACGTAATGAATTCATTTAAAATCAGAATTCAGGAGTTGGAGTGTAAATGGATAAAAACATGGAGGAGGTTGGGGTAGTGGTCGGGTTGTTGTGTAGTCAGTTTTAATGACTACACAATTTAAGTTAGTTAATTGACAAAAAAGAGACAAAACACACTGTCAACTAATTTAAAAAGATAGATTTGATTGCTAGCTCTATTTTTCTTAAATTCTGTTCAATTTCTTGATAATCTTTGATGTGAATTTGTTTGGCCACGATAACCGTATAGCGCAAGTCTACTATCAGATTATCATAAGATAATGGTGCCCCATCGGAGGTACACATATAATGGTGCCCCGTGTGAGGCAGTGTACTGTTGGCAATCAATCATAAATGTGCAATATTGATTTCAGCACAATTTAGACAGTGCTAAAATTTGAGATTCACATCTTGAACCCTTTAGCCAAAAGTTGTACATCCAACCTCACTAATCTACTGTTATTATTTATTTTATTATTATTTCATTTTATTTGTATAGCGCTTTTCAATGACCCAAAGTCGCTCATTCACACACAGTCATACTGGTGGAGGTAAACTACGATAGTAGGCACATCTGCCCTGGGGCAGACTGACGGAAGCGTGGCTGCCATTCAGCGCCTACGGCCCCTCCGACAACCACCTCAAACATACAGCAGTCATACACATTCACACGAGGCAATGCGGGTGAAGTGTCTTGCCCAAGGACAAAACGACCATGATGCAGTTGGCCGAGTGGGGATCGACCCGCCGACCCTCCGAACATAGGCCGACCCGCTCTACCACCTGAGCCACAGTCGCCCCAAAGGTGTAGATGGTTATACTACAGGTGTAGATGGTTATTTGTACTTACAAACAATTGCAGTGTGATGAGAATTGATTTATAATCCATATATCATTTATAACCCATTTGATTTACCACAATCTTTTAGGTTCTTAACTGCCACTTTGAGCCATTTGCTATTGCTGCTATCAATTCAAGTTGAAAGTGCTCTGTAGAAATTATGAGAATTTGAGTTCAGCATTTGAATATCCCGTATTCAATGTATTGTAGTCAAGCTGTCATAATTTGATGACAATTTAAGTGTTCCTCATGTTATTCACAGCATGCCACCAGCCCTGTGATACATAGAAATGTATATTTAGCTGTTACTGCCTCACATTTTAGCCTGAGTAAGAAGTAGAACCAGAGATAGAGCCACAACTTGCTACCAGCCCAGTGAAACAAAGGTTTTGTTACTACAACATGTTCAGTCCAAGTCAACTTTAAGAGACAATCAGATGGCTAATAATAAAGACATGCACTATTTAGATGGCCTGCACTCAGCAGAGTTAGATCTTTGTTCACACAAGAAGGAGTTGTTAAGGCTTAGGTCAGGACGTCTCTCCCCACCACAGTCGTTCAGCCAATGTGATTCTGGTGACTCTGATTCACACTCCTCCCTTGATGAAAGGTTAATTCCCTCTCAGAAAATGTGAACAATTCTCAACTGACCCTGAGTCCTTGGGAATTAAGTCAACTCCTCAACCTCCACTGAGACTAAGAGATAACAGTAAAATGACTTCCCATCTTCCTGAAACAGACAGTGAGGTCACAGGTAGTTTATCCCCGAGAAGATATATTCCCCACTGCTCCCAGTCTCTGATGCATGACATCGTCAGAGCCCCTCCCACTGAAAGGAGGACCAGATCGGTCCAGGAGTGCTCCACCTCCTCTTTGCACCTCCATCAGAGTGATAACAGCTGTCCTGCCTCTCAGCTAGACAGAACTGCAGCATGTGATGTCAATGTCCATAGAAATGCTAGCTTAGAGTGCCCCCGCCTTTAAGAGCTTAAGTTTATAGCTAGGGACATTGAACATTTTGAGCTAGACAACTGTGATCACCATGTTGAGGATTACCTTAGTTAACTTGACCACAGTCTAACTGACTTGCCCCATACAGCCCAGAGGGAGAAAGTTAAACTTGAGTGTGGGAAAACCAGCTCTAAAGCTGTATGCAAGTTCATCACACAATCACAACCTCCCAGTGAATTTAACCTAAACCTCCCTTTTAATGTTTTAATGTTTAATGTTGCATAAACACTCCTTAATTGTGCCTCCTGAAATGCAGTGCCCAACAATAATAAACAAGCTCACTGCAAATATTTTTACCTAACAGGCAGATTTCTCAATTGTAAATATGTTTGTGTTGAGCAGTTTTGCAACTGTCTCTCTCATTTGATGAGACTGAAACGAAAACTTAATCTCATTAAATGAGTCTTTCATCTTCGCTTCTCTTAAATTATCCACAATAATTGAAAATCCCCACCAGACTCTGATTCTCTTAAATTTTGTGGAGGACACGTAACAGGATTAAAATTGAAGGGACAGAAATGAGCAGAATAAAAGAAAAGAGATAAAAACATCTGGAAACAACAGAACAAAGAAAACATCAACAGAAAACACCAGAGGATTAAAAACTGACGGGAGCCCAGAGGATTAAATATTACAAAATATATGACATTAATCTGAATTAAGTTCCGGATTTTAAAGAACAAATGTGGTTGTTGTCTCACCCTCTCGATCCGTCAGCTTCTCTCCCAGCCCGGTGAGTTTGGCTCTCAGCTCGGAGGCGAGGATGAAGCCTTTCTGCTCCTTGTCAGCCATCCTCATGGCCTCCAGGATCTCCTCCTCTGGCGCTTCCTGCTGGAGCTGCCGGTGCATGATGCTCAGGAGGGTAGAGAAGTCCAGTTCTCCAGCCCAATCTGCAGGAAAATATGATTTTTTACTTGAACTGGCATCTCTGATATCACCAGAAGAAAAGATAAGATGACTGATCTCTGCAGGAGGAAGAGTCAGAAGATTCATGGACGGAGAAAGTAATATCACACAGTGAATATGAGTTGTTCAAACGGTGAAGCAGTAGAACAGAATGTAAAGAGCTGTGCTGTCAGATAGGATGTTCAAATATGTTGAATAAACAGTCTGAGTGGAAACTGAGCTGGTAATTAGAGTTAATAAAGAGTTTCCCTTCAGATTTACTAAATATGTTTCAGACAAAGACGACACAAGGTCAAACATCTGAGGCTTCATGTATACAGACAGAAATATTAAAACTATAATAACATGTAGATGTTCCTGCTCCTGCCAAGAGAGAACTTCAAAACCATCTCAGTCAATTCACGACATATTTAGATTTCTCTCAACCGGCTTCTCATTGAGTTCAGTTCAAGCCCCAAAGACTCACCAGAGCAAATGTGAATTAATCCGCTGGTGAAAATAGTCCCCAACAAATTCCCTCCCGTTTCTTCTATTTTTAAAAGAAACTCGTGGCTAGCAGCTGTTTGAGGGAGATACTGAATCAATAACAAACATGGGTGAGGGACAAATAGACTTCATGTTTTCACACAAAGACAGAATTGAGTTCATGTAGAACATCAGCTGAATTAACAAGAAGGTCCAAATAATGCAGAATGAGTCAGAGACAGAGTTTCACAGAGTTTATAAAGTGTCTCCAACTCAACAACTCACTAAACTGACACATTTGTTAAGGGAGTCTGGGGACTTTCTCCACGGGGACAAAGAAGTAGCCTATATTGTTACTGTTTAGTGTCTTTGTAACATGTGACATGTTTAGATCAATAACATGTTTCTTCTTTCATAAATGGAGTGTAAATGGTGACATCAGTGTAAACAGTGTGTTCAAACAGCTGATCAATGTTGGCAGGTAAGACTTTAGCACTTTAGACACAGAAGCAGACAGGCTGGTACAGACATGCTGCCACAAACTGACACTTTTTACAAGGAGACAAACAACTTCAGCTGAAAGATTTAATGCTGAATTTACATCAAGGACACAATGATTTAGAATCTGCCAGAGACAAAGTGTCACAAAGTTTGTTAAGTTTCTCCTGAATTGCAAGTAAGTATTTTAAGTAATAACTCTTAAAATAACTACATTTGTTAATGGAGCCTCGTGATGGCAGATGTTGATACCAGGTCTGAACAGAACCTTAGAAACTCCACATGTCATCAGCACCACAACCTGCAGCCTTCTGTTGTTGTATCAGACGTCATTAGTTCAGCTGAACAGAACCACAGCTGGCCGTTTGGCACAGGTCGCCTCTCTGCTGCCATTAATTCTGACTGAAGCTCCTGTTTAATGTTCCTGTGAAACTGGGATGAGGATGAATGACGACAAAGTGTTCAGAGACACAATGATGGTTTCTGATTAATGGCAATTATTTCACACATATTTCTTTCACAGTGTCAGACGTAAATCTCACCCTGTAAAGTTATGAGCAACAGCAGTTCAGTTCAGTTCAGGCATTTGGAAATAAAAATTCAACCGAGTTGCCAGAATAAAATGTTATTCAGATCTGAATGTCGCTTACAAATCAAATCAACATTTTACAGAAATTGTCCTATCATGTCCACTTTACATGTATATGAGCTAATTCTAATGTCACAGCTGTAACCCAGTGTCCGTGTACAAGTGGATGTTTTTAATTAGACGTCAGGGTCCGTTTTCTATTCTTAATTGTGGCAACAGACGCAGGTCATTTAAGGCAAATCATAGTGTTTTCCTGACCAAGTGGTTTTTATGCTAAAGCCTAACCAGAGCATAAACCCAAAGGTTTAACGTAGGAGAAGATGTGTCTTTGAAAATATCTGGTTGTTTGATTAAAATTCAAAGGTCATTTATGATTTTGATGACGTGACAGCAGGACACAAAAACCACTTGGTTAACTTAAGGGACACTTGGATCTGAAAAAATAGGACTACAGACAGATGGGGTGAGACAGACAGACAGACAGACAGACAGACAGGTACCTATGTTATGGCTCAGCAGGTGTCGTTGGACCTCAGAGGGGGTGGGGTTTGACCCGAGGCATCGCATCACTGTGATCAGCTCCTTGGCTTCAATCTTCCCTTTACGCTGGCGGTCGTACAGAGAGAAACACTCCTTAAACTCTGCAACACACACACACACACACACACACACACACACACACACACACACACATACAGGTGAATACAGACAACAGGACACTAAGGTTCTCCACTCTCTCAGAGGTGACCTTCTTTTTCAGGTCAAAAAAACAAAAATAGAATAGAAAAGCTTCTTTTAAGGACTTGTGCCAGAATATTGCTTCAAATTTTCTTAAAGAATTTGCCAAGAGGGGACTAAAATCCTTCAGTGATGTCTACCACACACACACACTGTGATCATGTGCACATCCAGTGTGCATTGATATGAGACGTTAGATGAAAAAGTCGTGAAGGTTCAGAGAGGATTAAATACTATATTCTTAATACTTTAATACGCACAGCTCGGTGTTTGCCCTCAGGGTGAAATGAAGCATCACATTTATGTGTTATTAACAAAAGTAGTTTTAGAGTTTCCACATAATCCTTCATGAATCTGAAATGAAAGTCAATCATGAGAGCTGAGCAGATGTTGCTGCAGGAACACGAGAGAAAAAGTAAGAGAGAGAATACACTGTAAAAAATCATAATAATATCAAGTGGAATCCACGTATCTTATTCGGATAAACTCGATTTAAATATGCAAGTTTTAGGTGTTATGAGTTGATTCAACTTAAAGTGTATAGTTTATTTATTTTCAGACCACTTCCAAAATACCAAAATAACATCAGTCACAAAGTCTTTTGACTTTGAATGATGAGTTGATGAATGTTCAGAGTTCAATCAACTCATAGAAATGAGTTTCTAAAAAACATGATCAGCATAACGGCAGATGTCCCAGCATGCATTGTTTGAGAGGTAAATCTCTAAAGACTTTTTTACAGTTTGGAGAAAACATCCGTTATGGAAACTTTCTGCTTTCTATTCATTTTGAGGGAAGTCATGGCTCTTTTTTTAACTAACATGCTAACCATAATCAGGGTTGAGTTCAGTCTTTATTAAGCTTTTACACTTTCATTATCTCATCTTAAGTTGGTCAACATAATGTCTCTGTGTAAATGTTGTAACAAAGAAACACCAACAAGAGATGTTGCAATTAAATCTGACTCATATCTGAGGAAATTAAATGTAATTGTAATGATTGTTGTCATCATTGAACAATCGTTAATTCAACTTAATATCTTCAGATAACTGAGGATGTATTTTTAAGTTCAGTTAACTCTAAACTGTGTTTCATACAAAGAAAAAGAACTTAAAGAAGATTTTAAACACACTTTTCATGCAAAATTACATTAACTCAAATATTTAAGGTACAAATTGAAATTTGAAGTTGAAACCAGCCAAAGTTATTCACAGTGTAGTGTCTGTTTTAGCTCCTGGTTCTGGATTCTCCGGTCTGATTCAGCCTCAGTGTTTCCAGCAGCAGCTGTACTCGACCTGCTGAGCACAGTGGAGCATCCAGCAGCTAAACAGAGACGGATCGTTCACCTCCGGAACAGTGAGAAGATGTGTTTGATACTTGTCCCTGGACATAATCATGAATCTGTGAAATAATCACCAGATCAATCAACAATAAAAAAGATTCATTAGTTGCAGGCACGAATATGAGCAAACTGGCAGACTGCCAATCAATTAGTTAGTGAGCACAACTCATTAATGTAGCTGCAGAACTGGACAGTTTCACAGAAACAAAGACATGAAGCCCACATTAACTGGTCTTTCCTTTTCACAGAGACAACAGTCTGAATGTAGAGTCTCCTCGTTACACTAAAAGCTGCGTTCACAAGCTGAACCTTTGTGTTTAATCACATTAGCAGGTCGAGGAAGTCGGCCAACAGATCGCAGCGTGAATCAGCCTGAGCAGGAACAAGTGCTGCATTGTAATGATGCCGGCACACAGAAAACTGTGTAGTCTGATCAAATACCAACACTGCTGCGAGAAATCATCTAATAAAACACTGAAGGAGCGTCATCAGTGGCTGTTTCTACTCCAAAAACTGAGAGCAGTCATTCCTACAGCACCACGCAGCAGTCACATGTGAGAGTCTTACCATTAATCTGATCCTGTGTCAGGAACTTTGCCTGGGATGAGAAGAGACAAACAGCATGAGTGAACAGTGATGAAGCAGGAAGTAGGTTGCAGGTGAAATCTGGATGGCAGCATGAAGCTTCACAGAGGACTCAGTCATTATCTCACCATGGTGTCAGCGTGTGTGAGAGCAGGCGGCTCTCAACTCTGTTACTCAGCTCAGGAAACTGATCCCAGCCGGTGTAAGATGAGGAACGTAATAGAGGTGAAGTGGACGGAGGATCCTCGCTGGGACTCCATGTGGACGAGCAGGACACGCCCCTCCCTCTGATGTCACGCTGCTGCTTATCAGCACGACTTCTACATGAAACAAGTTGGTCCAACATGAGGTTCAACTCAGCCTGACAGATGTTATCCAGCAAAAAAATACTGGAAATAATTAAAATTAAAATAATGTTTGTTTGTTTTTTGGAGTTATAAATGCAGAGCAGTGTTCGGGTAACTTGTTACAAAGTCATCTACTCAGGTACTCGGGTTACATTTTTGCTGTGAGCAGTAGCATAACATCTTACTTTTGCAATTCAAGTAATCTGTTATTTAGTTTTTCACAAAAATAATCCTTTACTGGAAAAAACTTGTTGTCTTTCCCTTTTGTCGCCACAAAAATGTAAGCGAAGGTAAACCTACAGGTGTGTCAGTGCGGATGGGTAGCGAACTAATTCAGTGAAGCGAGACGGCAGCAAGCAGCTTAACTTTGTGGAAATATTCACATTGTTTTGGAATTTTCGGGGAGAACAACATCTCGTGTAATGTGGCATCTGGACAATATAACCGCAATGAGTCACAGAGAGGTTTCATGTGACTGGTGATAACTCTAAAGTACTCTAACTTGGTCTCTGTTGATTATAAAACCTTTTACTGTAAGCCAAAAGTATTGATTTTTATCATTTGTCTTATGTTCACTGTTCTGTTGGGCTACAGCTGGAGAAGTCGCCTCTCACTGTGAACACTGTGCTCAGTCTGACCAGAGCCGACCGGACTTTCACACTGGGAGCGCTTGTTTTCCTCCAGGGGTTGTCCTGGGGTTGAAAACCTTTCCTGTTGTAGGCAGCAATGTATTGATTTATATCTTACATTTTTACAACTTGAACATGTAACAGCTTAATATCAGGTGGTAACACATCATCAGACTCAGTAACTGGATTAATATTAACAACATATGTATTGCTTCCTTAATGCTAAAAGGGAAATAATATACATTTTTAGTTAGATAGATTAAAAAATTTAAATGATTAAAAACTAAAATGATCAACAAAATTTGAAGGACCAATTATTGACATTATGACGTCTTTGTCATAAGTTAGCACGCTAACCAGCTAGCCCCTCCAGGTCTGAAGCTCCCGTGTTAGCGGTGTACATAAGTGTAAAACTCCCCCGATGCCCCAAGCTCACAGCCTCAAACACCTAGCTTTAAAGCTAAACAAGCTAATGGAAGCAACAATTAGGAGCAGTTAGTTGTTACAGATTCAACACATGGACAATTCCGACATACTGCACCTTTTTAAAGTCATATAACTTTAACAATATTACTGTAACATGCTGCTTTTGTCGCACGCTATCAACAACACTGTTGTACTTGGACTGAAGAAGACTGTGGTTGTAATCCTGCTGCTGGCCCAACAACATTAGCAACGTCCGAGCTAACTAGTGGGTAAAATAGTGGGTCACTCCCACACCAACCCGTCACCAGTGGTACAGATGTTCTGCCAGGGGTTTCAGCCGGCACCCTGAGCTTTGTGTTGCCAAGACGACTGTGATTGGATTTAAAGAAATCAAGAAATCCAACTTCAGCTTCAATTTTCTATTTCTTTTATAAAACTGTCCATCATGAGTCCGACTTTTTTATACGCATCATTCTGAATCAGTAACATGCTGCTTTTTAAATCTGACGTCTCTCCTGATGCTTCCACATCAATTTGCATTTCCCAGAATGAATTCCCAGAGGAGTAAATGTAAACCTGTTGCCTTCAGCTGTGGATTAAAAGACAGAACAAGCAGCCAAATGAGAAAAAATGCAGATTTATTCAGTCTTGTTGGAACAGATGTTCAGAGAAGCTGATGTTCAGAGCTGTGCAGACGGCAGCGTGACAGAGTTCAGTTGTGTCCTCGCCAGATGATTAATTGTGTGTCCCTCCGTAAAAAACAAACAAACCTCATCCTCATTACTACATTCTGCTCTATTTCTGTTGCTGTGGGTGTAGAAATCTGGCTGTGCGCTTCCTCTAAGGTGGATTGATGACGTGTTGAGCACGATGACGTGTAGCTGCTGCACGGCTGAATGGGATAAACCTTAATGTTCCACATGCACGATGTTTTTGCCTCCAAATTGTGTGACAGAGCTGTGATTCGCCACACGCCTCCTCAAAGCTGCAAAATCATTTACCATTAAGAGATCCGCAAGAAAACCTTCGCTCCTGAGCTGCTGAGAGGAAACACAGCTGAACGTCACACATTCAGGAAACATTCACTTTATTTCTGTAAACAACTATACGTTCAAATTTGTAAATTTAATACATACAGCATTTCTACATGATGAGCCGTATTTCATGTCAGGAAGTGGAGGTGATGATGATGTCACAACATCGCGTCAGGACAATATTCAGCCATATTTGTGGCATCATAACACGATAACACGATCTTTTCCTCTTCCAACCAGGTGGTTTCTGTGTCTAAACCTAACCAGACCATAGCACAGTGCCGTCTTAACATAAAATCTTACAACATATCAGTGATTTTCAGAAACATACGTAGGGGGTTTCTTTATTAGTGCAACGTGAAAAAAAACCAACAACAAACAGGGCAGAAATTAGACAAAAGATTCACAAAATACACAGACAATAACACAAAAACAATGAGACATACAGAGGATGCGTCAGGAGCGACAGGTGATGAATAAAGTAAAGGAAGAAAACATGACGTCAATAAAATATATGTGCACATACGTGAATATATATCATAATAATAATAATAATAGGAAGAAGAAGAAGAAGAAGAAGAAAAAGAAGAAGAAGAGGAAGAATATCAGCATCTCTCCCCCTTCATGTCGTCGCCTCAGGCTGGAGTCGGTCCATCGTCAGCCTGTTATTATATTGTTATTGTTCTCTTCTCTCCAGTTGTTCTGGATCCTTCCTCTCACCCACGACTGAAGAGGGTTTCTGTCTTTATCTGGTGGTTTGACAGGAGAAGCAGACGTGTGGGAAACAAATACAGCGAACAGCGTCTCTGCTGTTGAACCGAGCCGTAGAGCTGTAGGATTAAATGATGTCTCTGGAACAAGGCAAATCTTTTTCAGATAAGACAAGATGAAAAACAACAGTTAAACCCAGTGGGGGCTCACCGGGTCGGGGTCACACACTGGGCCCAGTTTAGATGAGAATAATGGAAAATCCATATAAAGTAAATACATGAGGAGCAGCTCCAACAGCAGGTCAGCTCGGTCTCCACAGTATCCGTTGTGAATAGAGACTGAGACAACATTTGAACATCACTAGCAGAGCAGTGGAGGTCCGTTCACACCCGTCTGGCTGCAGAGCAGAGCCTGTGGTTCTGCCTTCATCTGGTCCGATTACAGACACATTGATTCTGTTGGAGGAGGCTGTGTTTGCAGCAGCAGGTGTGTTACGTGTGGTTGTTCTGCTGCAGGTACAGTGTGTATACGCAGCGAGGCTGTGGGACGTAGATCAGCCCGGAATGCTTCTTCCTCAGGACGCCATCGCTCCACAGCCAGGCCACCCAGACCGCCACCAGGACCAGAGCTGCAGAGAAACTACCAACAGACAGCTCGGACTCATGTGGATCAACAGAGCGTCACATCACGATGAAGCATTCTGAGATTCAGATTCTCGTCAGCCAGTGTTCACACCTACCTGTAGAGCGTGAGGAGGCCGTTGCCGTCGGGAACCATGCCCCGCCTCCTCTTGTGCATCACTGTGGCCATCATGGCGAAGAAGGTGAAGATGAAGAGGATGAAGGTCTGTCCCTCAGTGATCAGGTACCTGATGGGAGACACGGGGACAGTGGCGGTTCTAGACCAGTTTTAATAGGGGGGCCAGGTTGGGGCCGGCTTTTTTGTTAGGGGGCACATACAACCCAGAAAAAAGGATAAATCCCTCATTCAGACAAAACAGTGTTTACAATTTCAACAATTTTGATTGGGTAGTAAACTGCTGAGACACTTTATTTCTGCCTTTCCCTTCAGAACAAAATCATTGCAAGAAATCTGTCATTGTATTATTAATGCAGACTCCCTGTCAGGGGGCCACAGGGGGGTCCAGACTCAGAGTTACGGGGCACTGGCCCCTGTTGGCTCCCCCTAGAACCGCCCCTGCACAGGGAGGGTCAGTGGGTCTGTGAGCAGAGAGTCACGGGTTCAAGCCCAACCGACACTGATGTTGCAGGACTACAGGAGGTGGAGGTGATGGAGGAAGTGGAGGTGATGGAGGAGGTGGAGGTGATGGAGGTGATGGAGGTGATGGAGGAGGTGGAGGTGATGGAGGTGATGGAGGAGGTGGAGGTGATGGAGGAGGTGGAGGTGATGGAGGAGGTGGAGGTGATGGAGGTGATGGAGGTGATGGAGGAGGTGGAGGTGATGGAGGAGGTGGAGGTGATGGAGGTGATGGAGGAGGTGGAGGTGATGGAGGTGATGGAGGAGGTGGAGGTGATGGAGGTGATGGAGGTGATGGAGGTGATGGAGGAGGTGGAGGTGATGGAGGAGGTGGAGGTGATGGAGGTGATGGAGGAGGTGGAGGTGATGGAGGTGGATGGAGGTGATGGAGGTGATGGAGGAGGTGGAGGTGATGGAGGTGATGGAGGTGATGGAGGAGGGGAGGTGGAGGTGATGGAGGTGATGGAGGTGATGGAGGTGATGGAGGAGGTGGAGGTGATGGAGGAGGTGGAGGAGATGGAGGTGATGGAGGTGATGGAGGTGATGTAGGAGGTGGAGGTGATGGAGGTGATGGAGGAGGTGGAGGTGATGGAGGTGATGGAGGTGATGGAGGTGATGGAGGAGGTGGAGGTGATGGAGGTGATGGAGGTGATGGAGGAGGTGGAGGTGATGGAGGAGGTGGAGGTGATGGAGGTGATGGAGGTGATGGAGGTGATGGAGGTGATGGAGGAGGTGGAGGTGATGGAGGAGGTGGAGGTGATGGAGGTGATGGAGGAGGTGGAGGTGCTGTGGCAGCCGGGCCGAGCCAGTCAGCGACATTCAAGAGTGCATTTCAACACTTGTTTGTTTCGTTCATTTTGACAAGACAACTGGATATTTTTGAGGAGACTTTAGGACATTTCTTGTCTTGTGAGTGACGATTACAGCCCGTCTGTTACAAGTCATCTGGATATCTTTTTGAATAGACAACACAACATGTGGTCGTGTTTGACGCAACAAAACCAGACGTTTTAACAAGATATCAGACATTTACCAGTTTGTCACAAGAAATTCTGATGGACATGGAAACATTTCCCTGACGTGTTTTTAGCTCCAAATCAGACCATTTTTATTAGACGCCGACACATTTCACTGCAAGAAATTTGGATATTTTTGACGAGCCATCAGGACTTTTTCCAGTCGTGTTTGTGGCGACAAAACTGGAGATTTAGTTTGTGTGAAACGTGTCTTGTTGTTTTTTGTAAAATGTTTCACATCATGAGCCTCAATTAACGCAGTTTTTCAGCAGCTGGTGCTCAAATCTTTGATATTGAATCTGAAAACACCAAATTCTGGTCAAATTTGGACTAAATTTGTGTGGAATCTTGAATTAAAGTTTAATTCCATTTGTTGAAGAACACATAAAGATCTATTATAACTCTCAGGAAAGATGTTACTATCAACAGTCTCTAAACGAGGCTTAACATTCACCGCGTGAACGAGCTGAATATTCACATTAAACTGCCCGGACAAAAAATTAAGTGTTAGAAACACAAATGAAAAGTAAAACGTCTTCAAAATGAAGTTTTATTTTCCAAACTACAGTCAGCAGGAATGTGGAGGATTCATTAGTTGTGATTAAAGTGCTGACTTTAATTCTGCTTTCATCCTGAAGTGCTGTCCTCCACGAGTAGAGTAATTAGTCAGCAACACCTGAGAACTACCTGATCAATAATTACTGACACCTGGACACACACACAAACACACACACACACACACACACACACAGCCTCAGGTGCAGGTGTAGTGTTCGTCAGACGTCACTCTAACAAACAGAATCAAGAGGTCACAGCTGATCCTCTGAGAGTCACTTTATATACCGATGTTAAAGTAAAGCATGTTTCTGACTCTGCGTTTGTGTCTCGCTCCACCACTTTACTCCAGACTCCAACATGTCAACACTACCAGACGGACTGTGAAGACATTTGGTTCAAACGTTTGGCACCCAGAGGATGAATCCTGCTGACTTTGACAAATATCTGTCTGCTCATCTCGTCCCAGTCGGATAAAGTTTAGCAATCCACAAAACATTTTTGGAGCTTCACAGGAAATAAAGCCGTCTCGGATCCTTGGAGATAATCTTTAAAGTAGTTTCTGTTTGGTTTGTCTTTGCCAGCCGACCCCTGAGCTCTTCAGATTGTGTTAAATGTCGATGAAGAAGGAATCTAATCTCTGTCTGCTGCCGTCCCGCTGGACGTCTGTCTGCATGGCTCAGAATCTAAAGTGAGTGGAGTCAAGTCAAGTGAACAATGCAGGTCGAGCTTTTCCTCCTCAGACGGTTCAGTGAAATCTCCTAACACACACTGAATGTAGATTTATGCACCTGCAGCCACAGATGGATCAGTTAATCGCCACTCCAGAGAACGTGGTTGTCCTCGGTGACTCCGTCTGTTTCTCACTGTTGATTTATTGATTTATAAACTGCTCTGTGAGGTTTTTCTCTCTGAGGTGATACAACACATACATTCTTCCACTTTAAAGAGTCGTCTTCTGAAAAATATCTCTCCTGACATCAAAACGTTTTAGAAGCAGTTGAAGAGACGAGACGGGAAAATAAACGAGGCGTATGGATCGATGTTTTGTTTTCCTGTCTGCTGGTTTTAATGTTTTTATGTATGGTTTTGATAATTTCATGGTTTATGTTTCACCTTATTGTTACTATATGACGTGTAAATGCAAACATAGATTGTTTTAACTGGGCCAGGGAAGAGGAGGGACGGGGGACCGAGCCGAGCCGGTGTTGTGTAGTCGGGAGGCAGTCTGACCAGTAGTAGGCGGCGTTGGGGATGAGTAGCATCCACGCTGCTGCCGGCGTCTTCTCCTCCTGTTTCCTGTGACTGAAACAACCGCTGAAGAAGAGGAAGAGGACGAGGAAGAGAGGAACATACCTGCAGGAGAAAGAGTAACCACAGCTCATATCTCAGGCGGCATCCACCACGAACCCAAACACTGTTCTGATTCTGTCGACCTACTCAGAGACTCATCGACTGTATGAATTTATAACAAAACATCATATTTAAGTCTTCATGTTCTGTTTTAAAAAGCATTTCATAAACACAATTCTTCTGTACTTTTATCTTTACATCGCTGTGTTGGTTCCTTTACTTCATTAAAAGTATGTCTGACCTCCAGTTAGAATCACTGACGAACAAAAGCTTTAAAGGACACGTTGATGTTTCTCTTCTCGTCGACATGTTGAAAAAAAGCAAGCAAAGGAACCACCAGCCCCACCCAGGTGCATCATGGTCCCTCACCTGTCCGTCACTGAGACACTAACGAGACAAAACTAAACACGGAAGTAATTAAACTAAAGTAAACAAAATGCTACCAGACTCACAACCCAGGCAAACATCTGGACTCATTAAAATAATCATATCTGCTATCAGCAAAATAATAAACGAAAGACAACAAATCACTCTGACAGCTTCATTAAAAACACACGGACGAGTTGTTGCTCCTCCGTCACCCTGAACACCAGCTGAATGTGGATTCAGTCCCCAGCAGGTTCACGACCTCCTCCTGTTGGTCTGATTAAAAACTACGCTGAGTTTTTATTGGTGTTTAAAGATTTACGTCATCAGGAGGAACCAATGAGCTGAGAGCCACCGACAGGAAGTTCAAACGTGTCCTTTAATCTCTGAGTTCTGTGGTTCTGTTGGTGCGACAGTCTGAACATACGTAATGATTCGGGTTGTTCTCACCACATCAGATGACCCAGAGTGTCGTCGTAGTAAAACAGAAGCTCGAAGGCGTCGATCTGCAAAATAAAACGACGTTCATCAGTGTGAAGACGGAGGTCGTCTTCTGTGTCGTGTCTTTAGAGGAGAATTTAAAAACTTGCTGCTGATGTTTCTTTGTTTTGTTCTTATTTCTGACACAATGTGACGGGAAAGTCACGAAATCCAATTTTCGCTGAATTTGTTTTTCACACTTTCCCCAAATGAATTCATTTTAATCAGTTTGACTGAACAAGACAAACCTGTACAGCTGTGATAATAATCATAGTTTAAGATCCCTTCTCTGTAAATTTACTCACATCGGGATTAACTTCTGTTTCACATTATGAATATTTTAGCATATATACATATTCACAGCTGTAAGAGTTCCCTCACTGCTTCCTGTCTCTGTTTCTGTCCAGTGCTGTAAATCTTTTATGACCAGTGAGAGATTCAGGAGTTTAATTCTCAGAACACCAGACGCGTACAAACATGTTTCCTACTGAATAAGATGTAGTTGTATCTTTTTTTCTTGTACATGTATTTTTTCTGTGTGTGCCTTCAGTTCATTCAAAGACTTTCTGACAGGACTCATCATCACATCATCTGCTGGAATAAACATGTTCTTTACTTCCTTCACTCGTCTCTGCTGACTGAAGCGGACACTATGCTCTCAGTCTGATATTTCACTTTGAGTAATCGTGAATCAAACATAAACAACAACGCAGAATTTAAATGAGCAGAACAAAACATCCACAGTCTCGTCTCGTCTCGTCTCGTCTCGTCTCGTCTCGTGAAGGTTTTGTTGTCTTGTGTTTTCAGGTCTGTCTCATTATCCCTCCTCTTGTGTATATTGCTCCCCGTCACATCAGCAGTTCGTCTTTGTCTCTCGTGTGTTTTTGATCTTTTTGGACCGCTCATTTTCAGACGTTCAGCAGTAACAAGGTGTTGGGTGAAGGAACTCTTAAAAACACAACTGTTTTTTTCCTCAAATAAAGTCGCTGATCAATAAAACAACACATTTCTCCTGTCTTTGTCTCTCGTGTGTTTTTGATCTCTTGTATTTTTGGACAGCTCAGTTTTTGTCCAGTCCCGTGTGCCGTGTTTGAACACTTCCTGTGTACTGATCCATTTCTGCAAGGACACTCTGAAGAAAAATGTGGATTATTTATTTAAAACATTGTTTTTACCTCTCTGGTTTTCTGAGAATAAAAAGATTGAATACTTATTCCAGAGGTCCTGTTCTCTGTGCCGGACTGAGCTCTTGACACCAAATCTCAAAATGACAAAGAGTCATTACAACAATAATAATAATCAACATTTAACAGCAACGTTTTGGAGTGGTGGAGAAAGTCCCCAGACTCCCTTAACAAATGTGTCAGTTTAGTGAGTTGTTGAGTTGGAGACACTTTATAAACTCTGTGAAACTCTGTCTCTGACTCATTCTGCATTATTTGGACCTTCTTGTTCATTCAGCAAATGTTCTACATGAACTTCTGTCTGTCTTTGAGTAGAAACATGGAGTCTGTTTGTCTCAGTGTAGACGAGTGGTCACTCAGGATCGGATCACTCAGGACAGATGTCAGAACCAGGTCTGGACGGGCTCATGTGTGTTCCATCTCTCTGAAAACTAGTGTAACTAAAAAAAAGACCTGAAGGAATCACAAATGTATTTCTGAGGTTTCTGTGACGCAGCACCTACCAGAGAGGACGGGTTGAGGTTCTTCAGGACCGGGTTCTCTCTGACCGACAGGTGCAGCTGGTAGCCAATCAGCATCAGCCGGCGAGTGATGGAGTCGGCCACCAGGTGGAGGCTGGTCCCCATAACAACGGTGATGACGCCGAGGCGGACGGCGGTGCGTGGCAGCGTCCTCGGGCTGCGTTCAAGCATCTGTACAGACAGATGTTTGACTGTGATCAGTGTGACTACACTAATATATTGTAATATATAATAAATGTGATTATTGTTATTATTGTTATTCAGTGTGTGTTGTGTCGCAGTCACTTTGAGCAGTATGAGCGGCGTGCTGATGTTGTACAGGATGTGGAGATATTCTGCAGCACCGGGACGGTTCAGAGGAGTCCAGTCTGCAGGGAGGACGAGCTGCAGGAAACATCCACCTCATGTTTCATTTCTCCTTTAAAGACTCAAATAACATTTAAGATTTATATCCATTTCAAACCAGATGAAGGGAGTGTAGCTTCTCTCAGGAATACTTTTATTATGAGCCGTCTGTGTGAACCAGATGGTTCTGCTGAGGAAGTCTGAACCCAGAAAAAAAGTTTAAAGGTCCCAAAACTTATTTTCTCAGCCAGCGTCTCCTGTGAGGGAGGAGCTCGCACAGAAGTTCTGCTGAGGTTCTAGTTGAGTTCTTTCACTGCACAGATTTCTTCTCTTCTCATTGGTTTAAAGTGGGCGGGGCTCAGTGAGAAACAGGTGATGTCACACATTTACCTAAACTAATAAGCTTGTTTAGACGTTCAGCAGTAACAAGTTGTTGCGTGAAAGAACTCTTGAAAACACAAAATCATGTTTTTTCCCTCAAATAAACTCGCTGATCAATAAAACAACACATTTCTCCTGCAGCACTTAACGCCACTCATCATCTTGTTACCGTGACAACAGGCCGGCCCACATCCAGGATCCAGTTCTGGAGAGTGAAAGCGAGCCAGAGGTCCAGGTGGAACCGGGGCTTCGACAGAACCTCCTCCATCTCCACAGAACCGGCCGAGCGGCTGCAGAACACAGAGACATGACGGATGGATTCATGATTTACTGGAGCAGCTAACGATGCAATCGGAGACCCGACCGGCTGCTGGGTGCAGAGCGCAAATCCTGTAATGCATGATGGGATTTGTTTGAGATCAGAGGCTCAGAAAAAAAGCCAAAATCTGCTGAGATAAGAAGGAGAGCGACGAGATCCAAAAACATGAAGCGAATAATAGATCACACAAAAAAAGGCGCAGTCATTAAAGTGTTATCAGGAGAGCCACAGCTCCGCTCCGGGACACGTCACACTTTCAGGACCAAGACAGAACAAACAGCCGGACGATGTTTTCAGCCGCTCAGGTTTCATGACGCTCATGTTCCCCAGAGGATGAATCCCACAGACTGATTGTTCCTCAAGAGCTTCATTTGTTTTTAGTGACTATCTAAACTATTTGATGGGTGTCCATGAGATTTCTTGCCATCCAGCGCCACCATCAGGTCAACATGGTGATGTGTTCAGTACAGTTTTACACCAACAGTATAAATGCAGATTATATTTTAAAATGCTTCTTCATCACGAGTGCACTCAAACACAGGGAGCAGCAGGAAGATGCTGAAAGTTATTTTAAAACTCTTAATAACATTTTAGATCAGATGCATCAGAGCATCACGCCTGAAAAGATCTGAAGATTATCTTGTCCATCATCATGAATTATTCAATTATTGGTCCTCGAACAGAACAGAACAGAACAGAACCACAGTAAGTCCAGTGGTATGTGTCTGTGTAGCGGACAGTCATACATTTACAGAGCTACGCTGCTAACATGACTAAACAGTCCTGAAGGCGTCTGCTGACAGAGGAAGTGGTGTATTTAAAAAGCAGAGAGGACTGAACAGACCTGCAGCCGGAGGAAGCTGTGACCTCTGCCTCCAAATCCTCCAACACCTGAGCTCTAATCTCTGCTGTTCGTCTGTCACACGCCCGGCAGAGGACAGATATGATGTCCTGCTTCAGTTTGATTCAGCGTTCACTATATAATCACATCCACAGTCAAATACTCAGAGAGGAGCCAGTCATGAATACTGCAGCACGGTTTAAAGTTTAAAGATGGAACCCAAAATTCAGCTTTTACTTCTTTTTACAGGCAAAACAAAAAAGTTCAGCGTCTGTTTTCGTGCTGAGTGAAGAATGAAGAGGACAGAACTTTTCAGATTTTAAGATTAAAGTTGTGAAAGTTACAGTGATGATTCTGAAAATAATGTTGTAACCTTGTTTGTGTAGAATGAGACGTTAAAGGAACAGTTCACCCAAAAATATCAATCCAGTCATGATCTCCTCCGCTGATGGAAGTTCTCAGTTTTCGTGACCTGAAACACTCGGAAGGTCAAACTCATCTGAATAAAGTGACGCACAGTTTTTCAAACTCTGGAGGAACTTTTGTGGTTTTGTTGCCATAAAAGAAAAACAGGATCTGCATGTTTGAAGAGAACTGTGTGATTATTCACAGACACCTGTAATAATAACTGACTCTGAGTCTGTCTGATGATGAAAGTTAATTTTACCAACCTGCTCATGAAAGTTGCTGCGTGCAGAGCTGAGTTCTGTCTCCTCCGGATGGACGGCTGCATCTCTCTTTTCCAGGTCACCGTCTCTCTGTAACAGCAGGAATCTGACTGTTATCACACCACAGCTGCAGTGTCACAGGCCTGATAGCACACAGATATCAGAGAGTCAATCAGAGCCAATTAGGTCAACTGTGGTGAGAATCCTGATGCTGCGGCCTCCAGACCTCTTCCATCGTTCATCCTGATGAGATTTCACATATAAATCCTCCTCTGAGATGTGTTCTTGATGTTTCCCTCCTCATTGTTTCCTCTGAAGCTGTAAAAAAAGATGGTTACTCCCTTGAACTGCAACAAAACTGAATTATGTCCCGATAAATCCCTCAGCCTCTGTGCAGGAGTTAAACTGCAGGTTCATCTGCCAGCAGATAAGCCTGTAATCTGTATAAACCTGCTCCCCATGTTTTATTAGACAGCATTAATCTGGGCTCAGATGGACACAGTTAGAAGCTTATGCTCCCACTGGGGTTCACTGTAAATACCACGAATATCTGTTAAACCTGTTTTAATGTGAGCGAAGGAAAAGTGGGGCAACATGTGACTGATGGCGGCTCAGGTTACAAACATCAGGTAGAAGAATGAGATCCAAGTCACAAAGAAAACAGTGATTGGTTGAAATGAAAAAATACCAATGTTTTGATGAATTTAATGTATGTGGTTTGTCTTTTGTTTTGTTTTTTGTTTTGTTTTTGCTTGTTTGATGTACCTTGTTTTATTGATAATTGTATTTTTATTTCATTTGGTTTTTATTTATTTATTTATTTCTATTTTTATCTATTTACTATATTATTTTATTTTTCTGTCACGTCTCTGTAATGTAGTTATTGTGTTACATGGGGGTTATTGTGTGACCCCCTCGAAAACGAGATGGTACATCTCAAGGAGTTTTATCCTAATAAATAAACTTTAACACAACAAATCTCAATGTCATTTATAAAATCATTTTCTAGCTTAAAAAGATATTTAAATGTTTATTTTTTTCACGAGCCTCTTTATACTTTTTCGTTTATGTTTTTATTTTTCTTTCTATTTTCTCTTTTTTGTTTTTTTATTCCTTTGCGCATTTTGTGTTCACTGAAACTGTAAAATAAAGCTTGGAAAAAAAAAAAAAAAAAAAAAGACGCCAGGAACGGATATCAGATGGAGTGTTCCAGTCGGAGGTATTTTTACGTTGAACGGCAACTTCCGGCAAATGACTAGATATCAAAGGGTGAAAGTGCTGCTGTGTTGTTTCTCAAATCTTTGGCCTTTTTTAATTTTTAGACACAAACAGCAGCAGCAGGTGGTTGTTGGCGGCGGGTAACAAACCGCCGGTGAGTTTGAATCCCACTCGGAACTCCGACGTGTCGGTTTGTTGAGCTGCTCGCTAACGTTAGCACGCTAGCTAACCGGCTAGCTCCCTCAGCTGACGCCTGAAACTCGGCGTCTGGAGACAGAAACCCAGAAGCTGGACGGTCGGTATCGGACGATTTAGGCTGTAAAGCTTCACCAGACTAGTTAAGTTAAGTTTCTCCTGTGGCCATAACGGAGAAGCTACAGTTTTCATGTATGCACTGGGGCCATTTTCGACATTTTAATGGGAGGCGGCTCGCTTTGGAGGATTGGACACTGCGGGCGCCAGTTGCGAAGAAAGCGGAGGTCCTGGCTACCTGTCGGGCTCAGATGGAGTCTCTGGCCGGTTACGTGTACAAGGCAGCCAGCGAGGGCCGAGTCCTGACCCTGGCCGCGCTGCTGCTCAACCACTCCGAGGGGGAGACCCAGTACCTGCTGGGCTATGTGACCCAGCTCGCCGGGCAGAGGTCCACTCCTCTGATCATCGCAGCCCGGAACGGGCACGACAAAGTGGTCCGGCTGCTCCTGGACCACTACAGGGTGGACACCGAACAGACGGGCACGGTTCGGTTCGACGGGTAAACAACAAGTCTTTTAACTCAAGTTATGTCAGTGAGGGTGGGCTGAATACCAGAACCAGTCCTCGGGTTCGGAGGGGGGTCGGACCGAGGACACCTGGTGGACTTTAATTGCCCCCCGGGGGACAATAAAGTTTTTTTTTTATTTCAGTTTGATAATCGATCTCAATGATTAACGGCCGCTCACAACACTATCTGATTGGTAACACTGAGTAATCTGAATCTGCAAAGTAACTAGTGTTACTGTATGATAATGAATGTTGGGAGGAAGTTTAAAGCATCAGAACATCTAACTTAAGAACAGTGTTTGAGTAAAGTGTACTTGGGTTTATTTCATCGATGGTTGCTCAACATTTTGACACTAAGATTTGAATTTTTACTGCAAATGAACATCAGTATTCAGTCTCGATGATTTCTAATCATCTGTATCGGTATTGGTCCTGAAAAGGCCACACTGGTCGTGTATCAATATAAAGAGATTGTTGTATTGTCAGCAGATAAACGGCCGTTCATCTTAAAACCAGCACCGTTACAGAACATCCTCAGGTTTGGACTTCAGGTCACAGAACGATATGAAAATGTCTCGTCACAATGATCCTGTCTGACATGATCACAATTCACTAAATGATCTCAATAATCCTCAAATTATACTTAACACTGTAAGATATAGATTAAAATCGCACAAACACATCCTGGAATCATTTTATTGAACATAAACATTTTTGTTTGTAACCAAATTATTTCTGGTCTAAATGGAAAACAATCAAAGAATTCTGAGTTATTGATCAGAAAGTTTTTAAATCTTCCTGCTCGAGTACAGAAACGGTGAACAGAGACAATCTCACGTCACTGTCGTTCTCTACGTTTGTAATCTTCAGTATTTAAACACATTTTGCAGGTGAAGCCTTTGTGATTCATGTTAAAACAGCAAACTAATGTAGAACTGCACGTCAGCGAGCTAATCTGCTTTTTAAAGTCATTAATGTGACGAAGATGTCCGGTCAGACTGAAAGTGTCGTTTAGTTTTTCTGTGACAGGATCATTATTAACGTCTTGTAACCTTAACGATGGTTTTGTTTGGAAACGTTATGAAATGAAATGAGACTCCACAGAAACCAGAACCTGTCAGCTCGGTGGGCTGCTGGCCACGCCCACTCAGTGATGTCACAGCACATGTTTTCACCCAGTTTCAAATGATGCATTCTGCTCTGACTGCTGTGGTAATGATGATAGATAGATAGATAGACTAAGATAAACTATATTATATTGATCATCAACTTAAAATAAAGATGTTATTAGAGTTCACACCTTTCCTTCAGTTATTCATAGGTCACCGTGTGAAGTGTGTCACCTCAACTTGTAAAACCAAACTTACTTCATGTGATATTTATCCTGATATTGTGATATTTTAAGGCTTTGCACGTTAAACCTTTTTGAAAATGACATCACTTTACTGTAGGAGTCGACCGATTATCTGTGACTTTTCTGTCAGATTGCCTTTAAACTCACATGTCCCGCCCACAACACCATCTGACTGGTAACACATCACAATTAGGAACCTATAAACAGAGTAATCTAAATGTACAAAGTAACTAGTAATTTAAGTTATCAAATAAATGTAGTGGAGAGGAAGTTTAAAGTAGCAGAAAAAAAGAAGTACCTGAAAATTGTACTAAAGAACAGAACCTGAGTAAGATTAACTTTATTTATCGGTTCATTTAATCGCTGTCCGTTCAAAGATTTTCATTTTAACTACAGCTGATTTTCTGTTTTCAGTCTCCTTGCTTTCTAATAACTGGGTCTCAGCCCTGAAGCCATAAGAGATGTTCTTAATTTACTGTAATGCACCGTATCAACATCTAACACCATGAACAGTCTCTGTTATGTGAACGAGGTATTACCGATATGTGTCCTGACCTGCTGTCTGTCTCCTGTCTGTCCTGCAGCTACGTCATCGACGGGGCCACGGCGCTGTGGTGTGCCGCTGGAGCGGGACACTTTGAGGTGGTGCGCCTGCTGGTGAGTCACCGTGCCAACGTTAACCACACCACGATCACCAACTCCACCCCCCTGAGGGCCGCCTGTTTCGACGGGCGCCTGGACATCGTCCGATACCTGGTGGAACACAACGCCGACATCAGCATCACCAACAAGTACAACAACACCTGCCTGATGATCGCTGCCTATAAAGGCCACACGGACGTAGTGAAGTTCCTGCTGGAACAGGGGGCGGACCCTAATGCCAAGGCCCACTGCGGGGCCACGGCCCTGCACTTTGCAGCTGAGGCGGGTCATCTGGACATAGTGAAGGAGCTGGTGCGCTGTCAGGCAGCCATGGTGGTGAACGGACACGGCATGACGCCCCTGAAGGTGGCTGCAGAGAGCTGCAAAGCAGACGTGGTGGAGCTGCTGCTGGCCCACGCCGACTGTGACCCGCACAGCCGCATCGAGGCCCTGGAACTCCTGGGGGCCTCGTTCGCCAATGACCGGGAGAACTACGACATCCAGAGGACGTACCAGTACCTACACATGGCCATGATGGAGCGCTACCGGGACCCAGAAAACATCATCACCAAGGAGCTGCTGCCACCCATCGAGGCTTATGGGGGGCGCCGTGAGTGCCGGACACCCCAAGACCTGGAGGCCATCCGGGTGGACCGGGACGCGCTGCACATGGAGGGGCTGATGATCCGGGAGCGCATCTTGGGCTCGGACAATATTGACGTGTCACATCCCATCATCTACCGCGGTGCCGTCTACGCTGATAACATGGAGTTTGAGCAGTGCATCAAACTGTGGCTTCACGCGCTCCGTCTGCGGCAGAAAGGCAACCGGAACACGCACAAGGACCTGCTGCGCTTCGCCCAGGTGTTCTCCCAGATGGTCCACCTGAAGGAGCAGGTGCTGGCCACGGCTGTGGAGCAGGTGTTGAGCTGCAGCGTGCTGGAGATCCAGCGCAGCATGGCTCGAGTGGACACGGCGGCTGAATCCGAGCTGCCTCAGGCCCTGGACAATTATGAGTCAAATGTTTTTACGTTTCTGTACCTCGCCTGCATCTCCACCAAGACCACCTGTGGAGACGAGGAGCGCGCCCGCATCAACAAGCACATCTACGACCTGATCCAGCTGGACCCACGGTCGCGTGAAGGCGCCTCTCTGCTCCACCTGGCCATCAGCTCCACCACGCCGGTCGATGACTTCCACACCAACGATGTCTGCAGCTTCCCCAGCGCCCAGGTCACCAAGCTCCTGCTCGACTGCGGCGCGCAGGTCAACGCCGTCGACCACGAAGGCAACACCCCTCTGCACGTCATCGTCCAGTACAACCGGCCCATCAGCGACTTCCTGACGCTGCACGCCATCATCATTAACCTGGTGGAGGCCGGCGCCCACACGGACATGACCAACAAGCAGAAGAAGACGCCTCTTGACAAGAGCACCACCGGCGTGTCGGAGATCCTGCTGAAGACACAGATGAAGATGAGCCTCAAGTGCCTGGCAGCGCGCGCCGTCCGGCAGCACCAGATCACCTACCGCAACCAGATCCCCAAAACGCTGGAGGAGTTTGTGGAGTTCCACTGAAACGGACACAAGGACAGACTCTTTGTTCTTTTTAAAGAATTTCTTATAATTTTCTAACAAATCCAAATGGTGCTGAGGATGATGGTTCAGTACTAAAAGTTTTTGAGCATTTTTATAAAAAAAAAAAAAAAAAAGTGGGTTGCTCGTTCTATTTTAAGTATTAATTGCTGACTACCAGCAGCTGTCTGTCTGCATCTCTGGGGCTGATGTGCAGTTTGTCGCTGCGGCTGCGAGACATGAGAGGAAACTTCAGCCGCCTGCAGCAGGTTTGTGCTGCGCGAGCAGAGAGAGGACGGCAGTGACATCATCATCAGCGCTGCTTCTCGCTTTGCCTTATCTCCGTGGTGGGGAGCCGCCATGTTGCTGTGATCCTACAGTCTGAGTGAATGAGCGAGTGTGAAGGACAGATGATCAGAGTGAATGACGCCCGGCCTCGTCTGCTTCCATGCGTTCGCCCCACAGATCAGCCGTCACACACTGATCTTTTTTTAATATATGAAATAGATTTCACTGGTTTTGAGTTTTTACTGTAACAACAAAGGACCGGTGAGGGAAGAAGACAGAATGAGGACACGTTATCTGACTGCTGGACAGAATTTTTACTAACAATCAGTTTTTTATTTTATCTTAAAGGGTTTGCAATTATGCAATTATTTGTGAAAATGCTTTTTCTCTTGACCTGTTTCACTGAATCTACACTGCGTGGCCCAGAGTGAGCAGACAAACACCACCTGTCAGTTCTAATGGGCAGAAAACAGTCATACTTTATGGGGCTTTTCCATCAACCGGCTCAGTTTGACTCCGTTTGACTCGAGCACAGAAGAGATTTGCATTTCCATGACAGCAGGACGACCTGCTTTAAACTGATGACACATTTGTCTGGAGCCGCGATCAAACGAGCGGCTGTAAACTCTCTTCCTCTCTGCAGTGCTACTGAAGATTAGCTGCCAACAGAACTCTGCTAATTTGGTGCACATTTGATTTCCTGTAAACTCTTCAGATTAAAAGCCTCCCGTTATTTAGTCATTTAAAAGCTTTAGTTATTAAGCAGCATAATCAGGACGTGCATGTTTTCAAGAGCAAACATGACGAACCTGTAAAGGATGCAGGAGAGAAACTAAACTTCAGACCACAGAGATGCAGACAGAAGCTACGAACGTACTGCCAGCTGAACACAGAGATGTAGAAAGGTCTTGAATGTTTGAGGGGCAGATGGTGGTTCAGGTTTCCTGAGGCGTCCCTGCGGTCGGTCGCTCTTTGGCTCCACTCTGGAGAATGTCGCGGCCAAAAGTGTTGATTGCAAATCCCCCCCCCCGTCGACAACCACATCCAAACCTTCCAACACCCTGATAATGATGCAGTATCTGTGTGTGACCTCTCCACACAGTTTTAATGTTTGACTGTTTCACTGATCTCCAGAGACCTGCAGTGGTGAAACTGTCCAGTATTTCACAGAGAAAAAGAGATTAATGAAAGAATAGTCAGAAAGAGAAGTTATTTCTGTATTTACTTCCATAAAGAAAAGTTTATTTACTTCGAACATTATCTGGAAAATAAACCGTCTCACGGCTGGAAACAGATTGGAGGCTGTAACAGCAGCACATCAGCAGGTGTCCGCAAACTTTTGGCCACATAGTGTACTTTCTGAACATTGGTACTGTCATTTAATGGTTCTGTTGAAGCTTGCACATGAGCTTTTATTTTGAAAGATATATGAGGATGTCAGCACAGAAACTATGAATGTTCTCTCAGAGAGAAGTCCACCAACTCCAGGCTCCTCCCACTTTATTGACATGTATTTTAAAATTGGATTTATTCTTTATTGGCGTTAGTTTGACGTGATTTCGTGCTGAGACACAGAAAAGCATCCCGCTGCTCTCAGATCTGAGCTGTAACGATCAGAAGCTCCACTGAGGGCTGATTCATCTTTACGGACCCTTTTAAGACTCGTTGGATTGCACATAAAATATTCAGCTCGAGCTGAAATGAAGTTTCCTCGATGTTTGCTCAGTCTGCCCCTTGTGTGACCGGTGAAACCTGCAGGGAGGGAAAGTGCTTCTTTATGGGAGGGTCATCAGCTCCTCACCAAACATACGCTCTCATCACACAGTCCACTTCAAGTTGTTCCCCACAGGATCATCTGGACCATGAAATTAGGCAGTGTGTGTGTGTGTTGTTTGTATCGGAGGCCCGTGACAGCCTGGCGTTGTGTTATTTATTGATCGTCTGAGTCTGCCGGAGCCAAAACAATCGGTCGCAGGAGGAAAATGAGTCGCTGCAATGTTGATAATTGATCAAAGGAATAATTCTGCTGGCAAGTTTGTTGTTCAGATTGATTCCATCCTCGTGTCTGTTGAACAGAAAGCTACAGTCAGCAGCTGCTTAGCTTAGCTTAGCTTAGCTTCTGAAAACAGGGAGCAAATGTTAGCCCGGCTCTGCACAACTAAACTGTGAACGTGGATACGTACAGAAACGTAGGACGCTTCAGCTCCGCAGTGCAGCATCGCCTCTTTATGTCACTCATTTTTACACTTAATCACTTAATCTGAAGATATAAAAACAGAGAAAAGCCACAAAAACTAATCACGGTAAACTAAATACTTATAAATCAAGCAGGCTGAAGACGTCGACTTGGACTCTGAACTTGCAGTTTTCCTTTTTTCTTTATTTTTCTTTTTTTAATTTAACAGACTGAATCATGAGTCCAGAGATTAAAACAAAGTTAGAATAACCTTCAGCTCATTTGTTCGAGCTGTGCAATAAACATCAGGTTCAGAACTCGGGTTCAGAACTCGGGTTCAGAACCGGGTCATGTGCCAAACTGTTGATTGTTTTCACGCTTTGGTTTTTGGACCGTATCGTCTAAACTTTAAACTCTCAGCAAGAAATCAAAGAAGATCTGATTCATCGTCGGTCTCAGTTTCTCAGACTTCTTCATGATTCTCTCCAGAACAGTCCAGAATCTAAAAACATTTGATTTAACGTGATGTAAAACAGAGAAGAGACGCAAAAACTCACCTGAGAATAGATATTATCATAATTTGCTTGAAAAATTGATTATTGATTTGTCAAATTGTTGATTCAAACTTTCTAATGTGAAGTTTTACAACCTTTTTAATGTTTTTTGTCACCGTTCATGAAATATTTGTTGATTTCGCTCAGATAGATTAATCAGTGTGTCGATGATGACCCACATGAACGCTGCTCAGTCCAGTGAAATAGGAAAAAAAAACATTTTATTTATCTCTCCCAGATTCTAATCGTCCTCCATCTTTATTTAGTCTTGTTTGTGTCTAAGCTGGCGGGTCAGTGCGACTCCAAACTCATCTCCAGTTTCAAGCTGTTTGTTGTGGATGCTAAATGAATCATGATGTCGGTTTTTGTTCCCCTCAGTTCTCTTCAGACTGTTTTGTTGGATTGTGTGTCGTGATCATCTCATAATCAGGTGGAGGATAAAATGATGTAACATGCAGGTGTTGGAAGGCAGAGGACGCCGTGTGTGTTCAGTGTTTTGATTTCAGGGGTTGATTTTCTGAACAGAAGCAGCAGCAGAGAAACTGATTATTAAGTAACTTTTCAGCGAACATCTGTCCAGCAGCGTTACCGTGTGTCGGGGCATTACAGCTGGTCAGGACGGACTCCTGGCTGAAGGTGTGAAGGGTTTGATGTGATGATAACGTGCCATTCAGAGTGCTAATTTTATTTTTATTTAACAGCGCAGGAGCCCGTTTGCGTCCTGAAGGAACTGGTTTGTGTTTCAGAACACGTGGACCAGTTGTTCTGCGGGTCGCTGGCTGAAATGGAGCCAAAGATTCTCTTCATGTGATGGGAAACGTTTAAAGATGTCAGCTGTGGCAACTTCCTGCAGAATGAATGCTGTCAAATTAAAAGTCTTCTGTCTGCATTCACCAGGTTTCTCTTGTCGTTTATTTGCCCACCAGAGATGTTAGAGATGTTTTCTTCGTCTGGTTTAAATGTACTCGTCATCTCCTCCTCCATGTTGATGAAAGTCAGGTGAAGTGTCAGAACAGAACAGTTCTGGAGCTTCACAGTAAAACAGAGCTGCAGCGTTCTGCTAAACATCTGAAGTGGCTGCGAGAAAACAACCAAACATACTTAAAGTGCTGCTCGTTTGTCGTCATCCAAGTCTCCAGAAACCCTGAGATCCTAAATTTATCTAAAAATATATTATTTAGACCCTTTTTAAAGCGGAATTCTTCACTGTAGCTGCTCAGCTAAAAACCTGCACCCTGTCTGAAGTGCACGACCCGACAGGAAGTAGAGAAATGTGTGATTTTCACGGTTTGGTGCCATGAAAACCAAAACACGTAAAGTTGTAGATAAAGAAACACAAACGTTTGTTCTGGTGAAAAGACTCTTCACAAGAACAAACGTTTGTGTTTCTTTATGTCACAGCTTTCAACTTTACATGTGCAGAACATGCTGAGAAAAATGTCTTTCATAAGTTACTTCAGTGTCTTTAGTTACTTTAATGGAGTTGTGGAATATTTATTAATTTATTTCACATTTTAAATCAAGTCTCCAGCTGATGAAACTCTGTTTCACTGTGAAGCTCCAGAAACCTGACGTCCATCCTCAGGAGGGAGCAGAGAATGACTCAGTTAATTTTAGGTGGAACTGTTCCTTTAATGAGTCTCTCCTCGTTATGACGCACTCGTCCTGTCAGAGTCGGGAGGTCAGGCCTCGCCGGAGCTGCTGCTGAAGTCACTTATCAAAAAATAAAAATGGAACTGGAGCAGAAACAAATGACGGGAGACGAATTCCCTGAAAACAAACACGTTGGTTAAAGAAGCGCGACACCACGTGAACATTTCTCAGCTTTATTCTGATATTAACAGAAATAGTGAACATGTCAGATCGTATGAAGGGAGTCGATCCTCTGCTGCAGGAACATCAGCGTCATCTCAAACAATAATGCCACTATCCTTATTCATACACGTGTATTTACAGCAAGTTCAAGTTTAACTTTATACAACAAAAGTGCCTCAGATAATAACTTTGGAAGTAATAAACAATATGTGTTCATAAGATGTATTTACAACGTCCACGAGTATAAAAATGAAGTCAGCCGTGTTAGGTAGTCTAGTTCTCTCTGACGCCCTCAGTGAGACACGATGGATCTGATTAATTATTGTTTGTTGTCAGACAGGTGGATCCAGTTCATCCACATTATTTAAACTACTACAGAACACACACACACACACACACACACACACACACACACACACACTCGTAACATCCAGTCATATTGGTGCAGGTGTACAGTTACAACCTGAAGTCTCTCTGAAGTTTCTGGGATATTTGATAAATGACATGAGCGTCTCAGTGTGATCAGACACTTTGAAAACTTCTACTTGTTCTGTCAGAGGAATCAAATGAGTCCTGGTGCTGGTTCTGGTTCTGGAGCTGGTTCTGGAGCTGAAGCTGGGTCACAGACGAGCCTTACAGTTAACAGGAGGCAGGTGAAGCCTTCAGGAAAGTAACTAAGTACATTCAATCAAGTACTGTACAGTTTTGAGGTACTTTTACTTTACACGGGTATTTAAAGTATTTGCTGTTAATCATCTCATGACCCCTCAGATGTTTCTGGTGGCCCGTCGGAGGGGCCCGGTCCAGAGGAACCGCTGTGTAAGACAAGCTCACTGCATCTGAAGCAGATAAACAGGAAGCTGCATTGGAGTATAAAAGTTCTGTAAAGGTTCTGATTGGTCATATGTTTATGGGCGTGGCTGATTGGCTGATTGGCTGATTGGCTGGGGGGCGGGGCATCAGGTTCCCTGAGTGACAGGTGGAGGCTTGTGATGCATTCAGGTGATCCTCATCAGCTCATAAAGTCAAACCTTTCTGAGTTCAGCACCGGGAGAGAACCGGGTCGGACCTGAGTGATGATGCAGCTGATGACCTTCACCTCTGACCTCTGCTGGTTTCACCTCACAGTGAGACTCAAACCACTCAGAACTCATCCAGTGACCTCACAGGCTGACGAGGACCGAGCGCAGCATCATGGCCGCCCACATTATAGCTCCTCTGCTGCCTTCCCATTGGCTACAGGCTGCTCCTCCTCTTCCTGTCGCCGCCGTCTGTTGAAGAAGCCGAGCTGAACACAGACAGAGTGATGGAGTTAAAGGGGAACTCTGTGTGTGTGTGTGTGTGTGTGTGTGTGTGTGTGTACCTTCCACAGGGCCAGCACCAGTAAGGCCAGTAGCAGCAGGCCTCCCAGCGAGCTCCCCAGTATGATCCAGACTGGGATGATGTAATCCTCGTCCTTCCTCAGCTCCAGGATTATCTGCACAACATCCACATCATGAACATTTACTGCCTCATCATCATGTTGTTAGATTATCATCCAGACAAAAAGTCCAACGTATTCGTAAAGATCGAGTTTGTTTTCCGTCACTGTAAAATAAAAACATGCGTTCTTCATGTTTCGTAAAAATTAATCATCCGTCTCTTTTTAATATTTCACATTTTGATCATCTGAAGTTCTTATTACAGACAAACGTGTCTCGTAACTGACTGTCATATAAGTTTCTGACAGCAGATGGCAGCAAAGTGTCACATCTGATCCAGTTTGTATCTCTGAGGTCCAGTTCTGAGTGAGACGGGTCGAGCTCAGCGTCTTCATCACCGAGGGAGAATATCTGAGAACAGCTGGCTGTCATTAAAAAGTCACGTTTCTGTAATTAAACAGTCAGTTTGCCTTCAGTGGAAGATGATAAATGTATTCATAGTTTTGATATTTTGGACTGAACGCCGTCTCATCCGGCGCCAACTCACTCAGAACTCTCTCAGGTCATGCTGTGGTTTTTCATTCCAACTTGGAAAAACTTTTAACAGCTAAATAACAAGTAGTAAAATACATTGTCAGCCTCACCGATGTCTTATTTTACGCTCAGAAATCAACAAAAATGTTGTTTATATTAAAAACAGGCAATTAATGTATATAAAAATGTAAAATCACATGTTTAAGTTGTGTTTTTAATTAACTTCTTTATGTTTAGTGTTTGTTTAGCCTCTCTGCCACGTCCTCCATCGTCACGTTTGTTTGTTCATTGTTCATTCCTTCAGTGGGTTCTGAGTGCAGTCGTACCTGTCGGACCGGCCGGTCCTCCTGCAGGAACATCGGACTGGACGCGTCCAGCTGGATGGAGGCAGCGCTCAGTAACTCCAACGACCTGAAGCTCACCTGGAAACAGACGACAGACGTTCATGAAGGTAAAAAGCAAACAGAAGATGTAAAGCATCGCGGCCCAGCCACCAGATTAGATGTTGGTAATAAACACTGCTGCACAGATCCACAGACATGTTGAATCTTTGAGTTTAATTTTCCATTTAATGCTGTCACAACACTGTGGTTAGGTTCTGGTTCTGTTCTGGTTCTGTTCTGGTTCTGTTCTGGTTATGTTCAGGCTCAAAAAACACCTGATGAGGGTTAAAAAACATCATGTTGATTAAACACCTGCTTCTGTCACCACAAACGTACGGAGGTCTCCTTAAAAATATCCAGCGGTGTCACACTTACAATTATATACTCCGCCTCTTTAACTGCCCACATCTTCTGCAGTAAACTAATATTCAACATGTTGGTTCATCACAAGAGATTTTGGAGAAGATGTTGATGATGAAGTTGAAACATGAGCTCCTTCAGCTGAACACTTCTCTGGTTTCATCAGATTCTGAGATGCAGGAGAGACTCACAGCGAGCAGAGCAGGAAGCTGAAGTCGTCCTCTGAGCGTCACCTTCAGCTCTCTGGAGGCCGGCAGGTCCAGTCTGCACCGGACCGACTCGCTCACACTGTTACTGTGGTTCTGAACACATCACAACAAACACACGTTCAGTTCACAGCCTCTCAGTCCTGGATGTTTGTCAGAGAGTAAAACACCTGTCCTACCAGCTGTGACAGGTGAGACAGGTCCTCTGCTGTGACCTGATTGGTTGTTCTGGTTTGAGGCAGCGTGCAGTGAGACCCAGAGACCTGCTGAGAGGAAGAGGAGGAAGAGGAGGAAGAGGAGGAAGAGCAGTAAGAGGTGGAAGAGGAGGAAGAGCAGGAAGAGGTGGAGGAGGAGGAAGAGGAGGAAGAGCAGGAAGAGGAGGAAGAGGAGGAAGAGCAGGAAGAGGAGGAAGAGGAGGTAGAGGAGGTAGAGGAGGAAGAGGAGGTAGAGGAGGTAGAGGAGGAAGAGGAGGAAGAGCAGGAAGAGCAGGAAGAGGTGGAAGAGCAGGAAGAGGTGGAGGAGGAGGAAGAGGAGGAGGAGGTGGAAGAGGAGGAAGAGCAGTAAGAGGTGGAAGAGGAGGAAGAGCAGGAAGAGGTGGAGGAGGAGGAAGAGGAGGAGGAGGTGGAAGAGGAGGAAGAGCAGGAAGAGGAGGAAGAGGAGGAAGAGCAGGAAGAGGAGGAAGAGGAGGTAGAGGAGGTAGAGGAGGAAGAGGAGGTAGAGGAGGTAGAGGAGGAAGAGGAGGAAGAGCAGGAAGAGCAGGAAGAGGTGGAAGAGGAGGAAGAGGAGGAAGAGGAGGAGGAGGAGGAAGAGGAGGAGGAGGAGGAAGAGGAGGAGGAGGTGGAAGAGGAGGAAGAGGAGGAAGAGCAGGAAGAGGAGGTAGAGGAGGAAGAGGAGGAAGAGCAGGAAGAGGTGGAAGAGGAGGAGGAGGTGGAAGAGGAGGAAGAGCAGGAAGAGGAGGAGGAGGTGGAAGAGCAGGAGAGAGAGGAAGAGGAGGAAGAGGAGGTAGAGGAGGTAGAGGAGGAAGAGGAGGTAGAGGAGGAAGAGGAGGAAGAGGAGGAAGAGGAGGAAGAGCAGGAAGAGGAGGAAGAGGAGGAAGAGGAGGTAGGAGGAGGAGGAGAGGAGGTAGAGGAGGTAGAGGAGGAAGAGGAGGAAGAGGAGGAAGAGGAGGAAGAGCAGGAAGAGGAGGAAGAGGAGGTAGAGGAGGTAGAGGAGGAAGAGGAGGTAGAGGAGGTAGAGGAGGAAGAGGAGGAAGAGCAGGAAGAGCAGGAAGAGGTGGGAAGGAAGAGGAGGAGAGGTGGAGGAGGAGGAAGAGGAGGAGGAGGTGGAAGAGGAGGAAGAGCAGTAAGGAGGTGGAAGGAGGAGGAAGAGCAGGAAGGGGGAGGAGGAGGAGGAAGAGGAGGAGGAGGTGGAAGAGGAGGAAGAGCAGGAAGAGGAGGAAGAGGAGGAAGAGCAGGAAGAGGAGGTAGAGGAGGTAGGTAGAGAGGATAGGGGTTAGAGGAGGAAGAGGAGGTAGAGGAGGTAGAGGAGGAGGAAGAGGAGGAAGAGCAGGAAGAGCAGGGAAGAGGTGGGAAGAGGAGGAAGAGGAGGAAGAGGAGGAGGAGGTGGAAGAGGAGGAGGAGGAGGAAGAGGAGGAGGAGGTGGAAGAGGAGGAAGAGCAGGAAGAGGAGGAAGAGGAGGAAGAGCAGGAAGAGGAGGAAGAGGAGGTAGAGGAGGTAGAGGAGGAAGAGGAGGTAGAGGAGGAAGAGGAGGAAGAGCAGGAAGAGCAGGAAGAGGTGGAAGAGCAGGAAGAGGTGGAGGAGGAGGAAGAGCAGTAAGAGGTGGAAGAGGAGGAAGAGCAGGAAGAGGTGGAAGAGGAGGAAGAGCAGGAAGAGGTGGAAGAGGAGGAAGAGCAGGAAGAGGTGGAGGAGGAGGAAGAGCAGGAAGAGGAGGAAGAGGAGGTAGAGGAGGTAGAGGAGGGTAGAGGAGGAAGAGGAGGAAGAGGAGGTAGAGGAGGTAGAGGAGGAAGAGGAGGAAGAGCAGGAAGAGGAGGAAGAGGAGGTGGAAGAGGAGGAAGAGGAGGAAGAGGAGGAGGAGGTGGAAGAGGAGGAGGAGGTGGAAGAGGAGGAAGAGCAGTAAGAGGTGGAAGAGGAGGAAGAGCAGGAAGAGGTGGAGGAGGAGGAAGAGGAGGAGGAGGTGGAAGAGGAGGAAGAGCAGGAAGAGGAGGAAGAGGAGGAAGATCAGGAAGAGGAGGAGGAAGAGGAGGAAGAGGAGGGGGAGGTAGGAGGTAGGTAGAGGAGGAAGAGGAGGTAGAGGAGGTAGAGGAGGAAGAGGAGGAAGAGCAGGAAGAGGAGGAAGAGGTGGAAGAGGAGGAAGAGGAGGAGGAAGAGGAGGAGGAGGTGGAAGAGGAGGAGGAGGAGGAAGAGGAGGAGGAGGTGGAAGAGGAGGAAGAGGAGGAAGAGCAGGAAGAGGAGGTAGAGGAGGAAGAGGAGGAAGAGCAGGAAGAGGTGGAAGAGGAGGAGGAGGTGGAAGAGGAGGAAGAGCAGGAAGAGGAGGAGGAGGTGGAAGAGGTGGAAGAGGTGGAAGAGGAGAGGAGGAAGAGGAGGAAGAGGAGAGAGAGGAAGAGGAGAGGAGGAAGAGGAGGAAGAGGAGAGGAGGAAGAGGAGGAAGAGGAGGAAGAGGAGAGAGAAGAGGAGGAAGAGGAGGTGTGACTGTGTGTATGTATAGAATCATCTCCAAACGACAGTTTCTCTGAATTCATGTATTAAAATGACTGAGATGTTTCTGAACACTGACCCGCTCGATGCTGTAGTCTGTGATGTTGACCAGCTGGTTCCCCTGCCGGGTCACGGCCCAGATATCAGCCCTGAACACCACGTCCTGCACCGAGAAGATGCCCGGGTTCTGGATCTGCACGTAGAGTCAGAGAACACACACTCAGTTCTGATGTCAAAGTTCGGTTAAACCAGCAGTCTGTCCGCTGGGTCCAGTTCATCTGTTACTGTCTTTAACTCACATAATAAGTGAGGTTGAAGGTCGGAGAGCTGCTCTCTGATTGGTCCCAGGAGGAGGAGGAGGAGGAGGAGGAGGAGGAGGAGGAGGAGGAGCTGTCTGCTCTGATCTCAAACCGAGGAGTGTTAGGATCTCTGAGAGGAGAGGGGAGATTACTTATATATTACTCGATTACAAGAAAAAGTACTGATATTAAAGTATTCCCCTCAAACACTGCTCCGTGTTAGTTACTCATCAAATGACTCAATTACAATAATTTGAGTAGATTTACTTAGTTACTTTCAGACAACACATCTTAACATGACAACAGTCTTACAAGAGGGATCAAAGTAATCACATTACTCTGATGTAATCTGAGTAATGCAGCTCTTCACTGTCACTCACCTGGTGAAGACGATGTCAGTTTGGTACTTCAGAGGGAGGAAGATGTCGTTGATGTTGTCGTCCGGGTAACCCTCCTCTCCCTCACTGACACACACACACACACACAGACACACACACACACACACACACACACACACACACACACACACACACACACACACACACACACACACACACAGGTGAATATAAATCAGACTGCTCTCTTCTTCTGTGGTTGATGAACAAGTTAACAGGAACAGGAAATACATCACATGAACAATAAGGAGCTGTCTCACCTGCTGGTCGCCATGACGACCTGCACGTGGTCCAGGAAGACAGAACGGCTGAACTCAAACTCCACACGGAACGACACCTGGACAGGAAGAGAGCCGGTCGCTTTCAAAGTAAAACTCAACTACAGATTTTAAGTTTTACTCCTCCAGCTTTAGTTACTAGTTACTTTACTGATCCATGACTTTTTATATATTTATTTATTTATAACATTGAGGTCATTTTCCAGTGAAGTCATCGTCTGGTTGCAGCTTCACAGATGTTTTTTTGTTGTTTTTCCTTTGAATCATTTGAACATATCTGTAATAACGTTGAGGTTTGGACCCAACAAACATCGTGAAGCCGTCCGTCTGATTGTTTCCACCAAACAATCAGACAACCAGCGGATAAAAATCAGCAGATGAATCCAGAAAGAAAAGAGTAATTAGTGTCAGTCGTAATAAACAAAAAATAGTTCATTCTTGGAGGAAATCTTCCTTTAATGAGTCACAATAATCTGATGACATCATTCTATAATAGTGTAACAGTCACATTTCACTCTTTATTCTTTAATCACATTATATTTACATACGTTTTCTGTCACCGCTGTGTGTTGGTGCTTTAAAGAGACAGTGAGGAATAAACTTTATAATCTGAGAGTTCATTAATTTTGTCATTATATCTCATTTGTTCATAATATTCTGAGTGTTTGATCAGAACGCTCTGGTTGTTTGCTGAAACGTTTTGTGTTTTGTGGTTTTGCAGGTCGTCTCTTCTGATCCAGCAGCCTCGTGAAGAGGAAGCCGTCACTAATCTGCACCACAGTCTGGACCAATAAACCGGACTGTACTCAGACAGGCATGTATAGAACCGGGCCCTCGGGGGCCTCGGAGTGAAGGGCGGGGCCGTGATCATGTTTACAGGACGGTCGTTAGGCTAATGAAGGATTTCAGTCGATGGCTGTCAGTCGAGGCTCCGTTTAATCACTATAATTAGTCTGATGGTCCAATTATCTGTCACACCGGTCGGCTGCAGCTAATGTTTGTGTTCTACATGAATCCAGTTATTTAACAGTTCGTGTTTTATCTTGTTCAGTTCACAGGTTTGTGTCCCTTCATTCACTGCATCAACATTACACATCATGCATCCAGATGTTTTTATTATTTTAGTGAGGAAACATCTTAAATGAGGAGTGAAGTCCAACATCAGGAGATACGATCAGAGGGATGGACGGTGATACATCACAAACAGTGTTTCATTGATCTATAAGCTGTATTGTATTATTGATTAGCATTATGTTGCTAACGTGTTGTCATGAACACCAGCAGCGGCGATCAGACGCGGCACCTACCTGTGACAGGGACTTCATGAAAGGAGCGCTGATGTTGCAGCTCCTCTGATTGGCCAGTCTGTCCTCGGAGTAACACTCAATCTGAATATCTGATTGGTCCTGTGGGGAAAAGGGGAGGAGCCTGCTGAGTCACAGAGTCACAGTGTCATGTGAAGAGAAAACATTCAGAGTCGTAGAAAGTCGAGAAGATGTAAAGACAATGTCATTTGTGTATTCGATCAAATGGAAAATATTCAGCTTCAGAGAATAATGGAGACGTGTTGCAGGACTTTGTGTTCTTGTGTTTGGACCCGGAGTCTCATCAGATTCTGCTCTGATCCGGAGAGGTGATGAAAGTCTCAGATCAGTCCTGATTTAATGAGGTCACCTTGACGATGAGGCTGGAGAACAGCAGGTTGGAGGAGGTGGAGATGTGGATGGCGGCTCCGTACGCGTTCTCGCCCTGATTCTCCAGTCGGGCAAACACCACCATCCTCCTCCGCCCGGTCTCCACCACGTACACCGGGCCCGCTGACTCCCCCTGCCGGCTGCAGAGCGTCCAGGCGGCCCGGTCCCTCGAGCTGCAGAACCGCCTTCAGGTGAGACACGGAGACAAACACCTGCGTTAGTCGACAGGTGATGGTGAAACAGGTGTGTGTTCATGAAGAGCGTCACTCACTGAACATCCAGGAGGTCGGTGTGACTGTGGAGGACCAGGTCCGGTACGCAGGTGTCCTCCTGCTCACAGCCGTTCCAGAAGGGAAGCTACGGCAAGAGACAAGGGTCATTTCATTTAATCAGAGCCAAAGACCGTCATTCTGCTCAGTCAGCTGAACACAAACTCTCACCTCAGTCCTCAGGACGCTCGGCCAGTCCGGGTCCAACACCGGCCCCTCGTCTGGGCTCTGCAGCCCCGTCTCCAGAACCACCGCGATGGGACGTCCGTAATCAGTCGTCTCCTGTTCAGACAAAGTGTGAGTGACGAGTGTGTGTTGAGGGATTCACACAGAACAGGACTCGCTTGATGAAATGATTCTGACCTGGATGGAGAAGCCGAGGCGCTGGCAGCTCTGACCTCCACCCTGCAGAATCACAGTCCTGGGCTGCTGACGGCCGGATTCATCCAGAACCGCACGGGGAGGGAAACGCCTTTCATCCAACACCAGACTGTACCAAACAGCTGGAGGAGGAGGAGGAGGAGGAGGAGGAGGAGGAGGAGGAGAAAGGGCGGATCAACCAGTGTTATCCAGCTCAGACGCAGCACGGAGACTTTACAGCTCATTCAGGTGATATGAAAGAAAGTGACATCACCTGGTGAACTCGTTAGAGCAAACTGCACAATGTTTCCAAGAGAAGTTGGCAGAATGAAAACTGGAGGAGTAAATGTTTCCATCCACTGTTGTCATGTGAACACAACTTCACATTCATGAATGGAGTCGAGCCGTGTGTGGCCGGACTCAGAGATCGTCCTCGACCACCAGGACGGACTTCTGTTCTAATTCTCGTCTGTACGAGGAAACGACAGCACGACACATCCCTCCTTCTACTGTTAGAGGACGCAGAAAACACACAACCTGTTTTGCTTTTACTTCTCAGTCTGTAGTAAAATGACATGATTCACTATAATCCTCACTTCACTGTGACACCAGGCTGGATTGAGGAATTTAGGCACCAAAGAACTGCGTCTGACATTGTTCAACCAAAACAGGAAGAGGCATCGTTCTCCCCGGTCACTATCCTCAGGTAACAAAAGTAAAAGGAGGAGCAGAGAAGGTGGAGAGGGAGAGTGATGGAAACCGGAGGAAAACAAGAGTGAACGGGCAGAGACGCTCCGGTGTTGTGACGAAGTCTGTTCCTCTGTTGATACGTGTCTCCTGTCAGCACCAGAACTTGAGACGCTACAGAACCTGCTGCTCATTAACACAACCGGCTGTTTCACTCTGACTGTACCGGTACACAGACCTGAGATCAGGGTTTCATCAGGGTGCATCAATTTATGGACAAGAAGAAAGATGAACATTCAGCATGTGAGTTTTTTAAAGGAGCAGTCTGTAGTTTAGTTGAAGAAATGTATACAGCCCACATTACTTCAACTGCATGTGACAGTGTAGTTACTGTGTTTGATGATAATGATGATGATGATGATGATGATGATGATGATGATGATGATGATGATGATGATCTCTCAGTCCTGAGATAAAGTGCACACATGCGGGACTAAACATAATGCAGCAGTAAAGTAATCAGCTGTGTTCCTGATTACTTCTGGACCAGGTGATTACTTGCTCTCCTCTGTCACTGATGAATTATGTTTCCTGCGTCCTCGTCAGAATCTGGACTGCAGAGCTCGTTCTCATCTGCTCAACAACTGAAGCTGAGTTCAGATTTACGAGCTGAGGTCAGAGCTGCTGCGTGTCAGAAACGCCACGTCGCCACTTCAACAAATAAACTGGAGATCAAATCTGAGTTTAAAACAAAGCGTCAGATTTCATCCACCCGGTCCTCCGTGTGTCCACCGAAACCTGCTCCTCTGGTACCATGTGGTGTGTGTGTGTGTGTGTGTGTGTGTGTGTGTGTGTGTGTGTGTGTGTGTGTGTCTAATCTGGTCCAGATGATCAGGGGGGGGGGAGAAGAGGAGCTGATGGAGAGAAAGAAGAGAAGGAAGGTATGAAGGTATGAAGTGATGGAGGGAGGAGGAGTGACACAGTTTAACGGCGGCTGGCTGGAGTTAGCATGTTAGCGAGGTTTCCATGCAGCCGGCCCAAAACATCTGGAGGCAATTAAAGAGGGACACGACAACAGAGCGCCGCGGGGAAGCTCTGCTGCGAGGAGAAGACCACGACAAGACTTTCCACACACAAACACCAAACATGTGGGTGATCGTGACGCTCCCGTGGAAGACCAGACATCTTTAGATAAACTTTCCTTTTATTCAGACGAGGTTGGTCATTCACTTCCACTCCTTCACAGAGGAAGCTGCTGGGAACAACCACGACCTGCTGCTGGGCGGCTCAGAGCGACGTGCTGCTCTCTGTTGGGTTCAGGGTTGAATGCTGGAGTTACCACGAGCGTCCAAGTAAAGTCAGTTCCAGCATGATCTCATGATTAAACGTCAGATGATTGAGCACACTGCTCGCTGCTGTCATCCTGAACTTTGGAACAAATTAAGTTTTCACATTTTAGCTGTTCAGAGTTCAGCTGTTGAACCTCGTGGGATGCTTTCCTCATTAGAGCTCCACTGTTTGGTTCACCACCATCACCAAGAAACAATGACAGTGTCCTTCTGACATTTGCAGAGAAACTTATGAACAATGTTTGGATGGATGGAGCCACGAGAGAACAAATTAAGGAAGTGCAAAGATGCACAAAGAGTGACAAACAGTCAAACTGGCAGGACATGCAGCATCATGTGACGGGAGGGAGGAAGCACCGCTGCCATCAAGAAAGAATTCAAATGTTTTCTCTGCTTTTCTCTGTAAACTCGACTTGATTAGCACAAAAGACAGATGTGCCCACCTCGATTCATCTTCATCCTCCTCAAACCCAAATATATAAGAAACTGAACAAGATGACAAAAAGCCAGTGAGCTAACAGTCCTCGTAGCCTACCAACATCCGTCCTGGTCTTCGTCCTGGTCTTCGTCCTGGAGTCCAGACTCAGGCAGACGATCACAGACATGCAGGTGACCTCCTTCCCTCCTCGGCGACAGTCTTTGTTAAAGATGTTGACCTTCTCGGGTTCAAAGGTCAGCTTGGCCTGAATCCGCACCACACCCCGAGACCTGCAGGACGGCAGCGTGCCATTAATGTCAAGACAACATCTGCAAAGCGGCGTTAAAAAGTGTGTGATGTGTGATGGTCTGACCAGATGATGACGGCAGCTCCCAGCGCGCCCACAGCGAGGTCGACCAGCCCGTCTCCATTGACGTCCAGAACGCCGTGAAGACTTTGACCAAAGTACCGCAGACCTGCAGAGAAGCCAGCGGCAGACAGACGCTGGAACAAACAGAACAAACACAGAGATGACTCGTGTTCTGGTGTCGTCCTGCTGAGACTCGGCTTCAGCGTCTGTTACCTGTCTGTACGGCTGCTGGATGCTTTTGTCCCGGCCATAAAATACGTAGACCGCCCCCTGGTGGTCGTCCTCCAGCGGCGCTCCCATCACCAACTCCCTAAACCCGTCCCCATTCATGTCGGGTATCTGGGCCAACGCAGAACCAAGCCGGGCGTTCTGAGAGCGGTCAGAAATCTCCAACGCCCCCTGCAGGATGAACGATGTCTACAGGAAGAAGACGAGTTCAGCCGTCACGACATTACTGTGTAATATCAACGTGTGTGTGTGTGTGTGTGTGTGTGTGTGTGTGTGTGTGTGTGTGTGTGTGTGTGTACCTGTGGTGTAACACTGTACATGTACACCTTCCCTCTCTCCCAGCCCTGGCTGTAGAACATGGGTGCAGCCACCAGGAGGACGTCCGTCCGTCCGTCGTCGTCTACGTCCATCGATAACAACTCGCTGCCGAAGTACGAGCCGATCTGTGAGAGACACAACGTGACAGACACGTTCACTTCCTGTTTGTAGGCAGCTCACTGAGAGGACTATGATTCACTCTGCTGGGAGACTGAAGTACTGTCCGTCATACTTCACCAGATTAACCAGACTGTCAGGAAGAAACAGCCTCACATTCAGAGGAGTGATGTCATCAGGTCAGCGGTCATCACTCATCACAGAGACGACCACACGCCGCTAATATGTTTAAAATCAACCCGTCGGTATCAGAAGAAGCCGAGCAAGCAGCTTTTTACGGGTCATAGTTAGGTTTATTGTTCAGCAGCGACCTCTAGTGGTCATATAGTAACATCACAGGAGGAAAGGAGGCAGTCAGGTGACGTCATGTAGTCAGAGGAGGAGGACGGACTTCATCACTGATAATGTTTAGGATCTTTTCCTGAACGTGACCAGGAAGGCTAACCCTAACCATGTGACGTCGAAGCTGCTGGTGTGTGTGTGTGTGTGTGTGTGTGTGTGTGTGTGTGTGTGTGTGTGTGTGTGTGTGTGTGACCTGCTCTCCCAGCAGTGCATGCAGGATGCTCAGGTTTCCGGTGTTCTTCAGGGTGAAGACGATGACTTTGCCGGTGTGGTTGAACCTCGGCGCTCCGGCCACGTACAGCTGAGAGCCGCGAGACGAGATGAGCGACCCGACTGAGTAACCTGGAACCAGAGAGCACACAGAACCCGACCAGCAGAGAGTCAGACATGTTCCAGGTCACAGCCTGACGACAGACACTGGAGGTCAGTTCATTTAGACGTCTAGCTTTCTTAAGAACACTCAAACTCAAAAAGGTAGAAGTATACGAGTGGAGCTGTAGGTACCCAGGTACGCTCCGTGGTTCTTCAGCTCCTCTGGAAACTCGTCTTTATACGAGGACTTTGGTGGAACCACTTTCCCGTGTTTGGTCTCCTTCAGCACGGCACCGTTCCAGTCATAAGCTCCCACAGCACCGAGGAGAACACCGTCCTGCAGGGAGAACTTGGGTTTATAAGGACGTCACTTTGACACAATGAACGCTCGCTGGCTGCACCTGATTGGATGAACGGTATTCGCGGGAGCTGTGCTTCGGGGTTTAAGAGCAGAGAAGCGTGGCAGCTCATTTATTATCACAGCTCAACAAAAATGTGTTTCTGAGGACGTCTCATGTGGGAGATAATTCATGCAGTTACAGAATCTGTCCACGAGTAGCCAGAATTCAGCTCCGGTACCAGAATGCACCGCAGCTGCCTGCATCATCGGATCCGATGGACACACACCATCAGTGTGTCTCTGACAGTTGAAGGATGTTTGGACTGGTTCTGCTCTGACTGCTCACCTGTGTACCAAACCTTTTGGCAGGTAAAGAACATTCCTGATCTCTGAGTCGTAATCCTGTTTTCATGATTATCAGTCCGAACAAATGTGATGTCTGGTTCCGTTCGTGCACATCAGCATGTTGTTTCTGACAGTGAGATGTCAAACTGTTCCTTTAAAAACACGGGTCAGGAGTTATTTTAAGAACTCTGGACCTCTATTCACACCTCAGGTTCAGGTGTGGAGGAGCAGGTGTGGAGGAGCAGGTGTGGAGGACCAGGTGTGGAGGACCAGGTGTGCAGGACCAGGTGTGGAGGACCAGGTGTGCAGGACCAGGTGTGGAGGATCAGGTGTGGAGGACCAGGTGTGCAGGACCAGGTGTGGAGGACCAGGTGTGCAGGACCAGGTGTGGAGGATCAGGTATGGAGGACCAGGTGTGGAGGAGCAGGTGTGGAGGAGCAGGTGTGGAGGACCAGGTGTGGAGGACCAGGTGTGGAGGAGCAGGTGTGCAGGACCAGGTGTGCAGGACCAGGTGTGGAGGACCAGGTGCGGAGGACCAGGTGTGCAGGACCAGGTGTGGAGGAGCAGGTGTGGAGGAGCAGGTGTGGAGGAGCAGGTGTGGAGGACCAGGTGTGCAGGACCAGGTGTGGAGGACCAGGTGTGGAGGACCAGGTGTGCAGGACCAGGTGTGGAGGGAGGAGAAATTCTCAAATCCTGTTCATTTAGCATTTTTGGGAATAAATGACCGACACTGATCTCAGCTCAGCCGTCAGCAGCTTCAGTATAGTCTCTCAGAACACGTGTGCAGTCTGTCACACGCTCAGATGAACTCAGGCGGTCGTAAAAAGTCCAGATATGAAAGTTATTAAAGCGCTGAGTCATAGTCTCTACGGGCCGCTGAGCCCGAGTCCACAGCGAATGACAGAATCTTTGGCGAGGGCGGCGCCACAGAGCGTCCAGCCTGCAGGATCTGAGCTGCACACAGACTGACTCTGGATCTGCAGATTCACTGTTAAATGTCAGAACGCTGCTTTTCTAATCCTGCAGGAGGGACAGCAGGACGGTTCTGCTGCAGGATCTCAGGTGATACTGTGTCGTCTGGTTTCCACATCAGCAGCACGCCGACCCATTCACATTTTTTCCTTTGACTCTTGAAACAGAAGAGCAGGAAACACTTCACATACCTGTATGTGTATGTGACGCTGTGCATCATAGTTAATGAATGTGCGTGTGTGTGTGTGTGAGTGTGTGTGTCTGTGTGTGTGTGTTTGTGTGTGTGTGTGTGTGTGTGTGTGTGTGTGTGTGTGTGTGTGAGTGTGTGTGTGTGTGTGTGTGTCTGGCAGCGCAGCGTTCAGTAGAAACCATCTGCTCTGTGTTACACATACAAACTTTCCACGATACCATTTTCACTCGCTGACGTTGGAATTCAGTCGAATACAGTTTTTTTCCCCTGGACGAGAAACAACATAAATATTTCTAGAAGCTTCTTATTCTGAACCAGAACCAGAACCAGACAGATGCTGGATGTTTAAGGACGATACTGACACCAATAGTTGAGAGTTTGTGACTATTTTTCTATTTATTGGATGACGAGTTGCTGGAGGAGAATGTGCAGTTGTATTCATGTGAGTGACTTACTTTGACTAAATGTGAGGAGAAACCAGCCTGAGCCATCTGCAGGCCGAACCCTCGACCCTGACTGCTGGTTCCTGCAGAACAGAACCAG